>NC_142197.1:7660000-7964375 GCF_026936395.1 Plectropomus leopardus
TTAACATAATCATTTTATTAATCCATATTACAAAAATATTGATTCTTGAAGCCTTATTATTTTTAGTTTTATGATCGTAAATCCAGTATTTGGAGCAAGTTTCTCACAAAACTAAGGTATATAGATCTGTGTAAACTCCTATAACTATTGTTTCAATATGTCAGATTTTAATATTACTTATCATACGCTGTTCATTTTCAGGTTGTAGCTACAGATTGTGAACATTAATTAGACTCCTCCTTAAAGCTCTTTGAGCTTGAGTTATTTCTAACTTAAGCTACTTTAAAATGTTACAAATATTTGATAAGTTCTTAATAATTCATTCAGATCATTGCATTGGATACTGGATCGAGAGGACTGCCATAGAGCCCCAGCACGAGTGTTAAGTGGCTAACATGTCTGCTCTAACAGCCATGTTAGTGCTCAGAAACAGAAAGGCCAATTCCCCGAGGCAACACACATCTGTCACCAGAGTGAGGTGTACATGTCGGGTTTCATTACAGTCCTGTGTCACTCCGGTCCACCTGCTCACACCTATCTGAGCACACAGGTGCACTTTCACACACATAGAGAGATATACACACACACACAGACACAGTAAGAAAATGATTGAATTGTGTCAGCGCTGGTGTTGCAAGTCTTATTTTTGGATACGTGGGCAGATGTTTGCAGTGAGCGTTCGCCTCAGCAGGTTATTTACTCGTGGCCTGTTTACTGGATAATAGCATGACATAGAGAAGGCAATTATGTTGCATGTGCATCTCCACAGACAGACAGACACACAGACAGACACAGAGACAGACAGGCCTGTTTCTGAACTACAACAGTAGAGATTAGACAAAACCTGTATCCTCTCTGCCGGGACAGTGTGAGCCAGTGTTTAAGAAGCCTGGCAATAATGTGGAGGCTTGAGTGATGGCATCTGTAGGGACTTGATGAGAGCCAATTATGAGCCAATTATGCTGATTAATGGGATTATAGCTTGAACCTCTCCTGGTAGATACTTACACATGTAAATAGATCCTTTCCTTCTCAAACTGGAGCGGATTCACTCATACTTCCCTCACTGCTCAACAATACATCATCTCCTAATTGAGAACAATTGAATGGATTTAACATTTTTGGTGATTTTGACGTAGAGCTAGAGAGGTTTTTCTTTTAACTAGGCTAGGGCTGTATCACAGTATTATGGTATAGCAGCGTATTTAGAAATCCTGAATGTATGTATTTCAGTACTGTCAAAAACACTGGCGCTTCTCTTTCTTTTAGAGGCTAGATTTATAGAAGGTAGATTACATTTGTTCTTGATCCTGCTACATCTTTGGAGTTGAGGGATGGGTTGATTAAAATCAACAGCTACTATGAAGATCCCATCCAGTTGTTTGGGCATGTTGCTTCTGATGGCATCATTCAATTCCTGCGGTGCATTTTTTAAATTTGCATCAGAGTCTTGTGTCCTCATGGCTCTCAACAAGGTCTGTCTATCCAGTGCAACAGCTTGATCCTAGATGTTAGAGATTAACCATATCTCTGTGTGTGCAGAGCGGTCTCTGATTTCCTGTTGCTGAGTAAGCCTCAATTGCATCTCATCTGCTTTATTTTCCTACGACCGGACATTAGCCAGAAGAAGGCTTGGTAGAGAAACAGCTCTCAGTCCAAGTTGGGTCAGCCTCACCCTGATGCCGGCTCTCCTCAGCTCTATTTGTCCATTACTTCCAGTTTCGTCTTTCCCCACACAACTTTTCCTGATGTTGATAAGTGCTTCTCTGTCGTAGAAAAGTCGTGCTTCAGCAGAAGGGGCCATGGTGTCGAAAAAATAAAAAAAATATAGCAAAAAAGTAGCAAGGATTTGAGGAGCTACAGGCTGCTGCATCTACATGCTCATTGTATGTAGTGCACACCACGTACACCAGAGCTCAGTCTCCAGTCTCTACTGGTGGAACAGGCAGCTGAGCTAAGTCACAGGACTAAAAGCTGAAAGAAGTAGTGCACTCATCATTGGTGGCAGGGGTTATATATCATCATACGCCATATACCACGGTGTAATTTCAGGAAGTTAAACTGAACCTACTTTTAACAGGGAGGTTAAAATGATCAGAAACGTTTGACTCAGAAACCTTAAAAGCAGTCTTGGTCTGGTGGGCATTAGATGCTTAACTCAGAAGCGGAGCTCTCCTGACAGAGAAACAAGGACAGCAGAGATTGGCCCTGTCCCCTCATCTTCTCTCCTCTACCCTCTCCCTGGGGTCTGCTCGAGAGGAATGAGCTCTCGACAGAGCAACGCCTCGCTCATACAGGGAGACCTCTAGCGGCGTGCTACCTGTCTGTGTGAGTTTATGTGAGCTGTGCAGACGTGTTGGTCAGTTCCTGTGCTTTGTATCTAATGCATGTTTGTGCCAGTGAGAGCGTCGTACCCTGATACAGACCCGTGATATGCTGCCTGTTCTCCTGCCAAGCCACGGGAGCTCTGCCAACAGTCATGTGTCTGTCAACCAACATCCAAAGCCGCTTGTGCTGCCCACTCCAATATTTATGAAACAGAAAACACAAAAACTGACAAAAATGGAATGGAAATGGCAACTCAATCAAGTGTGTAAGCATTTTTGTGTCTCTGAATTCTGCTTATGCTCCTCTAAATATGAACAGTAATATTGACAAAAGTCCCCCAACTTTCAAAAAACTCTGCCGCTTCTCCTCTTTAAAAGATTTAGCAGCGTAACCAGAGATGGAGTGATTTCTTGTCCCAATTCAAAAAAATTAAACTTGTGCTCAAGAGCTCTTTTTTCTCTGTCCATTCAGCATCTGTATATTTCACTTTGTGGAGCTGATCGGGGTCATTCTTCAATAGAGTATTACACACACATTATCGTCTCTTCTTAACTATAAATGGGAATGCTCATACACTTAAGCGCCCTTTTCCACTGAACAAAAACCTTAATAATAGAGTGGTGCAGGAATGAGTCCTTAAACCTGCAAATGCACAAGAATTTTAGCACTCCCGGTTCCCTTGTCTCAAAGTTAATGGGTTTTTTTAAATACATTTTTGGTTAGATGCCTGAAATAAGGTCTGTGGTTAACATTAGCTGAAGAGACGTTAACCTTTTGTTCAAAGACATCAGTAAATACCCCACTTATAAATTTTGAAGCTGTTATGTGTCGTAAAAAAGACCTAACCTTCCTAACAAGTGGCGATATGAGACTAAGGAATGTCATCACACTGCCAAACACAGAAAATATTATCCCACTTCTTACTTGATTTATTAGCTTGAAATTGCTAGTTTCAAGTTTTCTTTAATACAGCATGTTGTTCATTTAGTAAATTATGATCCCATTTAAATCATGGTATGCTTTAAGGCATGGCTTACCTTGTGATTGACAAGTTGCTAACAGTCTCTTCCCATTATGGTCACTTCTGGCCAAAATGCAAAACTCAAAGCTTCAAATATGGATTTCTTTTATACAGTCTATGGGTTACATTGCTATAAAACAGAAAAAAACAAAAAAATATTTTGCATTTTTAATGACTTAAGTGATCAACTGACTTTCTTAGTAGTTGCGGAGTAATTTTCTGTTAGTAGACTCATTAATTGTGGAGATGTTCATTCACCAGAATTATTTTTAGATTAACTGAATAACCATGTTTGCTGGACAGTCGCCAATTTATGTATTAAGGTCAGTATCTGCACTGATGCATCACTAATTGCACAATGAAAATAGAGTTTATTTTTAGTATCTTGATTAAATAAATGGTTAAATCAGTCATTTTATCTTATAATAGATCATATTAAAGATAAAAATAGATTTTTTTTTTTCTTTTTTCAGTTGAAGCCGGAGAGCGTGATTTTATGCACATCTTTAATAGTTCATTACAAGCCTACAACAGAACAACACAGCGGTGGTGTGTGGAGAAGCATGACTGTGCCATGAGCACTGTGAACAGTGTAACAGGGTGTTTAGCTGCAGGCTACATTCATTATTGATGCTTACATGAGGGCAGGACGCCTCTCAGCGAGGAGTCAGGTAAACTCAGGTGAGCCAGTTCAACTACGGCCTCAGATACGCAGAGCGGACAGATTTACAAAGGTCGATGATGAGGGAGTTTCAGCGTGTGACATCAGACCCAACAAACATCAAAAACTACACCTGTTTCAATTTTATATGTCGATTCTGGTGCAGCGGTGTTAGCGGCGAGTGTGGAGAACATTCCTCCGGTCTGATTTAGTGTGTGTGGGCGTGCTCCATCTATCCCTCCGAGAGACGTTGTACCCGCACCGTGACTCATTTAGGCACCGGGCAGCTCAGAGCACACACTCCCCCTAATCTCCACGCTCCCCGGAGCAGAGAAAATGGCTGCAGTTAGCCAATTAGAGCGCTGGGACTGGATTAGGTGGACAAGCATTTTGTCTGGGAAGGAACAACACTGATAGAAGATGCATGCACATGTACAAGAGGTCTCGCTGCAAAAATAGGTACTTGTGCAACGTATTCAAGCGCCCACACATGAAAATACATACATAAAAAATGCATAAAGCTGCCTAAAGTGCAACAGAACGAGGTGTTTTTATAAAGAAAGGCTAACAAAGCAGCAGAATCAATACCTTCTAGGAGTGAACAAGAAGAGACAGCATGTAGCGGACACTTTGATGAACCAACCAAAGGGTTTCAGTGCGGTAAACAGGTACAATGCAGTCTCCATCTGCTGAATTCAACACCAGAAATGGAAACATAATGCTCCGTACTTCAGAGGCTGTTAGATACTTGGAGCACAAAAAAAAATAAAAGCGAGAGGGAGTGCAGGTAAAAAGCAGAGGAAATGTGCTGCAGTCAAATAGTACGTGACACCAAGCAGGCCACCGTTTTCTGTTTGCTTTGCTTCCCCAGCTTCATCTGTCTCAGCTAATTATGTTCCTTTATTCCTTTGTCTTGCTTTCTCCTTGTCTCCCTCCTTCTCCGCCTCTCTCCCCTGGAATAAAAAGTGGATTTAATTCAAACTGAGCCCAACCAGAAAGTGCTTTGATAATTCTCCTTCTCCTTTCCTCCCTGTCTCTTTCTATCCCCCCCAACGCCTATATTTAGATCGGTGACTTAACCAAACAAATAGGTCAATGCTGTTGAGAAATAGACAAGATCGCATCGCGCGGGATTCCTCACGACTCCTCCGGAGGCTTAAGCCAAAAGCCTGACTGGTTGGCCTCGTTTTCCTTTTTTTTTTATTTCGCAGCATGTGTCACTGCTCTTGTGTGGAGGGATTCAGGTTGAATCTAGTGTCCAAACATAAATCTCTCGCTGTATCGCCAGCCCAATCTCTCTCATTAAATCCGTGTTTCTTAACAGCTGCCAAGACACACGGCCAAATCCAGCCGGAAATGACTGACAAAAGGGGGATCGGTATCCTGGAATGGCCCAGACCTTAATCCACGTCCCGTCTGTTATTCTAAGAAACATTCACCTCTGTGCTGCTTTTTGACTGTTCACTGTTTATCTCCTTGTGGGTTTCATCCGTTGTGTGAAGCTAACACCGTCCGCATGCACACACCCACTTAGATTACCAAGCACAAGAGAAGGCTTGGTGTGCTATAGAGAGTGGAAGTGCTGATGTCGATGTGTTGCAAACCCTCTCATCACCACTGAGACAAAACGAATCAGCTATACGACTGCAAATGAGCGAGTTTGAAAACCAGGAGGAAAACAAGGTAATATGTCGAATAATAAGAGGCCAACAGAATCTGCAGTTATCTGTACAACCAGCCCGTTCTCATTCCGAACTCTAGGATAGCGCTGCTTTGTCAGTGCTTTTGGCGTAAGTACGTGATGCCAAAAGGCATCTTTTTGTGCGTGTATGAATCGCCGCTGTTTGACGTCAGCTGAGAACGTCGCCGGACAGAAATGGTCCCAGTGTTATAATACACACCTGGTGCGCATAAAACGTGGCAGGATGGCATTTTAAGCTTGTTAACTATGTAGTCAACCCTCTGTAAACGTAAGAAAGTAAGTTTGTTATGTATTGTAACTTATTTTAACCCAAACAATGAACTTTTTTCTCAACCTAAACCAAGCGAAAGTGAAAATGACGCTAAATGAAAGTGCCTTCAACTGCTGCATTAAATAGGCTGATAATGTCGTTGTGAAACTAATACCTACGTTTAAAATAGGTGATCATTGCCACACTGGGGCGACTATAGTATACAAGTTCATGCAGAGATAATTTTGTACTCCTTGTGTGTAATTGGAGACCTTTATAAGAAAAAAATATGTGATTTGGTTTTCTAACCACTGTTTGTATTGCTTGACTTTTTGAGTCTGCCAGTCTTATGCATGATTAAATGCATATGATATTTCTGACATTCATAACTGAAAGAAAGAAAACAATATAAGTTTTATTCTAACTTCATGCTCATGAATGTTGGCACCTACAGCAGATGCAAAGGTGTTCAGTCAGTAATATCGTATGTTTGCTCCCGGGGAAATAGGCGGTTACTTATTCATTGCGAATCATCCCATTCTCAGTTGGTGAGATGTCTATATTCTGAAAACAGATTTTTAGCAGCTGTTTCCATGTGAGAAAGCTTCCTTTCATCTGCCGGGGTTGCTCTCACATGTCGTGTCCTTTACCCATTCAGCTCCAACCCACACACGACACAAAACACATCATCGTCATGAGGGCATATTCGCAGGGCCAGGGTCGCTGTTTCCAAGTATTACTGAATTGGACTTTTAAGGAGAAGCCCTTGAAAATGGAGCGAACTTTCCTGCGAAGATGAATCAGCTTTGATCAAAGAAAAATGAATCTTCTGAATAATGATGTGCTCACTTACACCAACAGAAGCTTGTAGCCTTTTGTTTACAGTGTCAAGCAGGTTTTTTGATTCATCTGCAGCACGATGGAGATGAAATGTATAACATTTGAAGGGTGAACTGATGAAATTCTGGGCTGATACCAATGTTCAAAATAACAATTTAAACAATTTCTGTTGCTGACTTACAAAAATAAAATAAAATAGTATTAGAAAATAAAAAAAAATAAAAAAATAAAAATAAAGGAACTTAATATCAGAGTTCCCTAATATCTATTTCATATTGCTTCTAAAATATCAACAAATGTCTCCTTTGCGCATTTGAAAACTGAGCAAGTTGTTTTGATTTCCTTCAAAAATATGAGGGGAAGACAGCGAGCAACTTCACAAGACATGACCCAAAAAATAGCAAGAAATTTGTAAAACAAAAATACAAGGAAATTACCTGAAAATAACCAAAAAAGAAAAAAAAGAAAAGCAAAAACAAGAAAAGAAAATGGATCAAAGTAGTGTTAAAAAAGGTATGCATATATTTTATTCTGTAACCAGAATTTATAATCCTACTAATAATATGTAATATAAAATATATAATATTTGATTTTTTTTAAAACACATTTTCAGGTCATTTGGTACCAACCTTTTTTTAATTTGTTTATTCTATTTATTTATTTATTTATTTTAATTTGAGGGACATACCTTGCCAAGTCAGGATACGTTTGTCTTCAGTGCTCTCTGTCAGAAAGCGATATCTTGGTTAGGCTTAGAAAAAAAATGTTGGTTTTGGTTAAAATATATAGATGTTTTTCTAAAAAGGCCTAAGGGCAAACTCCCTTGTGCAAAAACATCGGTCATCTCCATCCGTGAATAGGATCCCCATGTGCAGCCAACAAATCCGTGCATCCCTACTTCAGAGGTTTTTAGGCCCAAACAAAATGACCACAGCCTTTCTTTTAGCCTTTTTTAGAGGTGTGAAACTGACATATAGCTCCAGATGTTAAGAGGTTATCATATTTGTCTGTTTTCTCCCTCTCTCTGCCCCTCTGCCCCCCTCTCTCCTCTGGTGGCTCTCTGTGGAGCGAGCAGTCCAAAGCTTTAGTCCAATAGGCTTTAATGTCACCGTTGGCTCCTGTGACATTTGTGCTCAAAGGCTATTTTTCACTTGATACCGACTGACTGTTGACAAAACTGAGAGAGACACCGCGGCAGCAAGCACGCCACTGCCTGCCGTGTGTGTCTGTGCGTGCGTGCACTCGCTCGCCCGTCCATCCATAGCCTCTGATATTAGTATTCAGAGCTGGTCGCTTCCTGACACTGTGTTCCTTCACGCCTCTCCTAGAGGATTTCCGACACTCTCTTTCTCTGTCTGTCTCTCTCCATCTCTGTCTCTCTTCCTCTCCTCACACGGCCTGCTTCCAGACACCAGCAGCCTACGTTTTCTTCCTCATCGCCATGGAGACAGACGTGATGTCAGCGCTGGTCTGCGGAGGTTTTTGCAGGCTATAAACTCATTCCTTCTCCGTATTCAACATCGTGATAAAGATTATTAAAGTGCACATTACCTATGTAGACCACCTGGCGCAAAAATCAAATGTTTTCTCAAGGACCAGCAATCGATAAACTCCCAGATGGAACAAGACATCTTATTTGGCTACCTTTTAGCAGCGAGGGGAACCAGGCAGCGGCCACTTGTTATTTAGAGACGTAATGGGGAAGGATGATTTGCAACAAGCACAGGTGGTAGAGCGCTATTATGTTCAATTCTGAGGAACAGAAGGCTAAGCAGGCTTTTCATTCTTCTGTTGTAAAGCCACTTACACACATGACAAGAGGTTGGATTTGGAGATTACACATCTGATTATAAGTTTGATTTGGGGAAACAAGCAGATACAACGAAAGGTTGAGACTGGGCTTACATGACAATGCGACCGATAAATTGTATTTGAACTTGTCAATCACCGTTTGCATTATATTACTACGTTTGTTTTAAAGTCTAATATATCTGATCTATTTTTTCAGCCAGAGCTTTAAGAAAAAGAAGAATTATGGTTGAACTATATTAAACTTTACTGTGCTTTCGCCAGCTCTTGGCCTGTTGATTGAACTATAAATTGTACTTCTGCATTAGGACACAGAGTATAGAAACTGTAAAACTAGACACTGCTGCTGATCAAATATATAAGAGTAAGTTACTATTACTGCAGTACCTATCCCTCGCTTAAACTGCGTTCAGAAACATATTTTTTGCACTGTTTGGCTGATTCCTGTCCTGTGTAAATGAAGGCTGAAAACTGAGATCAAACAGTAAAACTAAGCTGCACTGATGAAATATAAACCACACTTATGTCACTGTTTTGCCTCTTTCTCATCTGAAAGGTTATCAGAAACCCATTTTAGTGCCTGTTTAGCTGTAAAATGAGAGTTTCTTTACAGGAACTAGACACCATGCTGTTTCCTGTATTGTAAAACACAGGCTGAAAACGGTTATACTGAGCAGAACTGATAAAGTACAACCAAAGATTCTGTCACTCTGTTGCCCATTTCTTGCTTAAAATGTTTTCAGAAACATATTTTAGTGCACGGTGTAACTATAATTCGAAATCTTTTGTTAGCAGTTGTTGGGCAACTTGCATTATGTCATGCACCAGCAGGAGCATTTATAGGTCCAATGCAGCACAGTGAACTCTGGTAGTTGTAGATTTTATACCTCTAAGGCAAAAGCAAATGCTACAGTCCTTTTTCTATGTTTTCGTTGGTCAATTAGCATCAATTTCAAAAGCATTTACATCACATTTTCCATTTTATGAAAACAAGTTGGCTTAAAACAATGAAATAAAAACATATTGCAAAATATGATTGAAACAGAAACAACACTTCAAAATGTGCCAGGAATTTACTGTGCTTGGATTATACTGCATGAGTTGTGTGAGAGTTTGTAAACTGATGTTTTTATGTAGTTTTGCTGTTAAAAAGGCCTGTATGACTTTAAATTCATCAAGAATTTCTGTGTTTTTGAATTATTCATTCACCATTGAGGCATGCAAGAAAACCAAAGTTTTCTTCATGAATTCAAAGTAACACCGGGTGAGTAATGATTACACAAGTGGTTATTTTGTGAGCGAAGTGTTCCTTTAATGCACAAGTCACATTTATATGTACGCCTGCCCCCTGAATCACTGCAGCCTTTGTCTGATCTTTAAAATTAGCGGTGATGGCCAAATTGTGGATATAATCAGTCTAAATGTCACTTAATGTCTCCCCAGACTTAGAGAAGGTAATTGCACACTTCGCTGCAGGGTTTCAGGTGCGGAGGTAAAGATGGTACCTACAATCAAAAATCAGAAGCACTCCACTTAAGACTAAATTAAGAGCCTGCCACCATATGTAGGAACGGGGGGGGGGCTTATCCTAAAATATGACATTCTGGAGAAACTGCATCGTGATTCATTCTTCATTGTTTATGTTAGCTGTATTTAACATGAAACTTGTTGTTTTAAGGTTTTTCTGTTCATTTCTTATGATTTATTCCATATAAGTGTGTTAAAAACACTTGAAATTTCATGGAGATGATGTATTTTGGATGCTTTTGTTGTACCTAGTGCTATTATTCATCTATTTTCTGGCCTGTCAGGCACACCGAGTTACATTATTTTCCCCACTAATCAATTCAGCATGTTTACCTCAGCTGAATGGCAGAGCAGTTTCTCAACAACTTTGTTTTGACCTCTGCATAGCCCTCTCACATAATAGTCAACCTACACACGCCTCTCCGTATTCACCCTGATAAAAGCCGAACGCAGTGTGAAATCGTCCTCAGTCTGCTCCGTGTCAGAGAGCTTTTAGATCAAGCTCCGTGCAACCTTTCCGGGGCCCTTATAAACGTTTCTGTGGTAAATTAATTAGACAACAAGTGGCTTTTTCACTGCTGAGGAGCTCATATTGGAATTGTAAATATGCATCGCAGTCTGAATCGATATCAAGGCTGTTAACATGGCTGATAACCCAGCCATTTAGTGTCAAATAGATGCTGCTGTTTCTACTATTTGTTCAATGGGATCATGGGATCAGTAGCATTGTTAACTAGACAAGACCGTGCACTCTGTACACAGTGTAAGTCAATGTGAACACTTTGCTCATGGGAGAGACACCAGCACTGGTAGCTTGTTAAACCCTTTGAACTCCACAATAGAAACAGTCCACCAGTGTCTGCACTGGTATTTTTGCTTATTGTAATGCATTTTTTTAAGAATCTTCAAATGCTTCATGTCCCTAAAATGTGAAATACTTAAGCTAAAAGGTTATGCAAGTCAATAAACCATAATAACTGATAAAAATACTGAAATTGTGCCATTTAAAATAGGAAATTCTACATAAATCGGACGTTTTTTTCATCAGATTTTACAAAAAACAACTGCAAAACATGCAGATTCAAATGATTTGTAAATGTAGATACATAAATAAAAATTTAACTTGCTTGAGCTCATACTGCATTTTTATCAGTTTGTATAGTATGAATTTAAGACTCAGTGCTGCAGTTTCATTATATATTTCCACACAAAATACAGCATTCATGGCTTTTCTTTTGCTGTAGCGATAAGTCATTTCCATCTACGCGGACATGAAGCAGAGTTGGGGAAAATCTTTAATAATTTTTTTTTTTTTTTACCATTTTAGAGCAGATAGAATTTTCTCTCATCCACAATAATACTCAAGTTTTCTTATCGCTGGGTATTTATTTTTCAGGGAAAAATATGCTTTGCACTATGACTCAGATGTAACTAATGATACGTGAAAAGCACAAACTGCCGATAGTCATACAGTGACAGCCTTGAGAAGGTGATAGATTGACAAGTATCAAAGAGATTTTGACATTTGTGTCCCATCTCTTATAGTAGCTACGGTTGTTTTTTTTTCATTATGAGTACAGTCTAACCCTTAACTGAAAAACAGAATTCCTGCAGTGTTAACTGTTCAGGAGCTTTTTACCAGGAGCCAAATTGTCTGCAGAGGTCTCTTCCTCTCCAAAACAAACTGACCTGGTGATTAAAACAATTAAAAATGCTAAATAAAGCAATAACAAATCCGTGTTGGCATGTCGGAGAATGCCCGCTTAGTCCAGAACCTGCTAATGTTTGCTGCCCCTTATTTCTCTGATAAGTTAGGATCCAGACGTTCAGGAGGTTTTTTTGGGGAGGCAAATAATCCACAGAGGTCTCTTCCTCTCCAAAACAAACGCATCAGGTGATTTTAATATGTAAAAACACTGAATAGTTTCATGTCACAAATCAGTGTTTCTCCTACGCTGTTTGCTACATTGCAGAAAGTTTGCTGTGTGCTCACTTTATTGCTAATCCAGATATTCAAGAGGTTTTTACCATGAGACGAATTATCCGCAAAAGTCTCTTCTTCTCCAAGACAAATGGACTCGATCATTTAAACTGGTAAAAACACAGAATAATGTTTAAAAAATATAATTTGAGGCGCCCAGTAGCTCAACTAGTAGAACAGGCACCCCATTTATACGGGTGGGACTCTAAGTTGCGCCCTTTGCTGCACCCCCCCTTTTTAAAGGCTAATAATCTATCTAATAAAAAAATCTTTTTAAAGATGTTTTTTTTTATGCTCTTGTCATGGAAAGGTGGTAGCTGACATGAAAATGTGAATGGCCCAGTTAAGAGCCAGTGTTTTTTTTTTTTTTTTAGTTCTGGGCTACTGTAGAAACGCGTTGGTGCAGCTTGGCGATCTCTGTAGCTGAGGACCTGCTACCTATTTAGATATAAACAGCTCATTTTAAAGTTCTGCAAAAGTCAAGTCAAGTCAATTTTATTTATGAAGCCCATTCTCACAAAACACAGATTGTTTTAGACGGCTTTACAGCATACGACATCCCTCTGCCCTTAGACCCTCACATTGTCTAAGGAAAACCTGTAACAGGGAAAAAAATGATAGAAACCTCAGGAAGTGGACTGAGGAGGGATCCCTCTTCCAGGACGGACAGATAGATGCAATAGATGTCATAAAAATCAATAAATTTACAATAATGAAAAACAATTCTCATCAGGTGAATGAAACACTAGAAACATATTTATTGTATTATATTCCATTTACGTCAATATATCGCCCTAAAACCTTCATTAAACCTTTAACATCGTCACAGTGTTTCTGGTGCGTCCTCTTCCCACCACAGAGGGCATCAGATCAGCCAAACATCAATATGGGTCATTTTGAAGCCTTTAACAACCTACAATATATGTTTGTTTTAGATGAATACATATTATACACAGGCTTACTCTCACTGTTTTTTTTACATGGCACTGCGGACAAATATTCTATTAACACACACAAAGACAAGACTAATAAGTCACACAAGCGCAGTGCACATACTGTATGCATATACACACACTGAGGAGGAATTTAGGCCATTGCCATAGTGATGTAGACCGCTGACTGACTGAACATGCCTGCATAGGGTCCGTGAGGATTACTGCTCAGAGCAGGTTTCACCGATGGCAGAGTGGGCAGGAGGGTGGGGGACAGACAGGCATGCACTATGTGAATATTTGCGTGTGTGTGCGTGTGTGTGTGTGTGTGTGTGTGTGTGTGTGTGTGTGTGTGTGTGTGTGTGTGTTCCTGTGTTCCAGCCGAGAAGCTAATGATGAATATATGCTGCTCTTCATGGCTCCCTTGAGTTGATTCAACTCGCTGCTGTTCTTTGATGAGCCCACACACAAACACACACTTTCATTGTTTGTCTCTCTCTCTCTCACACACACACACACACTCATTATTTTAGACACTTGAAGGGTTTGCAGGCATTGCACACACATTGGCACATGTTCAAAGTAAAGATGAACGCAGACAGGTAGATATGGCAGGTGGAGAAACCCTACAAGCAACAGAATAGGTCGAATACTCCAGTAGCTTTATGTGACTGAGCTTTAAAGGAATATTTTGACATTTTCTGAAATATGCGTCTTGCCAGGAGTTAGATGAGAAGGTTGATTCCACTCTCACCGCTTTGCGATAAGGATAAAGCTGGAGCTCGGCGGTGGTTAGCTGAAATTAGCACACTCAGGAAGCACAGGGAACTACTAGTTTGATTCTGTCTAAATGTAACAAAATCAGCCTACCAGCACCTCTAAAGCTGAAAATATACTGTAACATTTTAATTTAGTGAGCGTTAAATGTGCTGTTAGTTGGACTTAATTACCTTGTTATAGAGCCAGGCTAGCAGTTTCACAGTTTTCAGTTGAATCGAAGCTCAGCAGCAGCTGCTTGAAGCTTTATATTGAACAGACAAACATGAAAGTGGGATCAGTTTCTTTATCTACCTGTCAACAACAAAGTAAATATGAGCATCCCAAAAATGATATCCCATAATGTCAAATCTACTCCTCTTATTAAATCTGATGATTTATCTTGATCCAAATTTATTTTTATTTATTTTTATTTTTCTATTTATTTTTTCGCATTTTTGCGTCCTTTTGCCTTGTTCATAAAAGTTAATGAAATAAACATATCCTCCATGTACGCTGTAATCCCTCTTGTCAGCTTCTTGAAGCGGCACTCAGTTAAAAGCGATTGTTATGTTTATTTTTTACAAGCTTGTCTGACTTAGCAACAGAAACTGAAAGGGCTGGGAGTAAAATGCAATTAAGTGCAATTAACTATAGAATTTCTGTGACTATTCATGATGTTAAAAGTAATTTCTTGACACCCCTTTTGTAAATGCAAGGACAGTATGTATTCAACCACATGAAGTTTTAATTTGTACACAGATGTGTTCGTTTTTCTCCATTTCAGTATGTTTTCTTGCTGTTTGCTTTGCATCGTCTCTCCATCAGAAATCCTCTGTTTCCTTGTTGCGGAGATTTTTCAGAAAACAAACATGACCTTGATGTCCAGCGCTCTCGTCAGTCTCTTGCTTCATAACATCAAAGTAGTAGGAACGCATCTGCTCAGAGAAAACAAGCTTCTCCGCCGCGCCTCGTCTAAATCAACTTATAGTGCACACACGGGAGAAAGGCTCAGAAGTTTTGAGGGGATGACTGATAACTGTAATTTCAGCTCTAAAATTAAAACAGTCTTTTGTCATTTTCTGTATGCTACCTGATTCCTCAGTTTAAGCCTCGAGACTGAAACTCCCCCACAGGCAACATATTACATATTCTCCATAACTCAGGGCCGTATAATTTACCCCCATTCGATTTAAAATTATTCAATCTCCCTCTGCTTTTCTTTGCAGAGTTGAGCCTACTTACAGTCTGGATGGTCCTTAATTCAGTGTCCAATTAAAAACCAGGCGAGCCCCACAGTAACAGAGATTGCATAACGGCCCCGCCTCAGTCATTATGTAATACAATGCAGATGAAAAGGAGAGCTGCACTGTTTGACATGATTACTGATTACAGATGTCTTGCTGTGTCATGGCTTGGTCATGAATCCAAGACTGCAGCACTGTCTCCTCAATTTTATCAATGAATGTGGCACAGAATGTACTTTATTCTTTCTAGTGTTTATTTCATGGCCCATTTAAATGGATCTACAGTATATTTACTGTGGATGTAGAACGTTTTAGGTTATTTTGTACAAGCAATTTCTCAGTTATCTTAAATCCTTTAAAACGTGGGCAAAGTGGCTTGAAGAAGGCAATGAGCAACTTAGGAAGAACTGACACAAAAAATGGAAGGAAATAAGTAAAAAGTTCAAAAGAATTACATAAAAATTGACAATTAATAAATAACTGCATAACAGTAAAAAAACAAAATCAAGGAAATTACCGAAAAAAGAGCTTAAAAGTTATATTAATAATTCTAAGAGGTAAACAGTGCCAAAAAAAATAAAATCACCTTTCTTTGACAGAAAGAAAAGCTGGTGTTAAAAAAATCACAGAAATTACCTACAAAAAAAAATTAAAAATGTAATATATAATAATGTAGTAGGGTTTAGCTTCATAGTTTTTCCCCTTAGCTTTTAAAAAAAGAATAATACTCCTGTTTACTTATCTTGGAAATTGTGAAACATTTATTAACAAGTTGCTCATTGCTTTGTTGCTTACTTTTCTCAGGGTTCAAAGGTTTAAATACTTGTGAAAGGCGCCTGTAAGCAGCACAAGAAAAGTGATGTCGAGCCAGGTTTCAAAGGGTTCAACCTGGACATTTTTTTTTCTTTCTTTAGAATTGTTGTATTTCTGAATATTACTGTTTTATCACATCAACCCTGATCCTTATCTACGTACTTCCTAAAAACATCCCCAATATTTTGACATTTACATTTAGTGGATATTATTCAACACAGGAAACATTCAGCTCTTTTTTAAACAGACCTAGCCACTTTTTTGTGGAAATTTCTGCCTTGAACTGGAAACGAGGCTGAAATAATCAGTAAACCCCTTTAGCTGCTATTCACAGAGCCGTCTGACTTTGCCGCACCTCGCAGCGTCTGCGAAACCTTAAAGGAAGTCTTGGTCTGGAGGGCATTAGGAGCTCAGCTCACGTTTGCCGCCCTTGTTTCTCTGTCAGAGAGCTCCAGAGAGTGGCCCTGTCCTCACATCTCCTCCATCCACTCCCTCTCCCCGGGGTCTGCTTGAGAGAAATGAGCTCTCGGCAGCGCAACGCCTCCTTCATACAGAGAGAGCAGTTACCTGTCGGTGTGAGTTTATGTGGGCTGTGCAGACATGTTGTTGGTCAAGCCTGTGCTTCATTTCTAATGTATGTTTGTGCCAGTGATATACGACCTGTTCTCCTGCCAAGCCACAGGAGCTCCGCCAACAGCCGTGTGTCTGTCAAACCAACATCCAAAGCCGCTTGCACTGCCCACTCCAATACAGGGAAGGAAAATCGTGTATAAACTATGTGTACATTAGCCACGGATTATGTTGGCTACAAACAAAACACTATGGATTGGAAATACTAAACAAAAGAGAAAAAAAAATGAGCCGTCAGATGTGAAATCATTGTGAATTTTTCTCTTCTGAACATGCAACAATCAGCAGAAATATTGTGTTCACTGTCCTGAAGCCAATTTTACCAGTGTTTTGTTAATTCAAACTAAGCCGAGTTCATGTTTAAACTGTTTAAACACAATTTTACTTATTTTTTAATGGCAATTAGTTGATAGTAAATATTTACACCAACTGCTTCCTAGCTAGCTAACTGACAAATCTCTTGCAGTTAGCTTGCCGGTGCTGTTAGCTTAGTGTTAGCTCACTGGTGCTGTTCGCTGACAGGGGCTGTTAGTTGTTGCTGTTAGCTTACTGTTGCTTTTAGCTGACTGAGGTTTTTAGCATTTGATGTTAGCATACTGTTGTTTTTAGCTTACTGTTGCTGTTAGCTGACTGGGGCTGTTAGCTGTTGCTGTTAGTTTGCTGGGGCTGTTAGTGTTTGCTGTTAGCTTACTGTTGCTGTTAGCTGACTGGGGTTAGGTGTTGCTGTTAGCTGACTGGGGCTGTTAGCTGTTGCTGTTAGCTGACTGGGGCTGTTAGCTGTTGCTGTTAGCTTGCTGGGGCTGTTGTTTGCTGTTAGCACCATGCTGTTACTTTTAGCTTCCCGGTGCTGTCAGCTGTTGCTGTCAGTTTGTTGTCAGTATTAATTTGCTACCTGACCTTGCTACCTTTTAGTTTGAAGATTTTGAACTAGCCTACTGTTGACACATATGAACTGATCAAAATGTGTTTCATACTGATGTGGAATTTGAGTATTAACATCCATAACAATATCACTCTCAGTAAATGCTGTTTCTCTGTGTGAACTAGAAAATTGGTGGCTAAAACCTTGGCCATTATAACATCATAAGAATGGTAAGATGTCATGTTTTGAGTTTAAAAAATCAATTAATGCAGCTCTAAATCAGCCTTCAAACTTCACTGTTTTTGTTTTTTAAGGACAGAAATGAGAAGCATTTTAAAAGCTTCCTCTTAGACATCAATTTAGCACATATTTTGGGCAGTTTATGTATTTAAGGGGCTTCATACCAGCGTTGAAGGGTTTAAGAGTTGAGTTTGGGTCATGTTTGTCTTGTGGCTGAGAGACACTCGAGGAGGTGGAAAAGCAGCGGCGGTGGGCTGTTGGAGCAGGTAATAACGGTGATGGAAGATCGAGCTTCGCTGTTGTTTTGCTTCCTCTAATCATTAGATATTCTGCTCAGAGGCATTCAGACTTTGCTCAATGACTCTCAAGGTTGAAGTGGCGACATAAAGGGACACCACTGTGATGACTATAAATACCTCCATCCTGATAACTGTTGTAAGACTTGTTTTTTCCCCCTCCCTTCTCCTTTTAATTTGCTTCCTGTCTGTTTTATTCAACTTCGCCTCCAGGTCTCTCACTGTCAGATTCAAATGAAGCGAGCTCGTCAGCTGTCGGGGGACTTTCTGAGCAAAGTGCAACATGAACATGTGTTCCTGTCCTGCGAAGACAGACACACAGTCTCTGCACCTGGTAAACAGATCTATTAAATAACAGCTCCCAACAGAAACACAGTGCAGCCAGTGACTCATTTGTCTCGGACCCAGGTCGGTTCCCTCAAGGTCGGCTGTTGTGCGTAAACCAATACCGTCTGCGTTAAGGGACACGAACGCTGTCTTGATTCCCTGCTGAGGCTCAGAGCCAATAAGCTGCTGCTCAAGATGTATGGGAGCATTAGAGCCGCACTCGGACAAACCAAAGGAGTTCTGTTTGTTTGTTTGAACAACTCTGTGTGTGTGTGTGTGTGTGTGTGTGTGTGTGTGTGTGTGTTTGCATCTATTCATGTACAGTGGTGCTTTTTCCTTTCTGTTTTTGTGTGTGTTAGATTCTTTGATTAATCCCTTTATTTTGGCATGGAAATTTCCCAGCGAACACTTGCGCATGCATGAGAAGTCGATAATGCTTCATAATGCAAAGTAGCTGTCAGTGAGGAGGAGAAAGAATAGGAAAACAAGCAAGAAATTAAGCCATCATATCAATCTAAAAGAGTCGTGGAAGGAGATGACACGTTTAGCACAAACAGAGGCATTTAGGTGGCACTCCTTCAGCTTCTACCGCTGCCGCCGTGAACTGTGGAAATTAAATGAGCGCATTTAATTTGATAGTTTACTGAGTCCCATTCAGCTTGTTTGGTGCGTAAATATGAAATCGCATTTTATCTCCTACTGCTGACAGTTTCACTGATGGCAAACAACACTTCAGAATGTGACTGAAAATGAGAAAGTCGACGTACAGTATTGTAGTATGGTAATTTCTGCAGCAGTGCTTAATGGCTGACAGAACTGATCTTTATCCGCGTTGCAGAAGGGGACTGAGGCAAACAATGGTCTGAATTATGACTCTGATGCAATTTCCATCACCTAAACAGGCTTTTTAACAAGTAAAACGAAGTGCATCAAGTTCAATTTATATTAAATATGTTTCGGGGAAAATATGATTGCTGCCAATCCAGTAGGTGTGATGTTTTACTCACAGATGTCTCTGGGATGTGGGTGAATCTGGATTTGTGTCCCACATTCAACATGTTGCTAGGCTGCTTTCCATTTACCTCGGAAGTTGGAAGTCCCAGTTGGGAATGATGTCACACCCAGGGTGACTGGGTTTTAGTACAAAAAGTTGGAAAACAAAAACCATTTTCACACATGGAGGAGATGGTCAAATTTGTCAGTTTTCTCCAGCTGGAAATACTTTTGATGATATGTTTGATTTCAGTAAGGGGTGGCATTTGGATAGAGCTTGCAGCTTGCAGGAGGCAGGAAGTGACACGGATTACAGTCACGTAACCGGCTTGTAATTTGCTCATAAACAACAGTCTTTTGGCATTACTTGAATTTGTCTAACAGTTTCGGCAACTGCCCTTACAGACAGAAGTTCCCAAATCTTGTCCTCTCTCCAGTTTAACATTTATGCTGCCACCTTTGCGTATATGATGCTCCTTCTTTACCCTTGGATGTTTGTTTTCTTCTGGTTTTGCGTGAGTTGCATGATAGAAACATCAAAACGCCCATTTTCTTGCTCTGTATTTTCCAAACCTGCTCTTTTTGCACACCAGCTCTATCTGATATTACACTTAATTCGTGTTCGGGAGATGGCAGATCAAAGTCCATTTAATGTTGGATCCAACTTATTCGGACATACAGCTCCTTTAGGTAATGTCTACATAATTTCAGGTTTGCAGTGCACCTGTGAAAATGGGCTCAAGATGGCGAGGGAATGGGGGTTACCTTAGCGAGGTTCACCATTGCGAGCAGAAAGAGTCGATAACAGCACCTGCGGGCCTTTGCACAACAAGTCCTCATTTTTCATGTGTTTTCTTGTGATAATCAATCATCTGATAAAAAACTGCTACACACAGAAACCTTGCACATTGAGCTCAGATAGACTAACGTTACTTTTTCTTGTACATGAAAGATTTCAACAAGGACACTGCTTTCACAAATTTCCACTTCTTTTTTTTTTGCTGCCCCGCTGTCTTCTTTACTGCTCTTCGGTTTTCATGTTACGATGCATTGTCTTTGCTGCTTCTTTGTGTGTGTGTGTGTGTGTGTGTGTGTGTGTGTGTGTGATTGATTGATTTAATAAGACACTAAAAAGACAGAAGTGCGAATAATAAACAGCTTTCACTTTATTGGATTTTCAGGTCATGGATGGTGAGGTTTTTCTAACTTCTCAAAACTTGGAAATTTAAACTTCCCAGATCAAACATTCAGTTAAAGCTGCACTAGAAGTGTTTTTTTAATACAAACAAAAGGTCAGATAACTGTCTGCCTGACTCTGTAGCTCTATGTAGTGTATCAGTGCCGTACATTTCATTGTTTCTCTTCTAAGGCCAGCACTTTAATGATCTGGTTAGAGACAAGGCAGCTATTTTCAGTAAAAAAGCTCTGACACCAAATAGCAAACACACACATGCCGGTTGAATGTATCAGAACATTTAGCAGCTAAACAGCTGACATTTCCTATAGGGAGCTGACGGAGACGAGAAACGCAGCTAAAGGGGGTCAGTGTTGCAACGCAGATTCTCATTTTGCACATTCAGTTTGAACATTTTGTGTTGGATGTAAACAGATACAGTCAATACAAACATTTCCTCATTATGCTGATTGTAAACATGATCTGAGTGGCATCGTGTTTCCCGTGAAACGTATTTGGTCGTACAAATGAGATCATTACATCAGTCACAGTGATCAGATACCAGTCTGCTCTCCACGTTGAAATAACTCTGACTGACTGGACCACTAAAAAAAGAGAGAGAGAGAGAGTGTGTGTGTGTGTGTGTGTGTGTGTGTGTGTGTGTGTGTGTGTGTGTGTGTGTGTGTGTCAAACAAAAGTAGAAAAAGCTCAAAAGAAACACGCTGAACGAAGCTGGAAGAGCAACACGGGAGGATCTGGATGGTAAATGAAGTGAGAGGAGGCTGGTTAGCTGGCAGCAGAGGGAAAGGGCGGATGTCCATTGAAGAGGTGGATGAAGGTGGGAGAAGATGCTTTTAGGGAGCTAAAAGTAGAGGAAGAGTGCCAGAAATATAAACTGCACAGTCTAAGTGTCAGTTTAATGGCTCTTTCATCTACAACCCAAACTCATATTGGTGTTTAGTACAGTCTTTTCATGATGTTGTCACCCAAAAAAGGGCAGCATATTTGTCAGTCGTGCAATTACAGCCTCCTAAATTTGCATGACTGTGTCCATTTAGCAGCGTCATTGTCCGTATAGTGAAAGTATGAGCGGATATAAAGCGGAGAAAGACAGACGACCTCGCTGTATTTGATCTGACAGCCCTGAGACTATAGGAACAGCGTGTGAAACGATGTCTAGACGTCCCATACTATAAACGAGTTTGGCCCAGTGATTGGCCCAGATAGAGGTGGAAGATTAACACCAGCAGACAGCTCAGATCAATTGCCTTTGTGGAAGACAAAGCTGGGTGCAAATTTTCTCCAGAGGTACGAAATTAAGACGCATCTTTCTCCAAGAGAGAGATTAAAGTCTCAGTAGACTAATTCACTTTTCCTCATGTGGATTTTTGGGGAATTTTGTGCCTTTTTTGGACAGGAAATGGGGCAGATAGAGATTGTAAAATATGTTTTAAAAAATGACCAGCATGATGTGAACCAGGAACATTGTGGATCATTGTAAAGACCATAGGTGTTTGGCCTGTGGTTCTCAAACTTATTACATGACACACCATTAGAAAACATTTGGCTCTCACTAATATTGAATTTGGGTTAAATTGGATTTGTTTTAAGTTATAATATGTCATTATAAACAATCCATATCCAAGATATCTTTCTTAATCTTGACAGTAGACTTTAAATCTCATGACTTAAACTAGAAACGTAGACGATAAATACCACAACAATCGGGCTGTAGTGAATGTTTTTTTTACATTTGTAGCTTCTGTTGAGGTCTCCGACGCTTTGGATGTCTTTCATTATGCTTTATGGCAGCGTCTCACACATACACACACAAATGTGTTAATCTTCTTTTTTTTTTTTAACAATTTAAGTATTTATTATAATAGTGCTAGGGCTGAAATAGATTTTTAATTTTTTTTATTTTTGTTATATACATGTCATTTATTGGCGCTGCTGAATTGCTGCTAGACAGCAGCATTAATAAGTGAGAGCAAATTTTTTTTTTTAAATTTTTTAAAAGGCCAGCAATTATGGACTCAAACTAAATATTTTATCCAAAAAAAACCCAAAACCATGAATTTTGAAAATGATTACATCCAGTTTATTTTGACTTTTGGACTCCAAATGTTTAATTACAGTATCGATCTGTATCTACCACTGTGCAGAAATATCTGGTTCAAACAGTCTGACGACATGACAAACACTGATGTAGTATTCAAATGTCAAAGCTTTGAATGAAGCATCAAACTATTCTGTGCAGCCCAACACAGCAACACGGCCATACACTCTAGACATATAATCACCATGAAAATCACAGGAAGAGTCAAAATCATCTCCTCCAAAAGCTGAAACTGCAGAAACAGACTGTAAATGCATCACTTGTCAAGCAGCCAAGAATTACGGCTGGTAACGTGGTGAGGAAGTCAAAAAGATGTTTGTAACTGTCAAACAATGTTATGTTCACCCTGACAGAAAATGCATATGAGAGTGATTTATATTTCACTTTTACAAGTGAAAAAGCTGCAAGAGTCGGAGTTAATGGTATCACAGGAAACTTTCAGGTTACAGGGCATTAGTCTTTTCATTTAAATTAATTGAAAACACTATCAACACAGCTTTGAAAGAGAGACTTGTATCTTGACTTGCAATTAACTTTTAATTGACTTGGACTTGCTCCAGGGGACACGTGAGGTTAGAATGTGATGGGTACGATTGCAGGTACTATATTCATGCTTTTCTACAGTCCGATCCCTCCTTGGTTAATGTGTTTACCAGCAGCTTTTCTCACATTTGGTGCAGTGCAGCCGTTTTTTTTTTGTTTTTTTTTTTACACGAATCAGTGCTTCGCCGAGCAAATCCATTGTGATGAAAAAGGTCTGTGAAGTTCTTACAAGCACTGTGTGACCCCGTATCTGAAAGCCTCCATCAGGAGGGAGGAAGACGGAGTGCAGCAGAGAGAACGAGAGAATGGAAAGCGACAGAAAATAGGAAAAGAGATGAAAAACTAGGTGAAGAAGATAGAGGAATCAGAACGAAAAAGATGGAGGAAGGTTATTACACTGGGCTGCTTGCTCCATCTGAATCCATTTAAAGATAGTCAGTGAGATTTTTGAGCAATGATCGAGGGAATTAGAGTAACTGCAGGCTGAACTCCTGCATCAAAAGATCCAGACTACATGTTTTTGGCTGCAGACGTCTGAGGTTAAGATGAATCTTTTCGTGATAAACAGAGAGGAAGCTGTCGTTATCACGCTGTCTGAGCATCCACTTCCCGTGCTACGCTCTGATTGCACCGGGGCTGGGATCATTTAGGCTGAGCTGCACATGTCCTCGCCCCCTTGCTCCCATGCAACAGCCCTCCATTCCTCTCTGCCGCTGCAAAACTGACGTGCTCCCATGCTCCCCTCCTCTCTCGCTTTCTCTGACCACGTCAGGGGGGAAAAAAGCAGCGAGGAGGAAAGGTCCATCCAAATGTCAAGTAGTTTGTGCTTCTGTGAAAAATGCATGTCGAGCCTGGTCTCTGCTGAATGCAGCCTTGGCATTGGTCTTGGTTATGTCTCTTGACAACTGAATCCGCTGCTCCCTAACACTCTCTGACTCACACTCTTTTCCGCTTTGCCAGCGACGGCAGAAGAACAGCCCCAGTAAACTTTCTGTATGATTTTTTTTTTGAAACACTGTCGTAGAAGTGGTCACATCATAGAGGAGTTGAAAGAAGTGGCAATGAGAATAACTTGTAGAGAGAGAGAGAGAGGGAGGTCTGGAGGAGGAGGTTAACATCATCGTTTTTGAAGAGTTCACATTTTACAACACTAGCAGGTAGGGCTGAGTATTATTTTAAAAAAAATACAATACTAGTATCGATACCAGTACCCTTAAACAACCTTTTGATACGATCAATATCTAACATGTGAATGGAAGCATTCAGTCCCCTAAAATTCAACACTGATCCTAATAATCCAAATTATTTTCATAAGAATTAGGGCTGTACCTGACTCAGAGTGCTGCCAGTCGAATCACATTTTGCTGTTCAACAAGACTATTTGATGAGGCGTTTTTTTTTTCCATTTAAAGTTTTAAAGTTCGAAAGGACTCAGTGGAACGTTCCCGTGACAGCACATTTACTAAATATAGTAAAAAAAAACTAATTGTGTTAACAACAGATCATAAGTGCGCAACAACATTTTTTGCCAACACTAGATATAAAAAAAAAGCCAGAGACTGTTTCCACTATTTGTAAGCAGAACAGAGAGTAAGTATGTTATCTCAGAGCATTTCTCTCAATTTAACAGTTGATTTGCAGAAAATTGATCATTTTAGTCATTTTTCAGGCAAAAATGCCCCAAATTGCCTTGTGCAATCTTTTCCAATATGAAATTTTGATGCTTTTCTTGTACATATCTAATAGAGCTATTTATTTACTTAATGTTGTTTGTGGGAAATGATAACTGACATTTGATTCACTACTTTTTTTTTTTTTTTTACCAAAATTAGTCAATTAATCAAGAAATTCATTTTACATATAAATAGATAAATAAATAATCAAGTTAAAACAATAAAGCATGAATGGAAAATAGTTATATTACGTTGAATGTGCATTCCTTCTCATTTGAAGCGGTCTGAGTCACTTCCTTCTTTTCATTATTTCATTTGCAGCGGGGCTTTTGGAGAGATTTGGATTTGAATAAATGCCAAATGAAAAAGTGCAGTCGCTCACTTGATGTAATTCCAATCATGAGGCAGAATTTATCAAAAGGATAAAGTAGCAAAATGAAAAATTATAATATTCTAATAAATTTGGCTACCCTCTATTTTCGACTGCCAGGTTGAAAACAACAGTCTACACACAGCGACACTTTTGCCAAAAATGCACTCATCTGTTTCTGAGTTCTTATTCAGCGTTGTGGAGCCTCCTCCTGTGGTGTATTGTTTTGCCTGCATGCCATTATGTTCCTTTCAAGTCGAATGTCAAACCATTTTTGTTTCACTCCTTGTACACTGTAATTTGTTGCCAGGTTTTTATCCTTGAGCACAGCAGAAACTCCAGTTCCTTTTTGGCTGCTAAATAACATGTCAGGTTTTCTGGTGAACGCTGGAAAAATGTTTTTCATCTCCACCTCGGCCTCGGAGAAACTCTGACTTTCTGATGACGTTTTTGTTTCTGTGAACTCTCCTTGGATTTATATGAAGTTAGTCAGGATAAATTATGTAAATCTCTTACGGTTCCCTGAACTCCTTTCACATTTCGAAGCCTTTTCAACAAGCAGAAATGGGAACAACTCACCTCTTTGTTGTTTTTGTTTGAACACGTACTTAATAAATGTGGGCACCAGATTAGTTTTTCCATGTGAACTAGTCCTTTAATCAGAAGTGCTTTGGCCTTGTCCGTCCTTCTGAAGAGATTTCCGAGCTCTTTTATCGAAAGCCTTGATGATGTACATGACAGTTGTGCTCATCAGACCGTCACATGGCAGTCATGTTCATCAGACCGTCACATAACAGTTATGAAAACACGGCCTCTTTGATGAACGCTGTAGGGAGTGAAACACAAGCTAACTGCTTCCGCTCGTGCAGCTTTTAACGTTTGCTCGCACGGAAAGAAAACGTCTACAGAGGAGTAATTGTTAAATTAGTTTAACAAGCACTTTTGGCTTTCATCTGTTTTGGAGGATAGAAAAGTGAAGGGCTAATGGAGAGGGAAACAGTCTATGGAGACTTCATCAAAAGAAACACATTTTATTTTTGTCAGGCCTTCCCGATAAACTGATTGCTTTGTTTCTCTTTGAACACTATTACATCTCCATCCACTGTTTTCTTTTCAACACAAAGTTTTCTGTCTGCGCTGCAGCTCAATGTGAGCATTAGAAGATGGACTGTTACCAGTTTTATACCTCTGCAATCTAATACGGTCCAATACAACAACCTGCAATAAATTCTGTCTTTATGAAGCTTGTGATGAAACCGTTTCTGTAGACTCCTCTGTGGTCAGGGCGAAATTTGTGGTGGTGTTGGGCTGCTTTATAGCAATATTTTGTCCATCTAGCAGCATTTACAGTTGCAAAGTTCGGCTTTGATAGAGCTGAACTATTGATTTATTAGTTGATTGAGCGAAAACACCTCTTGGTCAGTGGCCCGCAGCGTCAGATATATATGCAAAATGCACCTTTAAGCATCCGTATGAGACGCAGTGGGCTTTTAACCAACCAGCCATTATAAGACATTCAGAGCAACACACGTGGTAGACGAAAGACTGTTTAGGGTGGTAGAGCAGGTTGATGGGTCCAATGAGCACAGAGAGGCTGACCCAGGAGACCAAGTGTTCATTCCTGTGTGCAATTAAAACTCAGCGTTTCTGAGTAATTTGTCACAAGTTGTTCGTAAAGTGAGTTTTTGGTCAGTTCATCAGTAGTTGTTAATCAAATGACAACATCAACCACAATCTTGTAGTGGAGGTGGATGGGTCCAACAGGCACAAGACTTTGACCCTGAAGACCAGTGTTAGTGTCCTATTGAGTTATTTTGTCAAACTTGTAATTTTTAGTTTCTTTGTTAAACTAAAAGTCAGCATTTCTGACTTTTGTCATGTGAGTCGTCAGTTATATGAGTTGTTCAGTTCAGTTAGTCTAAACTAAAAGGCTGCTATTGCTGATGTTGGAATGACATCACGTCGCATTTTTAATTGATGACATTTTTTATCAAGAGCATGTGCAATACATTTTCTGGCCCTAAAATCCAGGAATTTTTTATTTATTTATTTATTTTTTTACATTTTAGGGGCCAAATGATTAATTAATGAATTAAAAAAATAATCAGCTGATTCATTAATAATAATAAAAACAACTTTACTGCATCCCTACAAAAAAGTATTATCACTTGACTACCTTTGAACTCCAAACACTTGACCCCTCATGACAGAATTTAAGAAAGTGCAGCAAAAAGGAAAAGCATGTTCGATAATTAACACCTGATTTCGGTAACTTTCAATGATGAAACACCATGTTTTCTTTGGCTGAACATTAGATTTTATATTTGTACAGAATAGTACTTTTTCTGCCTGTATATTACATTGTAAACATAAAGAAGTGATCACAGTCAGTATGAACAGGAGGAACAACACAGTACCCAGAATCTCCTTTAATATGGGCATATAAGCATTATTTAGAAACAGCCATAGTTTTCGTGAAACAATTATTTACATTAAACCTTAAAAGTACCTATTAAATTCCCCTACATTCAAAATCTACCCTTAGACAGTGGACGGATTATTGATCAGTTCCTTAGTGATCAACTGCACTGCGTCACACTGGAGGTGGGCAGTGGCAGCCTAATATTGGATTTGTAATAACAGCTCAATATTGACCCGAACCTTTGAGCAGACAGTCATCAATCATCAAACTCATCAGACATACACTTAATTACATTATTCATACTGCGATATTTATCATGTGAATCCATTAAGTAGCCCTGATGTATAGTGTTGGGTGTGTCTCGTTCATCAGGATTTGGTAAGAAAGAGCAGTCAACTCCTCTAAAATGTTGATGTGATGTCAAAAATAATACAGTTAGAGTTTTTTTTTTTAACCTTAGCTAACTTGTTGTTCCAGCTGCGACAAAGCACAGCAGAAAGATGAACTTTGCTGGGGTGAAACTGTTCATAACGCTGGATATCAATCCTGTTCGGGCTTTGTAATAAAAAGTCATATATCTCCTCCTGGGGACATTTATTTTTCTGACCGACAACCTCCCGATCCTGACGATGATGAGACTGTTGCAGTGGCAGCCACACAGTCGGGTTGTATCACGCTGAGGCCGAGGGGTGAATCAGTAGCCCAGCAGGTGAATTATTCAGGTGATGAGATGTAGACCTTCAGCTCTGAGACCTGGCCAAGGCTAACATTCATTTAGACCTGTCAGGGTCTATTCAGCTGTGCAGCACTCTCACAAGCTGCTCCCTGCCTCCTTTTTGCTGCCTTTTCTTTCCTCGGGTTTGAGCTTATTAAATTGTTATTTTTCGCTTTCTCACCCTCTGATCCTCCTTCTCACCCCCTGCACTCTCCTCAAGAACTGTATTGTAGAAACTGCCAGTCTTTCCCATGTGCCTTTTACTGTAAATTGGGCTTGGACTGCAGCTTGATGGATGGTCAGCATGCAGAAGAGAATCCCACAAAGCTTGTTTCTGTTTTACCCTCAGGTTATATCCATTACTGTGTTCATAGAGCTTAAAATAAACAGCTATATTCTAGAGATAGTGTTGCTGATGTCAGTTATCCACATCAACATAACGCTTTCTTCGTGCCAGAGCAACTCATGAATCTGTTCATTTCCAAGTACTTTTGTTGGCTTACATTTTGCTAAAAGTCTGAAAATATCATTTCCACTGCAACCAAAGTAAAAGCCTAGCAGAAAAAAAGTTATAGTTTTTATGTGACAGCTGAAGGCATTAAGTTTTAGGGTTGTCCGTCCATCCATTTCGTCAAGAGCACCTTCAGGGAATTTCTTCAGATTAGGCACAAATGTCCAGTTAGACTCACCCATGAATTTATTAGATTTTGGTGGTCAAAGGTCAAAGGTCATGGGCACTGTGATCCAGCCTGTCTTGTGAATATATCTCAAGAACACCAAGAGGGAATTTCTTCAAATTTGATGTAATTGTCCAACTTGTGTTAAGGATGAACAGGTTCAGCTTTATTGGTCAAAATTGAAGTGATGACTTTTTATATCCAAAAGGTTAAAGGTAAACGCCACTGTGACATCATAATGTTCTTCAAAAACACTTTTCTGGCCTTTATTTGTCATAATTCAAGAACAGAGGGGGAGACATTTGATGCATGGGTGACATTAATCCCGGGTTTTTTACCTTGATTGTGATCTTGTGCTGCTGGGTTAAAGATGTGAAACTTCCATATTTTTACAGACGTGAATATAAACTGGAGCCACACTGGTGATGGAGGCAAACAGCTGAGAAGCGGTAATTGTAGTTGTATTATGTCAGCGTTTGTCCTATTTCTGGCTGCAAAATAATCACAGAAAAGAGGAGAGCCTCTGGTGTTTTACTCCTTCTCTTTGGTGGAAAGAGAGACAAGCGCGGGTGCACAGATCTGTTTGGCTTGATATTTCAAACCATCTGGTTCACTGCAGCAGAGGGTCAGAAGTTTAGAAATTTCAATATTAATAACTGAGTTCTGTATGCAGGTGCAGTAGGCGGCCAAATTCTCCTAATTAAATCAATGACTGTTTGGCTTGAAAGCTGTGTGGAGCAGGTTGACTGTATGTCTTATGATGGGTCATTCTTCAACTATGGTCCATTTTGGTCTGGAAATTTTAATAAATGATTATAATTATTTTAATAAATAAATGTAAATGAATTGATATATGATTGATTGATTTTTTTTTAATAATAACACACTGGCATTGCCATTTTAATTACCATATCTTTTCAATCACATTAACCAAAGTGATGAGAAAGTGACATTTTTCACATTTTTTGAAGTAAATCTTATTTTATTTTTTCTTGCTAACTAACATTTTAGCGTTAGCATTAAATGCACACATAATACAAAATATTATATTTTTTTCTTATTTTTTATCGGTGCTAATGATGTATGAGCAGTTTGGAAATGACAGCCAATTAAAACATTCTTGATTTAACAAAAAAATACCTTGACTTCTTCATATTTCAGTTCCCTCCATGGAGCTAAATTTCCTCCAGCCATGTGCTCTCATGACTGCTGTACATGGTCATTGCTGCAGTCACCAAGTATGCCAACGTTAAACCCTAGCACCCTGAATTTACATTTTGAACTCTGTTCATGGAAGTGACAGTGTCTTTGTGTGTAAAATTTAAATTGGATCACTATTTAATTCAAAATTACGCAGAGTGCGATGTCTAAAATCTGGCTCAGGGAGAGAGAAAATATAGCAAAACCCACACATAAAAAGCTACTTGCTATATAATGAAAATAAAGATGAATAATACATTTTTGTATGTTCTTTTTTCTAGTAAATATGACCGAAAAAAAACACTATAGTTGAAGAATTACTTTAATATGTGTGTGATTACTACTGTGGACGGAAAGGTTATTCAGAAATTACAGTGAATGTAAAATAAACAGCAAACTGAGGATTGGGGGTTAAATGTTGTGTTTCACAGGGGGATGTGTTTTCCGCAGTCTTAAAAAACACAGCTGTAGAGCTTCTACAATGGACAAAGTGGGAATTGTCTTGGCAGTACAAGTGATGGCTGCTTTTCAGGCATATTTGAAAGAGTACTGCTTATTGTATGATAGCCACAGAACATAGCTGTTTCTATACTGCTGGCAGGAGTCCAGTAAAACTGTACATTTGTATACGGAGGCATCTCAAACTTGATGCAAAGTCCAAAAGTCCATCAGTTCAACTGCAAGTTCAAATTCTTTATTCTCATCATGTGCGCAACAATTGCAGAGTAGCAGTTGTTGGCAATGAAAACCTTAGGCCTCAGGCACTCTCTAACAATGCTCATTAAATATCCTAAAAAAGAAGAAATCACATAATAAGGCAGCAGGCTGAGCAGTTCGTGACTGGGGTTATTAGGGTTTCTAAAAACATTGCTGGACGTCTTCCTTGTACTTAATCTAAAAATATGGTCTTAATTTGTATAAAGATATCTTAATTTTTAATTTTAACAAACATGGTTAAACACATCCTGATATTGCATTATTGATTGATTGATATTGCACATATTATCTCAATAATCTGAAACATATAAAAAAAAAAAAACCCAAAAAACCTCCGAATGCCTCTAGTATTAAGGTCAAAGAAATCAAGAAAAATTGGCTATATTATCAAGATTTTGCTGCACGGCTGAAACTAGTACAAGGCAATGCATACCACGCTCAGTGTGTCATTTGCAAAAAGTTTTTTTTTTTGTTGTTGTTTTACTCAAACTTTGCATGATGGGAACCATGTCTGTGTAATCTGCATACTTAGTGAGAAAAACAAAATTGCCCAAAAAACTTGCTAACAAACACCAGGTGTTTCCAAAATAAGTCACATTTGAACTTACTATTAAAAGTCTGGGCAAAAAAGTCCCGAACCTTAGGTCATTTTTGTCTGTTGTCAATACATATAGACCCTGTAACAAATATAAACAAAACCAATCTTGTAAACATGGCATCATACTTCCTGTTAAACCCCCCAATGCCCCCAAATTACAAGGAGGATGAAAAGAGGAGAGGCCACAGCCTCAAATGACTCCACACATTTGAGGTACGGCACATGCGCAGCGAAATCTGGTCTGCATCCCAATTATGTGAAGACATTTGAGGCCGTGACCTCTGCTCTTTCCACCTTCCTTTCCAAATTATGGAAATTGTTGTCCCAAAACTAATGCATGACCAATAGACCAATAATAAGAGTTACAAAATACACAATAATTAAGCTTTTCATGTTGCAATAACTGTGTTTTTCTTTAAAAAACTAGACCAGTGTTGTTGAAAGGGGGCAATTTGTTTTGTGAACTTTGCCTGAGGGCTGCCCACAGTGTCACTTTGAAAGCCCTGTTAAAGAGCAAATAAAGACAAAATCAACACTCGTGAGATGATAATGAAAATCTCTAGGTTCAGACATGGATAAAACATGGTAAACAAATAAGCTTTTACCTGAAACAATTCCAATAAACCTTTCACTAATCATGTCTAAAGTTTGCTTTTATTTTGTATCTGTTTTTAAGCAATATTCAAATACATGAATCATTGACTACCTTTACATAGACATTAATATTCCACTATTATTCCGAATATGACAATATTTTAAATTAGATACCTGTCATGTAAACATCATATTCCATTTGGATATTCCATCTTAGCCTTTTTTCTGGATGCAGCATTTTCCAAAAAAGACATTTTGGATAAGACAGTATTATTCTTTTGACGTGTATGCAGCACATTCAGAATTTGCATTTCAGCAGGCGTTTTTCCGGCAGTTTCAATCAATCAACAAATCATTTCTTTGTCAAATGCAATAATACAAAGTACAACTCCAGTGAAAAATAGTCACTTGGTTAAATGGCACTGTCCAGGATGCCTGTCCAAGTTTTGTTAAATCAAAGGATATTTCATTTTCTGATATCCTGTTGAAAAATGATGCAACATGGAGGTTGTCCAGTTCATTTTCCAAATCCTCTATAATGCTAGCAGGGTGCTAGTTTATCTGGTGCCCATTCCTCTCCATCTTTTTTACAAACTTGACTGATGCTTACATTTTAAAATCTCTACCTGGCTGGCTACCAGCAAGCTAGCTAGAGACTGCCAGGAGAGTTTAGCAGATTGGTGAGTTGATTTCCTCATCTCGATCAGTGACTCGCAGCCACATGCCATCAGCATCCAAAGCCAACCGCAAAAAGCACCACCAAAACTTGCAAAAAAACACATAAGAGCCCACATTTAGCGCAAATTTAGCACAAATTTAATGGCACTGATGGAGAGGCGACTGGCGACACAACAAAGTTTGCGACACAAGGCCTCTTACCTGTGCATTGTCATGAACAGAAACCATCTGGGAAACCGTTTCCAAGGCTGAGGTAGAGATGCCACCTAAAAAAAATTTCTGGTCTGGTATGAATAGATAACATACCTACTGCAAATAATGTGAAAGATGTGCATATTAACATGTTTTTGGATATGCGCAAACATCTCAACCTCAAACATTCAGGAAGGTGGTTGAAGGAATGAGATGTGGAGGCTGATGTTGCACGGTCCAATAAATGGGCCACTGTTGAAAAACTGTGAAAAAACCTTATTTTGGCACAAAGAAGCAAAGCGGCTCCAGTTGTTCCACTTTTCCTGATTTTGATGTGATAAACGACATATAAGGGCACCTTAATCAGAGTATGCACAGCAGCATGTAAACAGGAATATTAGTGGGATATTCATTTTCATTAGCCACGTAAACAGCTTTGCAGAAATATTGTATTTTTTTTAGGGGGGAAAAAAGCAGAAGCTGCGATTAATAGAAGTCAGTGGAAAAAAAGGCATACTCTCATTATACAGTAACTGCACTACTGTAAATGTGAAAAGCAAAACCTCCTTCACTCAATTTTAATTTTACAAGTTCCCCTCTTTGTGTTTTTCCTCCTCTGTATCTCCCCCCGTCTTCTCCCTGACATATTTCCTGCAGGGGATTGTGGGAAGCTCAGATTGATCTACAGCTCGCGCTGTGTGGTCAGCCCCATAGGAAATGTTTGTGTAATGGCTTCTTTACGAGCGCTGTCAAAGCAGATGAGGATCCAGCGCTCTCGGCGGCCAGTGTGAACACTGTGTCGACAAGCCCCAGCAGGAAGCTTTAAGCCCCCTTTTAACCCCTGCTGCTTTGTCGCTTCCAACGGGTCCACTCATTAATTCAACATGACTGTGTGTTTTTCTCACGGTGAATCATGAACTTCGAGTTGGCGAGTGGTGTAGCTCTTGATTTAAGCATGGATGTAACCCATGAAATATGCATGTAGAGGAATTTAGGCTATGGCTTATGTATGAGCACCATGTTTGCAGCTGTTTTTCAGATGTTTTCTATGAATGATTTAAACGTAAAGCTAATAGCGACCTTTTTATGTCTCTGTGCCGCTGATAGCCAAGGCTGGCGGCAGTACGATTTCGGGTTGTTTGTTTATACGTCCATCTGGCCCATTCTTGTAAACACAATATCTCAAGAACCACTTAAGGGAATTTCTTCAGATTTGGCACAAACATTGACTTGAACTCTAGGATGAACTTAGAAAATGATGGTCATAGGTCAAACGTCAAGGTCACTGTGATTTCGCATCCATCTTACTCTTATAAACGTGTTCACTCATGAACACCTTAAGGGAATTTCTTTAAATTTGGCTCAAACGTTCACCTAATGTTTATTAATCAGTTCAAGCATAAACTTAGATTTTGGTGGTCAAAGGTGAATGTCCCTGTGACCTCATCTGTGTCATTCTCATAAAAGCAATGTTTCAAGAAAACCTTGAGGGAATTTTTTCACATATGGCACAGATGTTTGAGTAGACTCAAGGATGAACTGATTAGAGTTTGGTGTTCAAAGGTCAAGGTCATCTTGCATTCATCTCACTCTTGTGACCCTCTTTGAACACAGTATCTGATGATGGCTTTGGGGGAGTTTCTTCAAATATGACAAAAATGTCCATCAGGACTCAAGAATGAACTGATTAGAATCTTGTGGTCAAAGGTCAAGGTCATGGTGACCTCATAAAACATGTTTTTGGCCTTAACTCACGAATCTGGGGTGTTTACGTTGAAATTGTGCTGGTTGTATAGGTCTTCTGTGCTGACGAGGGGAAGATATGTGTGAAGCACCCATGTTTTCGCAGACGTGGATATAAACTGTAACTGAAACTCAACTGGAGACCTACAAAGTTGAGGCAGTTTTTCCAGTCATAAACTTGTTTTATTTCCCTCTTAAGACTTTCATTGGTGTCATCTCCTCGATCTTTCACCCCTGTGTGTTTACAGCCCGGCTCTCTGTTTCTGCCCCCCATGTTCGGATTCAGAAATCTTCAGCGCCCGGCTGCTCGCACGCCGTGCTGAATCATTTTCTGCCATGAAAAAGTGTGAAAGCAAGACACAAAAATACTCGCAACCAATGTTCTCCTCTGTCATCCTCTTATCTCTTGTTGTTCCTCATCCACCATGCATCTGTCTCTACGTCTTCCTCTTTTCGTAATTCCCTCCTCGATATTTATTTTCTCCGTCTTGCTTCCTTCCTCCTGTTTTCTTTCCTTTTCCTGTCTATTCGAAGTCGATGGTAATAGCGTCGTCTTGCCTCGGCCCCGTCCGTCACTCCACATCAAAGCCTCGCTTGTTCTCCAGCTCTCTCTTCTTCATGCTCTATTACTCTACCCTCTCTTGTTGACAGAGAGATGCTGTTTAGTGTGCGTGTGTGCATGCATAGTTAAAGGGACTTCTCTGTCTTCATTTGCATCCCCCCCTCCCCCCCGAAGGACCCGGTCCCCAGACTTTCGAGATGTTTCACTTCCATAGCCGACTGCGGGCTCGCTTCGTAGTGTGCAGGCAAAATGGCAATCAGTCAACATTGCTTTTCATGGCTGCTTTCAGAGACCCAAGTTGCTCATTTGGTTGAGAGTCAGAAAAAAAGCGTGCTTGTGTAGTCAGGAAGCTTTGAGGCTTTCATTAGCTCTCCCTGAGCTCATTCACACCAAACGAAAAATGAAAGAAAAAAGAGTGTTTGGTAAAGAAGAGGCAGGCTGGGTGAGAGCGCGCGGAGCAGCGTTTGTGCTTTGTTGATGTCGTCCTCCCAGCATAATTCATGCTTAGTGAAATCTAGGACATAATCTTCCGCTCTTTTCAGCCTCGGCAGTCCAGATAACAGCAAATTAACAGTGCACAAAGCAGGAGCTACAATGCTGCCTGTCTGTCTGCGTCCAAGTTGGGAGAGAACATCACCTCCGTAGTCTGGTCTCAGCACTTCATCACGGCAGAAATAAATCTTCAAAGTGTTTCATGTCATAAAAGTAAGCTTGATGTGACACAATACGCTGCAAAGAAAGTCTTCTTGATCGATGTTGAAAGTCAGATCGCAGGATATTCTCACCTTTTTTATGTCTTTCCATACAGCCTTAGAAAAAGTTGATAATTTCCCGACCTTAAAACACACACTGACAGTCAAATTTAATTCACATCCAATATGATGTAAGCTCAGGAAGGGCGCAAAGTTACACGTGGCAATTAGGATTGATTTTAAACTTTTACATAAATTTAAATTCAAACTTTAGGGACCATGTGTCATTGGTATTTTTGTGCAAATTTACACCCTAGCTCTTTTCGTTTTCCCGCTGGAAGCCAGTCTGGACTCTTATCTTCATCTGGTGAGACGTTTTAATCATGCGCCATATTGCTTTGATTGACATACTTATATAAAAGATATTACATACATGAATAATGTGACTTGCTGAGAAGATAAGGACTGATAAAGGAAGAAGAATTGGACATGCCCCTCCCATGCACATATAACACTGTTTGAGCTGCTCAGTGGTTGTACAGTTAAAACAGAAAATCTGTGTCATTTCTCCCAAGTTTACTAAGATTACACCTTGGCTATAAATGTCTGTCTGCTGTCTAAAAGTTGCTCTTTGGTTAATTTTCGCCTATCGGCGCTCACGTTCATCAAATAAAAAACTTGCTGAGTTGTGAAAAGTGTCTGCACTGTGCAGCAGCAGAGAAGCAGGAGTCAGATGTTGCTCGCAGTACAGGTGTAAGGAGAGATGACCAACTAGACGACGGCAGAGGATTTAGTGTCATAGCAACAAGCAAAAGTGCCTCTCAGGCATGTTTTCAGATTGAAAGTAAGTGGAAGATCTAATGTTGTACGGATAGTGAACGACATCATCAACAGATATCTTGTTTATTAATCAGTGGGAATATTTCCCTTCTGTTTACTCTGTTTCCATCTTGCTCACAGATAATTTTGACAGAGCTTTTAACTTTAAGTCATGGTCTCTGTCAGTGAATTTTCTGTTATTGCGTGACCAAAGTTATGCTCATAGGCAACACTTTGGCATCCTATTAAAAAGGCTCTGGAAAAATCCCTGGAAATCAAATCGTTGCCTGGGTGTTTTTTTTTTTTTTAATTTGTTTTTTATTGTGACATAATGTTTATTGAATTTCAAATTTTATTCACATTACAGATAACACAGTCCCCAAAGAACACCAGACAAAATAGAGAGTAAAAAATATATAAATAAAATAAAATAAACAAAGATTGAGTAACACCAAAAGACGGAACAAAACCAAATAGACGAGAGAAATGAAAACCTCAGCTAATTCAGGATTGTATTATTGACACGATATGAAAAAATAAAAGTAGTCAGATTCCAACCTCACTTATACCAAGTCTGTGTTTAAATATTTCCCATGTAATAGTGTCCATAAAAATATAAACTAGGTTTTTTCTTTCATTCAAAACTTGATTGGGCCCCCCAAAAATAGGCACTTTAGGCCAAAACATGGTATTTTACCCACCATGGTGTTTTTTGTGCCTTAAGTGCAACTATGTCGAAATGTGGATTTTACGAATCCATGCTTTGCAAAAATTTACAATTCCAATATTTATTGTGGCGATATCTAGAAATATAATATTGTGGACATTATGGTATTGATTTGAACCATACTGCCTAACCCGAGCACAACCAGCGGTGTGGTCTGAAGTACAGAACCGTGAGGTCAAGGAGTTCACGTACTGGATCCGTTGACGGATATTTTGCAGTGTATGTTTATGTGCGTATCCCTGCTGGTATAAAATCTATTTATTGACACCAGTGGCAGGTTGGGGTTTATGACACACCTGTAATTGTGTGAAATTACCCCTCACTGACATATGAAGCCAAATAACAGATAATGGTGATCCATCTGTCAGGCCTCGGGCTTCAGCCCCCACTGAGGTAATGACCACTCTGTATTACAACCCAGAGGGCTACAATAAGGTTAAACACCACGCCTCAGATAATAACCCCACATGTCACTGTCCCCTGGGGTCCAGACACAGAAGCTAATTGGCTAATATGGGCTTATTTGCCTCCAGGGTCCATTTCTCCTTTTTAGCATCTAATGCCCCCCCTCCGTCTGAACGGTTTGACCCGTGTGTGGGCTGACTGGGGACGCTGCTCCGTGATCGCTGCTCACCGGAGCATCAAAGATGGCCCATCAAGATACTTAAGTGTTACGTCGTTTGTGACTCATCACAAAATAGCCAAAGCACCTCACCTGTCTCTCTCTCTCTGCTAACGTCCGTCGTCCAGATGCTCTGCCCGGAGGTCGTCCAGTCCACCGTGACTTTGAGCAAAGCTCTTCACCGGCGCCGCACGCCAACTCCACCTGTGCCCTCAGAGCCGAGGCGCTCTGCAGAATGACGCTCCGGCCCCTCGGCTCCTGGAGTGCTTTTGCATAATTTGCTGTTTGATTCCAACCTCGCGCTTTTCTTTGAAAGCAGATACTCATCAGAGAGAGGCAGATAATGAACAATGGCCTTACGAACCGGAAAAGCCAGATCGCACCCTTGTCTTTTATTCTTATTTCTTATTTAACGCAGCACAGCAGGGTGGTGGTGTTGCAGGGAGAGAACAAAGTTTCCGTCTTCTTCTCCCCACCTGTCTTCCTTCAGTGCATTCTGTATGAGATTCATGCATACCTTTGTGTGAGTCCATATGCTCTGTTTGCCGGTGAGGGAGCTCAGGTTTTGTTTACCGTCTTGTTAATGGGATTTTAGAGATTTTAACAACCTGAGGAGAAGTTTAAATTTTATAATTACACAAAAATTATTGTAGCTGAAACTATTAGTGAATAAACATGAAAAGCAACAGCCAAAGCAACAATTTTGATATGTGATTAGTCATTTGTTGATTTTTTTTATTTATTTATTTATTTTGAAAAAAAATACCCAGAAATTCTCATTTCTCTCAGTTCTCACTTTTCTTTGTCTTGTGTTATTGTAAACTGAATATTTTGGGATCTAGAACTGTACTTTGGACAAACAAACATTGTCATGAAGATCTCATTGGCTTTTGGAGCATGTGATCAGCATTTTTCAGAATTTCCACTTTTTTATATTTTATTATGATCAAGTGATAATAAAAAGAATCATCACATGTAGACCTGAAAGATTACACATGGTGCCTTTTCAAAGCTGATGTTTGTTTTTCTTGAATTACAGTCTTAAAATATCTTTAATTTAGGCCAAAAATAATAAATGAAAATTAAAAAAGGAAATATATTCTAATTTCCCTCCAGTAATATATTGTTTTGAGTGTGCATTTGGACACTCATGCAAAATATTAGAAAATTTTGAACATATCAAAAGCTCTGTGTATTTGGACTCCTTACCTTGATGTTTCTATATCTTGGCTAACATCATGAGTCCATGTTGTAAACAGAGATAATTAACCTCCACTCGAGCACTCCCCCTCGACCTGTGGTAAAAAAAAAAAAAAAAGTGATGGCTGCTCGTGAAATGCCATATTTCAGCATCATAATGAGAAGACAGTCACCACCCAGGTAAATGTTGGACTTAGTGGTGCAGACCCTTTCAAAAGGGATGAATTTGAAATAAATTGTATAGGCTTTTGTCATCATTTTGATCTTCTAGTTTAATTTTAGCCTGCAACTAACCATTGTTGTCATTAAACACCTCGAGTGCTTAGTGCAGAATAGACGCAGCACCTCGTCATGCTGCTGTAATATGTCAACTAGCGGTCATCGCATTGCAAAAAAACTAAAAGAATTACACTGACCTCAAGAAAAAATGCTTTTCAACAAGTCGAGGCGTCGCTGTTACTGCAGCTGCACTTCCACTTGTCGTTGTTGTTTGGTGTTAGTAGGTGTTCTTCCTTTGGCATTTAACAGACACTTGAAGGCATTTAGTAGCCACAGCACTGGAGAAAACTTCTGAAATTTGGCATGGTATTATGGCAACGTGTTTCGTGCAATTCTTGTGGCATTCGTGAATGTAATTGAGAGCTAGTTACTGTTGCATCCTGGATTTCATCTCTTGACCTGTCGCCCTCTGGCATCAGAACTAGGAAAACAAATTTTAAGACAGTTTTTTTCCCCAGAGCCATAACTGACCTTCAATAAGCACCGACCTCGCCCTCTCCCCTAACACAAACACACACACACTTTTACACACACAGTCCGGTGCATTTATCCTCTTTTTTATATTCCCTGCTTCTCATTGTGCAATAATTACATTTACTAGTGCAATAGTTTTTCCACTTGTGCAATATTAAATTTTCATTCTTTTTTATTGATATACCAATGCTATTTGCACTTGAATGTATGTCTGCCGAGCTACTGAGGATGTCTGAATGTCGTGCAGCTAATGACAATAAAGGCTTTTTTTCTTTCATCAAAGTACTGCTCTGCCAAATGTAGTTTTCATACAGCAAGCTACAAAGCAGCAGTGTGACCAGGTATATCATTACTAAGTGTTGCTCAAGTGCTCTTTAATGTAGTTATGTCATCACAGGCTTGTGTGTGTCTGCTACTTGCCACAAAGCAACCTTGACTTAACGTCATCTGAAGTTTGTATTTGGTCAAAAATGTACCTATGCTTTTAATCCGTGTCCGAGCCCCAACTTTTTACATTTCGTGGGGGTGACAAAATGTAAAAAGTTAGGGGGGGGGGGTTCGACATCACACAGACTGGAGGTCAGTAGACAGCAGCATGGACAGAGGTTTGTAAAAACTGTGGTGGTTTCTTCTTTTTGCATGTCCTTTACTTATTCAGTCTCTCTTTTGAACTCAATGCAGATTAATTTTGATCGATGTTTAAATGCTGCTTAGCAGGAGGAAGTGTGTCATTGCATCTCAGCAGTTAAGGAGGTAAAAATAGTGCATTCACCTGAGCTGGATGCAATAAATACCCGATATTTGACCCAGGTGTGACTGCTGATTGTATACTACCTCATTGCTTTAAAAAGCTAGATGTTAGTGGGTGTTAGCAGGTTTTTTGTGCAGCAGGAATGAGGCTATAGTGTAAACGCAGCATTAGCAGAGCTACACAGAGCTGCTAGCGTGGCTGTTGACTCTAACTCTTGTTATAAAATACACTGATTAATTTTTCAGTCCATAAAATGTCAAAAAATAGTGAAAAATACACTTTACAATTTCCCAGAGCCCAAGTTGAAGCCTTCCAACTGATCATAAAAGTAGTTTTCTGTCAATCGAATATGTCGTTTCCTCACAGGCATCAACGCAGGATGTGCCGCTCCTCCTCAACGCTGCCAAATGTGAAGAATTTCATTTTGAAGCATCAACTGTTGGTTCACAGCTGCCAAGATGTTCCCAATTGCATACTCTGCATTCTGTTGTTTCTTTCTCACTAGCTCTTTAACACTCACATAAAAGCACACACACACACACACACACACACACACACACACACGTACACACACATACACACACACACACGCTTAAACATATTCTTCTGGAGATGGAGCCTTTGCACATCCACGCTGGCACGCTCTATAGTGGCAGCAGACGGATACGAAGACTTGTTTAACTTTGCTCATAAAGCCTCGCAGCATGTCAGAAGCAGTCGTTGTATCACGCTTAAACAGGAATGCGCTTGCTCTACACATATGCTTTCATGCATGCACACACACACACTCACTAAATTATCGTGGCAGAAGCAGGCCCGCACTGACACAGCATGTTAAAATAGTGGTGACAGATGCTCTCCCAGGAGCAGACAGTATGGTACAGTGCAAACCGAGACCAGCGTAGTGTAAAAGCACAGCAACAGTGCTGTCATTTGGAGGATGCTGGGGCAGAAAGGGAGATTTATCGTGCCTGTAAGACGGATTAGGCTGTAATGAAATTGGGTTGGAGTGAGATGTGCGATTGATACGTCGTACTCTCTCTCTATTTCTGTCTTTATATGTCTTGTTCCACCTCCCCCTTTTCCCCCACTCAAATTCATACACGTCTTCTACTCAATAAGAGATCAAAAGAAGGGGAAGCGATGAAAAAGCAGTTCTCCTCCCCTCTTTGTCTCCCCCTCTCTTTTTCTCTCCAAGGTTGTTTGTGTTTCTCTCCTTGGCAGTGTTTGTGAGTAGCCTCTCCCATGACACTGAATGTCTATTACAAAGCCTTTAGCCCGATGTAGATTAATGAAAAATAATGAGAGAGGGGGGCATGAATATGCATCGCCTTCCTGTTGGGATAATTGTTCTTTCCCACACATACAGTAATGACATTCATACTCAACACTAATGCAGTGACAATAAGATGATTGATCGGTTTGTTCAGAATAATCGACAACAATGTCATTAATTAGGGCTGCAACAAATTATTATTTTCATTGCTGATTTATCCGCTGATTACTTTCTGCATTAATCGATTAGTTGTTTGGTTTAAACAACGTCAGAAAATGGTGAAAAATGTCAAACAGTTTTTCTGAAAGCCCAGATTACATCCTCAGATATCCTGTTTTGTCCAAAATCCAAAGGCATTCAGTTTACTGTCATAAAGAATCAAAGAAAACTGAAAATATTGGAATTGAAGAAGCTGAAATCTTCTAAGTGACTAACCACCATCAATCAATTATCAAATGATTTAACAAATTATTTAACAGATGAAAACTAATTAATTAATCATTGCATCTCTATTCATAATCAGTTAAACTGCTAATCATTTGCTTGTTTCAGCTTCTCAGATGCATCCTTTTTCTTTTTTTTTTGTTTCATGTCATTAAAAATGCAGTACTTTGGAGTTTTGGACTGTTGGTCGGGCAGAAACTTAAAGATAGCATACACCTTTTGTCCTCTGGGGTCATTTTGACCCCGCCCTACTTTGACTGTTATTTGAGGCATATTTTATAAATTGTCAATCAATTCTGTTTTACACCTTTAGTCTTACTTCAGCCCAACCCATCACCACACGTTTCCCTTCGTTTTGGAATTTAGGGCCAATAGATTTTACATAAGTATAAAAAACATATTTTGATGGCAAAAGATTTAATTTGGGGTCAGATTGACCCCAAGGACAACACAAGGGTTAAAATCCAAAACTTTTAAGATGAAATGACCGCTCGATAATGAAAACAATCAGAGCTTTCAGCCCTGCTCAGCATGCCCCTTTTTAAATCTATGGGATTGATACTTGTGATTATTGGGTGTAAGAACGAGTTAAAACAGATCATTTTGATCACGTCACCATTATTCAATATAAAAATCTGCTATTTTAACGGATCAGAAATTCCGTCTTTCCTTTCTTGAGATGTGTTCGATCAATCTTGTTTGATTTACCTCGAGGTTAGTCTTTGAAATGCAGACACCGGTTTGACGAGACTTCAGCAGCACTCAGGATTTTAGTGCTATGTTGAAGTCAGGCCAGTGTTCAGCGCAGAATACATGCTTAGCGCTTTGTCAGATTGCAGCTGTCTGTAGCATTAGTGTATATAAACATTGCTCCCAAGTGCCATTGCAACACTGACCTCAGGCAAAAAAAAATACTTTGGTAGACCCACAATGCAACCAGGTGGAGGGCATTCATGCAGTTAATCCACAGATAATGTACAGATGTTTTTCACTGTTATTCCCTGGCGTGAAAAGTCAGGAGAATTTCAGTCATATAAGATTTTCTTTGGTTGACTACAACCGTACTTGCATAACCATTTAAAATGTATGCTTTGGTTGCTACGAGTGGATATTTTATTATTGTATAAAGAATGTGAAGTTGACGTAACAGTGTTGAACTTCTTGAACGAGGCATCATCTTGGGAGGATTGTTTCCTGGTGTTTAAGCAACGGTATTAGGACAAACAAATCTCAATAAACAACATAGATCCAAGGCCTGGATTACAGACCTTAATTCACTACCTCCACTCACAAACCTAGACATTATAAACTATTTCTGGACTGAGTGCAGTTTGGTAAAAGACACAACAGAGGACGTACCGGACGAGATTGCAGCATTCTCTATTGTAAAGATACTGTAGAGAAAAAAGATGACATATGTCGTCGGTGAACATTCAGCTGATGCGTTCAGTTTCTATCAAAACGTATATGCTGTTGTAAGACAGAGTGGAGGTTTAATTGTAAGGAGGAAGCTTTTAAATAGCTGGCTTGTAGGAAAAAAACTTTAATTGGAAGAAAATGTGTGATTTGTCATTTCTGACTTTTTTTTCTTTTTTTTTTTTTAATATGGTGCAACTGTTGGTCAGAATATGTTACCTTGGGGAGGGTTGTTATTATTTTCAAGACATTTCTTAGACTAAATCCTTAATTTAAAAAAAACCTGACTCTTTGCACGAAATAAAAATAATTGTTGGCTACAGCCTGATATGTGTTTATGAAATGAGGAAGTGTAAATGAGGACATCAAGTTTAAGCACTGGCAGTTAAGCTTCTTCTTTGTAATCCATACTAATCATCACCCAAATACTGTCAGTCTACTGCAGTAAAATGTACTTAATATCAGTAAACTCTACTGATGCTGCTGCTAATGCTCAGTTTGTAGTTGTTTTATTTTAGCTCTGTTTTATCGGTGAATGTGCAGTAATGCAAAGGCAAACTTCCAGATTCCCTGTGCACTTGTGGAAGGTACAGTGACAATTAACTTGAACTGAATCGGATCAAATTAAATGCCCACTTCAGCCTTTCTGCAGCTCTCTCTTGTTTCCTCCTTTCTTTCATCTCCCCATGTATTTCCCAGAATTTGTCCTAATTAGTCTCTGCTGTTATTCCTGCCTTTTGTCGGACTTTTTGTGTTGGAAAGAGATCAGTGGTGCACGGAGACTAGGAGTCGCCACAGGGAGGAACAACACAAAGAACATCAAGGCCAAAACTAAGAACATCAAGGGCAGGAGATGCTTTCAGCGTGAGCACGAAAAAGACCTCATGAACATGTTTTCATTAATTTGAGTGCGCATTTTTTCCTCCCTTTAGTTTATTTGCCCCCTCATTTTCATTGTTTTGCACATTTTTTAAATTCATGGGAAGAAATAACCAGCCAGTCACTTTAATAAGTTGTTCCTGCTATACTCTGATTATTGAAACATGCTTGAGGTCAATTATTAAATTTCAAACTAAATTTTTCCCTTCTGCAAAAATCTTATTAATTCCATTATTAGTATGAAAACATGTTTAACTAGTCTGAAATTTTGTTGGACTAAGTGTAACTTTTTCACAGTATAAATTACAGGTATTCACTTGATCACAGTAACAGAAAATTTCATGTATAGATAACAACCTGGTTTTTAATAGGACTTATTGTGCCTTTTTTGCAATAGCCTTTAACCCTTTGAAACCTGCGCAAACTGTTTTTCAAAAACATTGGTCGAAGGCAACGAGCAACAAAAAAATAAATGACCCAAAAAATTAGAAAAAAAAATAGTGAAAAGAAAAAGAAACTAAAAAAAGCTTTTTTAAAAACAAGAAAAAAGGGTGAAAAAAAGCTAAACACCATCAAACCAGAAAATGACCTAAAAAAATGCTTAAACTTACAATAATGTCGTAATATCATTTTAAATGCATAATTATGATCGTTATAAATATAGTATTCCCTAGCTTTTTTTCTTTTTCCCTGAGACTTGTTTCCTGGCTTTCTCAAATTACATTTAACTGTAACTCTACTAAGTTCTTACAATTTGTGGCTCATTTCTGACCAAGTTTTTGAATCCTCATGATTCAATGATTCAATACTTATGAAAGGCATCTGATGTCTCTCCAGCTTTCAAAGGGTTAAATGTATTCACTCTCAGTAATTACCAATCTAGAAAGTAAATTTCATTGTCAGTGGCAGAGTTTACCAAATTATGATGATGTAGAATGTAAACAAGTGACGTTTGTAACTTCATCTCATTGATTTCAGCCTCACTGTTCACCGTTTCCCGTCCTCAGGTTCAGGTTAGCTAATTTGTACCTGTAGAAAGATTTGTTTTGCAGTAAACAAACGAGGAATCCATACATGCAAAACAAAACAACACAGATGATAAACAGATATGTTAAAAGTACATGAAAAATGATATCAAGGCTCCAATAATCACTAAAGAACAACAATAAATAAATAAGCGTTGCCTCCCTAGCATTTGTACAATGTTGCTTCGACCTGTTCGTCTGAGTGATAGCTTCTGGAAAAAAAGCTGTTTTTATACCATTTTGTTCAAGACCTTGTCACTATAAACCTTCGTGCAGAAGGAAGAAGCTGAAATGCACCGTGCAGAGGAGGACTGGTTATTTACAATGTGTGTAACTGTCTGGTGTACAGGGACTCTGGGTCAAGCTGTGACTCACCAGTTTTTTATTTCGAAGACTGTGTAAATAATCAGCTTGTTCTCATTTCAAAGTCATCAGATATCACCGCTTTTGCAGTGATTTCGGCATGAGATCCAACACCAAAAGCCTCATTTTGAGTCTGCGCGATATGCTGCTGTCTTTTGAGAGCGCGGCCGTATGGAACCTGTGGCGTCCACGTGTTATGCCACAGGACGTTGTCAGGTTGAAACGCTGCCAATAATGAAGTAATGTTAGAAGCGCATCGGTGCTTATAGGGCAGCAGGGGTGGTGGATAGGTCTAACAAACCCGGGACTTTCATGCAGGAGTCCGGTGTCCAGTCCAGTGCCCTTTTTGCCTAAACCTAACCATCTGGGCCTTTGCTGCCTAAAATGAAACACGTGCTTTTGTTAATGTTCTGGTGTTGGTTGTCACTTCTGCATTGGCTTCGTTTCTCAGCTCTGAAGGCTACCACTTGGGTTATCATATGACACGTTTGGTTGCCATGGTAACAAGTTGACATTAATAATAGAACACATTGAAGTCCAAAAACCAAAAGCAATATTTCTGAAACATAAGCATATATATACACCTACATATACACATGGAGACATTCATAAAAGTATGCATACTTAAATATATACATATCTGAGAATACTAACATGCACAAAATAACACCATTAGATGAAATAGTTATAACAAGTAAGTGAAATAGAACAGTAAAATAATGTAATGTAATGTAATCAACGATTAGGAAAATTAAGTCAGCCACAACTGAAATTCTTTAGAAATCACTTAAACAAGTTGACTTTAGGTAAATACCTTTAAAAATAAGGAACAAGCACAGTTACGAATATAAGTTTTAGTTTGGTCAAGAAAATACAATTAGCATGTACATTTGCTGCTGACAGACGCAACGCTCATTTGTACGACAGGGATGTTATTCTTGTCAAGCCAGTCGTGAATATTTCTAAAAGCGAACACTGAAGAGCTCTTCAACATCTCTCAGGGATGTTGACGCATGCAGTCTATTAGCTTTTATTAAATTATTTTATAACGTCATCTCCGAGCTTTGAGTTTAACTAGTTTCTCTGAGCCTGTCAGCCTGCGTCGTCTCTGGGGATGACTGTTGAGCTTTTTTTCCCACCTATCCATCAGATTTTTTTATTGCCATTCCCATCTGTCACTCAAACAGAAACCCACCCATCACGATGTGCTGTCAGATCCTGCTGACCTGGTTTATATTCTCTGGATAATCAGGCCAGGTGTGCAGGAGGCAGTATATTCATGCCCTTCCCCCAGTTCTCCATCACTTCCCCTCAGCCATCACCAAACATTTGTCAGGGTGGAAGACGCTTTGGCATCTGTAGAAGAGATGAAACAGAAGTGATGTCGCCGTGTTCATTCTCACTCAGCGTCATGTCGTAGACGTTTAACCCTTTGAAACCTGTGTAAATTGGCTTGATTTCCTTCAAAAACATGGGAGAAGGCAATGAGCAAATAAAGAAAAAAAGAAAATCACCTGAAAATTGGTTTAAAAACAAAAAAAGGAAATTACCCAGAAAAGTGCTTTAAAAAATTCTCAGGATTTTGTAACATAGTGTTAAACACGTAGTCATGATATTTTTTCCTTCGCTTTTTTCTTTTTTTCTCGAGACATTTTCCCTGTAGCTTTTTTTAAAAAAAATGGCGATAATTTGATGCCTGCAACAAGACGCAGACATGTTTACCATTGTTTCCTTCATCTTTTCTTTTAACAAACTGATGACACTAAATGTAAAGTAGTTTTGAAAATGAAATATATATATATATATATATGTTTGTGTGTGTGCTTTTATTAATATACATATATAATATTGTATATACATTATACACATGACCAAAGACATAAAAAACAATCATTAAGCAAACCTAAAATAAGTTAAAATAGATATACAATACAATATACAATGCTACATACACGATAGTAAGCATACAAGCATTTACAACTTTAATGTGACGAACAGAACATATTTTGTTGCGTCATCTCTTTGTGAGCCTCTGTCCGGTCATGTCAGCAACATTCAGAGCGCCGACTCCAGAGAAATCATGAGGTCTAATAACTCTTTTTTGCCTGTTCACTGATCAACATCATCTTTCTTTGTTGGCCTTGTCTTTGCATTTTTTTCCTTTCCGTAGTTATTTTCCTCACTCTTTCTCTGCGTCTTCTTCAAATCAGAGCAGCTCTGAGGTGGGAATGAGTCGCCTGGTCTCTGGAGACTCGGCAAACACATGTCCCATGATGCTCTGCTCTATACCACCCACCCATGGGATTATGAGCGATGAAGAAAATGCCTGGCTGACCCATCTTTATTCCTGACGCTCAATCGCTGCACTGATTGTGTTCAGAGCCTCTTTCAAAACAGCGTGGATTTTTACTTTCCTTCGACACACGTTTATCACCATTTCCTCGACTTTCAGAAGAACTTGACTTTTTGTTGTTCTGTGCCACGACTTCCATATATCATCCATCACCAGCTGGTAATCACTCATTTCTGTATCAAAAAACCACGACTGATTATTTCACCCCTCCTTCCCTCCTCTTCATCCTCTTTAACTCCCCCCGTTACCGTCTTTCATTTCTACCCGTCCAGGACATTAACGGTCGAGGCAGACACACTCATAAACAAATAAGAATGGATGCCACATCTCCAGGGGAAGGATATCACTTTCTGGGAGGGTATTTTCTTCTTCTCCTGCATATTTTATTTATTTTTGCCTCACTTCTCTGCAGGCGGTTTGAGTTGAGGGATGCAGGGCTCTGAAGGTCCCTGATAAGGAGCTTCCATCGGCTCCACGCAGGGACGGGCTAGATAGGTGAACACTAAGCTGCACGCTGCCTGGTTATCTGCCAGCAGACACACACAACCCTCGTTGTCATGCACTATTAATACACACACATATGTGCCCACAGATATTCAATGTAATGAATACGGCTAGGGCTCATCATTTTTAATTTTATTTTATTTTTTATTTTTTTATCAAGATATTTATTAGTATTTATTTATTCTTTTTTTTTTTCAATCAGCAAAAGTGCTAGTCATTTTCTCACACCTATCTGTTTGAGGTAATCAACAAGTTTGTGATTTAGGAGCCACGAATGCATTTCAAACACAGTGCTGATAAGACTAATGTCTGTGTAATTAAGTGGTAATTTGGGATCATTTGTTGATGATTTAGAGGTAGCTTTAATGATGGTTTTATACCGCAGAGAAGAGATAACACCACTATGAAAACAAACCTGATATAATTCTAACTGTAGTTTAAGGGAGATTCATATTACAGCATTATTATAGTAGCAAAACATTTTGTGCTTGTGCAGATATTTTGGAAAAAGGGTGTCCTAAGTAGAAAATGAAGTCATGCTCCCCGGCTAGTTAATCGCCGCTGCTCTGCACTGCGGTAATATGGTGTTTATGGATTAAATCAGGTCACTGTTGTCACAAAAGTATCGTGCCAACCTTCCAGTTCCTCCCTGGTTTAGGCACCAAATCTGGCATCTTAGCGAGGCACTCAAGTCAAAAGTTGGGGGTTAAGTTACTCTTTAAGAGCATCTTTAAAAAGTAAAGTGACCTCACCACTTGATTTGAAATGTCATTGTGACCAGCCGCTTTCCTCAAAGGTCACCACAGTTAAGACGCTTTGCAGCTGGTCAGTGTCAAAAAATTCACAAACCAGAGCTCCATGTAGATTTGCTTTGCCTCCATGAGCAAATCCACAGTCTGAAATGAATTAGGTTTATCCAAAATGTTGCTGTTATAAAATATGTGACTGTAGTTACAATGGATTCCAAAGATAAAATGTATGGAGAAGTGCATATAGCAACCTCTCAAACACTGCAGCATGATTCACTTTTTCACAGTTGATTTGACTGTTTGCAAATAAATCGAACACATTGTATTCACAGATCAGAGGAGTGGACGTTCAATGCATAGTGAGGTGTATTTAAGTGCCGTGACAATTATATTCATTTTTTGGAAGCCTTTCCTCCCTCAGACACACACACACACACACACACACACACACACAATCATACACGCAACCTTTATGAATAATACATACATTCATTCTGCTCACCTGCCATTCAGAAGTGCGTGCGATTCAGAAGTGTGTGTGATTCACGGCCTCGACACGTGTGCGGCTCATGCTCTCCATTCAGCCGTCATTAGCGCTAACACAAGGAGGCAGATTAATGCGTGAGGTTTCCAGCAGGTGGGAGACGGAGAAAGGTTAACATAACAGGAGTGATGAATGAATCACTTTGAGAGCCATCGTTTCATAATACTCCGCCACTGTGGCTGTAATGATGTTTTGTGCCACTCAAAAATTTGTCCTTTTGTCTTAATCAAAATGGATTTTTATTTTTCGTCTCCCTGCTACACCGCCGCTGCATACGAATGTGTTGCATATGCTCGAATGTGATTAAGTGTATTTAATTAAGCTGCAGCCAGATGGTCGTGCTGGTGATTTTATGCTGCCGTATGCTTTATAGCATACATTGTAACCTTATAATGCTTTTCAGTGTTGTGGCAGTGGGGTGAATGCTTCGTATCAATGAAAAAAAAACTGTGTCATGTAAAAAGACAATCCCTTTTTCTTGCTGCCATTTTTCTTCTTCTCTCCTGTTCTTCCTTATTTCACGCTTCCTCTCTTTTACAGATGCCACTTGGCATTCCCGACACAGGTGATATGAGAAATCTCTGGTCTGTTTCCCAGAGAGACACATATGTTCTGCTGGAGTCACCACACAGACTCTCTTTCCTCAGTTATAAGCTGCTACTGCTGCTTTCAAATGTTTCTGGTGTTCTGGAGCTGCGTACGGCTGCAACTTTCTGTTGTTTTCATTATATTGTCTAAAATAGTCAGTAAATATTTTGTCAGTAATGTCAGAAAACTGTTATAAATAGTAATAATAGTTTCCTAAAGTCCAATGATGTCATGAAATAGCCTATTTTTTTCGTCCAGCCAATGCTCTACATTTGAGTTATTGTATTTAAGTGTCACATAAGCCGTAGATCTTCACATTGAGAAGCCGGATTGAGAGATATTTGGCATTTGTCTTCAAAGTAGTGACCTAAGGAGTGATGGAGAGGGATGGCAGGCTACCCGAAGGGACATACTGTGGTCATTTTCTTAAGAAGGGGGTCGGCATCCCCCCTCAAATTACCTGTTGTATGTTGAGGTTAAAGAATAATGTGCATGGTTAATATGGCTCTATATTGACTAGATATGTTTATTTCCCTTGAAACATGGACATGGCTAATGTGTCTTCAGGCACTTGTGTGTTGTTTAGATTGGATGGTCCACGTCACATATGTTTTGGAGGTTTCCTAGAGCCAGATATGATTTTGCTGTTTATGTGAACTGTATTTACAAGTCAGAAATGTGAATTAATGACAGAGAAGTTTATGGAAATGTGCTGTCTAATCATTTGGCCATGTGGGTGGTGATGGACTGCCCTGCTGTTGTTTTTAGCGCCGGCCATTTTTAAGGGCGGGATGATCAGTCTTCATGATGAGCACAGTTCGAAATCAACTTTCAGGTGTAAACAAACACTTTTTTTTCTTGCCGCTGAGGTATGAACTGTCAGAGCCGTCACCTAGAATTACAGAATGTCCTTTCTCACCTGGACGGGTGAGTGACCCATCCATCTACTGTAGTGCCATTACACCTCTCTCCTCACTCACTCTCTCCTCTCCGCCAGTCGTCTCCCTCTCTCCCTCAGGGGTGTGTCTCTTTGTATTTATTGTCATTAAGCTGCTTACTGTTCTCCCATCATCCATTCATCCATGTGTCTGTGCCACTGCCTTTTGATAGAGTTCTTATACATATATTATTCATTTGATTGACTCCCCCTAATCGCCTCACAAGTGGAGGAAATTAATCATTCCAGAAATCCCGTCATTTACATTCTGTGCGGGGAGTTTTGGTGGCGGCGTTCAGGGAATCGGTTTTTCCCCCCATGTGGAGCTTCGCATTAGCTAGGGGAGCCGGTTGGAACAGGTGTAGGCCCAAAAAAAAAAGGAGAGACTGTGAGCGCGGGAGGGCCACTTCTCTCACAGCCAAAAAATCAATGAGGCTGGATATTCAACACTAGTCTATGGTTTTTATGGTGGCCCATAAAAACCCCATTGAAAAAGTATATACGGCATGCGATGATTTCTCTGTGGGTGAAATTGGATTAAGCCTAGTGTAAAACTGAAAGTCTGGCCTTTTTTACCCTCTCACTCTCTCCCTGCCTCTCTTTTTCTCCCCCCGTGCTCGACTCACTCACCCCACAACCATTAAACTCTATAGGAAGGGAAACCTAATTACATGGCTGAAAGTGGCCATAGTGAGCACTATTAAAAGGATCCAATTAAAGTTTGTGCGGCGCTGGCAGCAGCTTTCTGGTGAGGGATTATTTGTGGAGGCGGAATTTGATCTGTCGCTCGGAGAGAGTCGTCCATTGGCTGATCAGTCCGAGATGGATTGGGGAGTGGGAGGAGCCTTGGAGCGATCCAAGTAATTGGATCCTGAATTAATGGATACTTGTATCAAAGAGGGAATATAAAAGAGTGACAGCTCGAGAGTGAGAGGGGAGGGGAACAGGGCTGGGGTTTGTGATTGCGTGCCCTGCTGTTTGATTTTCTAAAAAGTTCATTTATTTTGGAGTCAGTGAGCTGTTGCTGCAGAGGAAGTCATGTTTGACAAGGGAAAAAAAAATGCTGCTTTTGATGGTGATCCAACCCGGGTTCTCGGCCATCAAACAATTACAGCTTTTGAAGTAACACAAACATGATGCGAGAGAGAGAGAGAGAGATAAAAATGTAATTTTAGTTTGTCTAATGCTGGCCTCATTTTTATATTTTGGCAATCATATGTACCAATTAGAATAACATTATACTCATCAAAGTAAGATCTGGGAACATGTTGCTAAAACAGTCAACCAGGGCTACCAACATCATGTTAGGGGCAGCCGTGGCTCGATCTCTGGGGACCTGGTTTGGCTGTTATCAGGCCATTAAAGGGTCATTATCAGTGGTGATAAGTGTCTGGGTTATTAGGGAGCAGCTTCACCTACTTATAGTCCCTTATCAGACGATGAAATGCAATGTTCTGCCAAAAAGCTGCTTTCATGAAGTGGTGGATAGGTCGAGCTCTTTCACCCAGGAGGATGAGGTTTGAGTCATTTAGGCACCAAAACCGAAGGAAAGTGGAAGCCAACAAACTGCTGATGGGTATTGAATAGACTGATAACAGGCTTCTGAACCTACTAACCCACATCTGTGAGGCTGATAACAACTGATAACGGCCATTTAATGGCCTGAAATAAACTACAGGGTGTGTACAAAGTGTGCAGTGGTAGTTGAAGGGGTTCCAGTTCCCTTGTTTAGGTGCTACCATGATGCCCTTGAGCAAAACACCAAACCCCACTGAGGGGAACATTAATGTTTGTGTATGTAGAAATTGTTGCTAAGTTCAGCTACGTTCACACTAGGCGGGTTCCCATTAACTCTCAAACTGCACAAATTGAAACTGTGAATATAAAATACCTCTAATGGAAACACATCAATTTAGAAAAAAACTCCCATTTATTGCAAAAAAAAGTTTGTACGCTTGCATGAGGCCATATTTCAGGCCATTCACAAAAGCCATATTTCACCAAACTGCAATGGAAGCACTTTTTGTGCTTTTATAGGTCACATGATGCTATGGCATGAAACAGAGTTTGTAACCGACAAAAATAATCAGTTCAGTTTAAACCGTCAGCGACAGTTAGATAACAGTTTAGCCTCGGTGTGAGTGTTTTTCCGATTATATGGTTTGTAGGAGTCATTTGAATCCATCGCTGATAATTAGTTTTCCAGCAGTTAAGTTTAGTTCGATCAAATATATGTTTCCCTCTCAATCCTCTGAGTAAAATAAAGGCTGTATCTGTTCGAAGCCCTCGTAAGTAACTGACTTATTTCATTCAAAGAAAACACAGTGTACTCCTCAGTAATTCTTGTAGACACGTAGTAAAGAAAACTTCCACTCCTGACAAACCGCCTCTTCTCTTGTTAAACTAACCACCACCTGGCACCTCCTCACTCCTCTCCATCCTTCAGCCCACCTTCAGAGGAGCCTATCTGAACGCAACCTTCATTATTATTTATGGAAACATTTTCCGCAAACCATTGTTTACTCGGAGCGTAGCCCGTTACTCTGGAACCTTCCAGGAACACTTTTTCTTTTTAGCCTTGAGCAAGTAACAGAAAGGAGGATAGAATTCATGAATAATTTGCAGCCGTTTTAAAAAAAATTACTATTCATTATTCATGGCTTTGTATTGGCTCGAATACTTTAAAAAAAAAATCCTTTGGACAACTTTAGAGTGAATTTTAATGGCATGAGAAACTCCTGATGCCCTGAATGCAACACTGACAACAAAATCAATGCTTGTTCTTTCAGGTGTCAACTTTGCTTCTCATAAAGCCACGAGGTTTTTATTCATTCATTTATATCAAATGCCGTCATTAGAGCTTTTACAAGTCACAATGCGTCATGACAGTTTACAAACAGCACTTCTAGTTAGGAAGGAAGGTCCCGGCGAAAATCCTTTCGCCGGCTGAGGTCATTCTCCTCACTGTCAGTTTAATTGCAGTGCAGGGGAGGCTTGTTGCGACAGACCCGAGTGTGAGGAAGAAATACGGCCTTTTAACTCACAGCTCCCACTCTGATTTATATGTACAAACCTACCATGGATTTTCTCTTTCTCTGATGTCCATTGAGGATAAAGGTTCATGAAACGGTTCCAAAAACCTGAATAACTACGGATCTTGCTTCGTAACTGTTCATTTCTTAATCTAAATGACAGGCTCTATATGCAGCCCTTCCTCACTCTGAACTCGTCACATAGCGCTGCTTTGTCAGTGATTTCAGGGTCAAATACCGACACACACGTAGGCAGCTGTCACTGAGGAATTATACCCACCTGGTTGCAGCAGCTGATGACGCAATGGATGACAATCCAACTCATCAAATGTCGCTGCTTTGTCATTGCACGTTGGCATCAGACACAGATGAACAGAGGCATCTCCAGGGGGATATAAAACGCACCTGCTGGCAGCAGTTTGTAATGCTGCCGACAACTACTGCAGTAAAACGAGAGAAAATCCAATAGGGCCAGCGGGAGGGAAGTGGTTTGGAGTTATTTTGATTATAACGTAGTGTGTTGTAATGTGTAGCATGCTGTGTTGGGGACCTATTTCACATCCAGTTTTAATTATTAATTACCTTGTTGTGGGCCAGCCCATTCTCATAAAATAGGACTTTGCTTCCTGTCTGAATTTGACACCTAACCATGTGTCCCCTTCCCCTAATCCTAACCATCCATGCCAGCATGTGTGTTCGTTGACATCCCAGTGTTGCTTTCCATATGCATGTGTTGCCTAAACATAACCACATGCTGAGTCATCTCACCATGTGCATTTGTTGACATCACGGTAGCGTCATACTAGAACGTAAACAGCAGACACAGAAGGATACCTAAAATATAATAAATAGACACGGACGTCCACTGTAAAGCAACGACATGTGACAAGCCTGGGATGAGAACATGTTGGTATTTTGGTAGAAAGAAAATAGTTATATCATGAAACTGCTCACAGCAAGGTCTGTGCATTATCTTGAGTAACAGAGTCATGATTTCTGGAAAGAGACATTGCTGTTGAGTTTTTCAGTTAGATTTTTTTGTGCTTTAAGCACCACAAGCTGAGTGCCATTTACTTCTATTATATTATAGTTCTATTATATTGTAGAGAAGGCAGACATCTCTACAGCTGATATATCCAACACTCACACCACACAACCTAGACTCACGTCAACGTCACATCACGTCAACGTCACGTCACGTCACGTCACGTCACGTCACGTCACGTCACGTCACGTCACGTCACGTCACGTCACGTCACGTCACGTCACGTCAAAATACATTTGTCCTGGACTCAGATGCTTCACCCATAAATGCCTTCACAGTTCAAATAAAACAAACCACATAGGATCAAAACAGCAATAGCTGTCCCAAATCACACCAATAAATTGCACATAATCCAAACTGCACATGCAGAATATTGCACAGAACACATATTGCACACCCTGTTATTAAAACATCATGGAAATGTTTGCAGTGGGGAACTCTGTATCATTTTCCAGAGGGCGAGAGCTGGTATTGTGCGTGGAGGATAGGGTGGAGGATGTGATGGGTCGGTCATAATAGTCTGAGCTTGCCAAAGAACAGACTGCTCATACATCGACCACAGGGGCTGGTATTCATTCTTTTCCGTCACCTAGATGAGCAAGTTTTCAGATGTACAGTGAGGTTGCTGTACCATGCTGACATCCCATATCAGCACTACAATAATAGCAGTATAGGTTAAAGGAAAAATATGTGTTTTTGGTTTTGTTTTGGTTTTTTTTGGTGAACTGCCCCTTTAAGGTGAAACAAAATTCCCATAAAAATGCCACAAGCCTGTGAATAAAGGCAAAGGCATCCTGGGGTTCATATTAGACAACACAGGAATAATAGCATATTCCATGCTGGTGTAATCTCCTGTGGCTCTAACAGTGGAGGTAAGGCTTTCAAAGAGCTTCACACACACACACACACACACACACACACACACACACACACACACACACACACACACACACACACACACACACACACACACAGAGGGCCAGAGAGGTGATGGCAGTATGAGATAGCTTAGCTTCTGGTATTAAAGGGCCAAGAGGTCTCAGTGTGAGATGATTACCACCATGCGGAGCGTGATGATTATTCCAGCCTCTCTGACCCGCGGGGCTGCCGGTTCAAATCCCAGGCTTGATCCTAGGAGGATACTGGAAACAAATTGGCTCTCGTTGGTTGCAGCTGTTGACACCAGAGGACCGGGGAGGGTCGGCTGCGTCGGATCGAGAGCATAGTTGAACGGGGGGGTCGATGGGATACATGTTAGGTTGTTGTTCTGGTGGGACGGGCTGAACGAGGCTTCGGGGCTAAGCAGTCGTGACGTTATAAATGAATAAAAGCGGCGCGGGCTGTCCTGACAAACAGATTGTGTCATTGGGTGGTAATGTGGCCGCGCTGCCGTGGCCGTGGCCGGGGGGGATTAGGCTGACAAAGCAGCACGTTCACATCGCCGATCACTGCACACACTTTCACCCCAGGGCCACAAACGGATGACATCAGCTTTCCTTTAATCTCTGTATATCTCTCTTCCCTCCTCTTCTCCTCCTCTCTTTGTACCTGCTCGCTGTGTGTGTGGATGTGTGCCGCGGTCCTCCCCGGATTTCAAAAATTGGAGTAGCTGCTGAGAAAATGAAACGGCCTTCTTGTGTTGTCTCTGATATTTTCGGGGGGATCTCTCCAGATTAAAGTTCGTCTCGTTCAGCTGCTGCCTGTCAAGAATCTCCTCCACGGCTCTGAATTATTACGCTGCTTGCCTTTTTTATTCTTTTCCTTCATTTCAACTTTCTCCTTCCTCCTTTGCAAACATGGCTTTGATTTCAATGGAAGTTGGGATGCGGCACAAGACCAAAGGCGATCTCTTTTAGTGGCGAGCTGGAGGAGAAACAGAGGGAGCTTGAGATGCGATGAAAGGAAGGAATCCCAGGGGAGAGACACAGAAACGAGGATTCGATTCTCAATGATAACAGATACGATGATGACATCCCTGTGTAGGGGTAGGTTGTTTTTACACTGTGTATATTTATCCTGGCTGTGTCACACGTGTGGGATAGGCCTGAATGTCAGGCTCACTTGTTGCCGCCAAGTTTTGGGATTCACCGCCACGTTTTGTCCCAAATGTGTTTGATTCAGCGCTTAATCAATACAGAAAGCTCTTTGGGATGACAAGCCGGTCTGCCGCTGTCATGGACTCTGCAGTAGTTCATCACTCTGTTGAGTGTTTGACTGCTGTGCACAGGCTCTGGAGTCACATCTGCACTGAGCTGGGGAGTTTGTATTCACTCGGCAGCAAGAGTTTAAGATGAAAGTGTCATTACTGGCCATTATTTAGAGGATATGGAGGATGTTTTTCATGCTCCTGTCTTATTATCTGCATTTGTTGGCATCTGGAGTGCAGCTGCGACTAACTCACTGACATTAGTTTGTTATCAACTCACGGCGTGTGTCTGCATAATGTTTTTTTTGTCTTCTGAGCAACGGCATCTTGTTTCAGTTGTTCCCAGTGAGGGCAGAGTGTATGCGCACAACTTTTTTGTGCAGAAGCTCTGAGCACTTTTACTTGAAAAGCTTTTAACTTTTCAGAAAGGTGCTGGTGTCGTCACTGCTGCTCCTTCAGCTGCTGTCTATCTACAGTCTACTGTGTGAGCTGTGTGATGTATCAGTTTGAAAAATGTGATAACAAAAAGAAGAAAATCTTCCATACTATTTTAGCATGCTAAATAGCATGTTTGTAAGTAATTTGGGAATCACCCGAAGATGTCGGTGACGTTGTCGATGCCTTATTTAAAGTTTTAATATCCACTGAGGGTTCAGCATCTGCGCTGCTAGCTGCAGGTGTGCTATTATTAGCCGCGGCTGCTGCAGGGAACTTAGTCACACTCTTTTCTTTTGAGACATATTTTGTGTTTGACCAGATGTTTGTCTAGATTAAACGTGGCCAGCCTTGCATTTGGCACTGCAAATGTTGCGGAGACCATCATTACGAAATGCATTGAACATTTTTGTCGCAATGCATTTTTTTTGTAGGGAACACAAATTTCTTTTTGTTTACAAGTATTATTATAGAATAGTAAACTAACACATTTTAATAATACCAATGATAATTTATAATATATTACACAGTGACTAATAATTCAGAAACGCAAATGACTTTTTTACTTTATTTATTCATACAACTTATTAAACTCTGATGTCAGAACTGCTGAAAATATCATATGATGTGGAAACGGATCATCTGAATACATCATTTACCTGCATTAACAGATGACAGGGAAGTCTTATCACATAGTGACAGGCTGTTTTACATTATCAGATGCTGCCACCTGTCCTCACTTAATGTCGTTTGGCAGGATTTGAGGCTTCTGCTCCGGCTTCACTCTGACATGTGTGTTTGAATAAATTAGACTTGAAGCAGCGCTCCTTGATCTTCTTACACGAGCTCGCAGTAACAGTGTCACTGTGACTTTTTATATCCATTAGCATCTTTGCAATAGTATCTATGCATGACTGTTCCTTATTTACAATAGGATTCAAGGAGGTAACGCTCTTTTGGGCCCAATGAGAGTTTTTGGTCGAACAGAGAATCTTATTACAGAATTTTTCACGTTTTGGCGACTTTGAGTTGACAAGCAACGAGAAACAGCTGCAGAGGGAATATCATGCAAAATGTTTTGCAGAGAACAAATCCCCAAGAGATTATTTGCTCAGAGGAAATACAAATAAAAAAGATATGTTAAGTCTGAGGGAAGATGTAAGTAGTTCTTATGCAGTTTCTCCACTTTATTTCGGCTAGTTTGCCTCTTGAGTGCCCTTTAAAATAAATTATTTATGGAACACTTTGAGAGTGTCGCGGTATAAAAATCTCAGATTTAAATGGTGATATAGCTGCTTCCAGAGGGGTTATATTACAGTCAGTGTTGTATACGTGATCTGCAATTATGTGTTTTGTAGTGAGTGTGAACAGAGATTAATACCTTTAGCGTTAAAAATACTGGCCTCCATGATAATTCATTCTATACATCCCCATTTTTACTACTTCTGTATCTCTTTATCCGCCATCTCCACTCTCCCTTTCCTTTCCTGTCTCCTTGGGGGAGTATGCAGTCATCAATATCACTGGCTGTGTTACAGGCGGTCCACCCAGCACCTCCTGGAGGGCAGAACTATTAATGGAATTCAGAGGAGGGCGGCAGAGGGCCAAAAGGCAGGGGGAGCGTGCTTCACTGCCTGGCTTTCTCCAATCTATCCCACATTACTGGCTGTCAATAAGCAAGCGAGCAACACAGGAGTCATTCTCACTGAACTCGCTTGAACTTGAATGAACCTGAAATCTCATTATGTGGAGCAGAAGAGAGAAAACGCCTGATCTCCGGTCAAAAACCTAAAGAAGTTAGGTTTTTTTGCATCCGCACTTTGCCGAAGAAGCGAAACCAGTCAATATGATTAAACTGCAAAGCAGCGATATTAACTTTCATCACCAGCTCAGTGAGAACAGCAACCTCCTCTGCACTTCCTGCTCAATAGACTTTATTACCGCTTAAATGATATGTAATCACAGTTGATTAAGACCCTGCTCTGCATCATCGGTGAAAACAGTGAATAAGCACATCGCCACACTTGCTGTCTGTGAAGGCAAAGTGCAGCGAAAGCAGCTTTTGGTGGCGCGCTGCTGCGGTTCACTGTCCTTCGTCGGTCCATTTGCCCGCAGGCGGCAGGCAGGCGCTGAATGGCAAACTAATCCATCCCTCTAATGCAGGGGCATTACAGCTGCCCGTCACTTCCTAATTGGCTAATGGCGAGATTAGGGTGGTTACAATAGGCCGTGCTGACACTGTCGTGGCCAGTCAAAACAGAGGGGTTAGGGCGTAAAAGGGCAGGACCTGCTTTATACATCCGGCCTGAGGCAATTGTCCACAACATTGGGCTGTAATAACAGTACACTGCTGGACGCTAAAGGCTAGCTGATCCTGTCTGTTGCCCCTGACTACAGTTTACCCTTGTTGCAATGCTTTTATGACACACAAACCACAACCAGGTCAAATGCACTTGACATTGATAGTTTTTTTCACGTTATCAGCAGCAGCAAATGAAACAAACTGTAATAAATCAAATTTACCAAAACAAAGCGCATCACACTGCCATTGTTTGTTTAAGTCTGCCCTGACTAGACAGGGTGCTTTTTGCCGCCGAATCACGCCATTCGGCGCCCTTTTTTCACTCTCAGTTGAAGTTTTTTCAACTCCAGGGGTTCAGGGCTCTCCTGCAAAAACACACGACAGCCAGCAATGCAAAATAGCTTCACTCCCATTGAAAATCATTACAAAAAGCTGCTCCAGAATACTAAAACATGCTCCCTCAATGATTTGGGCCTTGCTTTTCCTTAAACGTCAGGCGTAAATCTAATGAGATGACTTTTAGAGCTGTGACAAAGCTGAGATTGTGCAGGAGAGACTGTGAGTCAATAGCTGGATGAAATTTCTGTGACTTTGTGCATTTCAAAGCGTAGAGCAGAAATTTACACACACAAGTTCGAAGAGTTAAACAACAGAGAGGAGAGACTTTAGCATGAATACAGCCTTGTTCTGTTTTAAAGTCTGACTCCTCACTGACTACATATTTCATCATACAACACAGAAAATAACTCGGCAATATTCAGATACATATATATATATATATATATATATATATACTACAGTAAACTGAGTAAAAACACTCAGTGAATGTTTTACAATGCCTGTATTTTACTCTGTGTTTGTATTTAAACCAGAGGCGAGGCAATAATTTAGCGATGCCAACAAGCTGCTCAACGTTAATGTCCACCCAAAGCTACAGCAATAACAGTAAAATATATTTGGCTCTCTCGTTGTTTAATGAATTTAGGTTTGCTTTTACTGCCACCAATTGTTGGTGCATTCGGGAAAACAGTCACCTGTTGCTGAGCTTCACTTAATTCCAGCAATAACAATAGAAATCTTGTCAGCCAAAACAGTTGCTGTTTAGCAGGTATAATATTAACCCTGTACCATCTTAGTTTACGCTGTTAGCGTGCTTACATTTGCTGATTGTATATATTTTTTACTCAAATATAGTCAAGAACAAGACAATACTGTAGAGGTGACGCCCTTTATCTTGTGTTTCTAGAGTTAAGTGTTTTTGGAGATACAAAAGGCATTGTAGATATGTCATATTTCCGAAAGTGAGTTTAGTGTAATATTTTCCACCAGAAGCAGGTTGGTAAGTAATCTTAAAAGGTAGCTGGTAGTTGTAGTCTTAGAGATAGTATCCCTTCAAGATTTCCAGTCTTTGCAAAATCTAAAAACTAAAAACTCATATTGTCTTTAGATGTAAGAGTGTGTCAGAATTTAGTCTTTTTAATGTCTTTTAGCAATCTTTCAGGGAGCTGATGGCAAGACCACCAACACGACTAACACTTATCAGTAGAAGTAGAAAAAGTAGAAGTAGAAAGAAGTAGAAAATCCCAAGTGATGGAAGCGTTGGCAGTCGGAATTAGACACGATTTTTTTCTGGCATGCTGAGTTTGAGCCGATGCTGGGCCAGTTCATTTTTTTAAAACTGCTCAGTGCGGCAGTGTTGGCAGTCAGAACTGAAGCGTCATTCGTCCCGAGTCTTAGCTGAGTCGGGCAACCGAACATGGCCCAATTGATTTCTTCCAGTGGGCCAAGTTTGGGCTAATGCTGGGCCAGGTCATTTTTGATAACCGCCCATTGATTGCAACGTGGGCACGAGGGATGCATGATATTATTGGCACGTTATTGGTATCGGCAGATATTAGGTTTAAAATGGACGATTGGAATCGGCCAATCTGCTGATATCACAAACCAATTTTTTTTTTATTGACAAAGCAAACATGTACAAAACATCAATCCTGAATTGAAGGTTTTTTTTCTTATTTTGCACAATAAATGAATATTAAACACTTAATAACATTTTATCTCATGTCTCAATCTGCTGGTGGGCCATTGTTAATGCCACTGCAGAAGAGACTTGATTATCACTATAATTAGGGGTATATATCGGCTAAATGAGTTGCTGTATGTCAGTATACTGAATATCAACAAAAAATCTAATATTTTGCATCCCTACTGGGAACTGGGCAAGTTTATTCAGCCCGATTCTGGGGCGTCATTTATCCAGAGTCTCAGCAGAGTTGGACAAGTGAAAGTTGTCAAGTTCAAGTTCAGGCCAGTGCTGGACCAGGTCATTTTTGATAACCACCCAGTGACGACAGTGGTGGCAGTCAAGCCAGTTTATTTGGTTAAATTCTGAAGCATCATTTATCCTGAGTCTCATTCCTGATTTATTCCCTCCAGCATACCAAAGTAGGGCTGTTGCTGGACTGATGTTGTGCATTTTTGGCTACATAGGCCCACATTTTGCTCTTTTTTTTTCTTTTTGTAGCATTAATGTGGTCATATTAGTGTGTTTTGGTCGGTTTCAGCTGCTCCAGTTCTGAGAAAGAGACATTATTATGTTACAAAACCTCGAGACAGTACGGCTGGACATTCTGTCCCATTTCTCCTCTACTCATTTCCTTAATTTTCTCCCTAAAAACACTTACCTTTTAGCCTGTGAAAGTGCTCTTACATTACACTTCTGCTTATTAGTCATGCATTATCTCTGGTATTTCCTTCGTCTCTGCCTATATTTAGTAACAGGACATTACACTACGAGGAATACAATTCACACTCGGTATAAAACAAACACATTAGAGACAAAAGTTTGTGTCACTTCTGATATTTTCCTCTTTTGTCTCGCCTCCCTGCTACATAACTGTATGGAAATGATTAGTTTAAATGCTCGTGGTATAATCATTTCCTCAGGGTCTTTACACACGCTTTTCCTCGTCATGAATACACAGTGCAATCTCTCTCTGTGATGCCTCGGGATATTCTCTGGATATAAATCCTTTGTTTCAAATAGAGGCCAATGTTTCCGCTTTCCACAGATTGTCTGGGTCCCTGTTGAGCCTTTTTATATTGCCTACAGTTATCTCAGGTTCCCATTGTGCTCAGGTTATAGTGTTTTTACTGTGCAAATGTGAAGCCGAACACAGAGGTCATGCATCTGATACAGTGTGTTTTATTAACGTAGGAATGGCTTTGAGCGGTGTTAATGTATTCTGTAGGAGCACTGCTCCCAGTATGAAACCACTACAGGTGTTAGCTGTGACCGGGGCATTCGGTAATGGTGCTCGGCTGCACAAGTGAGAGTTGGGACTTGTGGCCTGTGGTTGAATGTGGCTCGAGGACGTAGTGGAGAGCAGCAGGGTGGCTGGAGGCTATGAGAGCCTCGGCCCACGCTACAGCTTAAACTGCTCCCTCATCTCTAACACGTGCTGCCTCCCTTCATGTATCTCTCTTTCTGTCCACGCTTTCCTCTTACTCCTACCACCACGATCTCAACGGCCATCATCAACACTCCCTGTCTCTCACTTTGTGCCCTTTTTCTCTTTCTTTTTAAACAATTTTTGTTGTATGTATATATATATATATATATATAATTTAGAATTTTTTATGAATTTTTTATGTCATTTTTTTGTTTGGTTTTTACTTTTTTTTCATATTTTCAGGTAATTTTCTTATTTTTATTTTTCTTATTTTCTTTTCTTATTTTTTGGCTAAATTTTGGGTCATGTCTTGTTAAGTTGCTTGTTGCCTTCTCTCCATTCTTTCAAGACATCTTGCTCAGGTTTCAAAGGATTAAAAAAACTGCCAAGACAGGACATCACAGTGAGTGTTTTTTAAGGTCTAAAATAAATAATCAGGGATTAAAAATGTTAACGATACAATTATTAATGGTTCAAAAGAAAGAAAAACAGCAAATAGAAATGTATATAATTATGTTGTCATCAAATGATTAAAACAAGTTCTCAACTTCTGTAACCTTCTAGAAATTTCACAAGATGCCCCTGTATCTTTACCAAGGTAGAATATTTATCCTTAATTAGAAACGTGAGTTTTTCAAGGGCAATAGAGCGTGACAGACCTGCTTGTGAGCTCAGTCTGGTAGGAGACTCTCCAGGATTTGCTTTGGTGTGTTTTGCTTGTAGTAAACAGTAGATAGTCATTTTATTATCTGCCTTGCTTAATTTACAATTTACAGGAAAAATACCAAAAATACATAATTTTGGACATATAATTAACTTTACGCCCGTGGCATATGACAGGATCGCTGAAACCTCCTTCCAGAAAGCCTTAACATTTGGGCAGTCCCAAAGGCGATGGAACAGTGTGCCCTTTATTCCACATTTACCACGTGTCCGGGGTATCGGGATTAAAATTTATCTCTGTGCCCTTTTTCTGTTTGTCGACTCACATCCCAAGTAATGAAACGGTTCCCATGAATGTTCCCCGCACAGTTGCATCGAGGGACAAATGACCTGTTATTCACTTTCATTGTCGTGATGTGTTTATTGTCTGCGGAGACTGCTGGAAGCAGCAGTAAAGTTTAAAGGAGAATTTATACTTCTGTGTAATGGCGCACGGCAGATGATGCTCCCAGCGTAGGGACTGATTTATAGCGTCAGATGTCATCTGTTGATGGCGGCGTCGTTTTGTGTCATGCTTTAATCGCAGTGTAGCCCAAATTGTCTTTGCATTCTTTTATTCACTTTGCGACACAGAGCGACAGCAGGAAGGATACTAAACCAACAGTTGCAGTTGACTCATTAATAGCTGAAGTAATCAGTAAAGTTAGGGGTATATTTGCAGTGTCAGGGCGCTTTCACACCTGCAGTTCGGTTCATTTGGTCGGGACTAACGGTGGGGGAAAATGATACATTGTTGCATTTTAGTTCTAGTTCAGATCGTGTTTGCACAGACCTTTTTTTTACAAATTAACCGAGAGGAGTAAACATGAGGTTCTGGCAGCAGACAGTTAACTCGTTGATTGGACAATTTCAGCGTTTGTCATCCTGCATCATCAGGACTCATGTGGGGAAATCAAATTCATCTTACTGATAGAAGTTCATGCAGCTCTTTACTGCTTGTAGAGTTTTTATTTATGTTTTTTAGTGTTGCAAAGAGCTCACAGAGAAATGATGTAACTGATTGTAAGCATTATGAGGCGGCTATTTTTTAGTTTTACTTAAAACCTTCATCAGGAGCAGACAGAGCCGAGCAAACAACAGCAAATCGGCTTCTTTAGGAAGCAGGGTTAATTATATCTGTGTTATTGTAGTTCTGGATAATACACCAGGTTGTCCTAGAATTGAACAGCATTGGGTAATGAAGGTCTGCTAGACAAAAACGTTTTTTTTTTGTTTTTTTTTCACTCAATAAATATGTCGGCAGTAAATAGGACAGTGTGCAGGAGTTTCTCTCTTTGTCAGTAAATAAAAATTTGAAATATTCCAAGTTCAGAGAAATAAAGGAATCTATAAGTAGAGGGAAGTTAAGTTTGATTATTAATAAAATACATAATAAAAAACAATAATACATTTTAAAAAAAACATTCAAAGAGAATTTAAAATACAAATCGCAAAGGGAATAAAAGATTTGAAATGGCGGATGGTCTTACAGGTAGGTAAACGTAACGATGTCCTGACGGTAACAGAGAAAATTCACCTGCACAAACGTGTCCAGAAGAAGCTAAAATGCTTCTCGCTTTCTGGAAGATTTGTTAATTGCAAAAAGTGATTGAGTCCCAGTTTATCTTTGAGATCTCTCTCCATTTCTCTGTCTCAACCTGTCTCCCACTAAACAGGAGCCTGACAGACATCAAATGTGTCTGTGCCAAAAAAAAGGAAAGAAAGAAACAAAACCTATTTTTAGACTGAGCTTCCCACACTCCTGAAGTGGCCCAAATCCAGAAACACACCTGAGGGGATTTGAGAATACAAGCTCCTGCAGGCTGACAGACAGATGGACGCAGTATTTAATCTTAATTTGCTGTAGTTAAGGCATTGTAAATAATAATTATACACCTTCCTAAAAATATCCAACATCATTACTGTCTCTCTTCACAGAGCTCTCTGCTTTTTAGTATCGCTGATTTGCACCACAGGATCATGACCTACATACAAAGGACTGAAAATCGAGAGGCATTGTGGTTGCCTCCTTTTAGAAATTGTCACCCGAGAGAAGTCCCCTCCAGAAGACGCAGCTAAATATAGTGCTGCAACATCAAAGGTCTTCTTTGAAATGTGTGTGTGTGCCGCTCTGTCAGTAGCTCTGCCTGTGAGGGAGGCTAATCTGACGGGTACACAAGCCCCCATACCGACAGACACAATCAAGGAAGTCTCCGCTGGAGGTGCGACACAAACGCACACACCCACATACATTTTTTCTGGTAAATATCAGCGTTCCCCGCTGCTCATTTGCTCTCATAAGCGCTTACAAATTACTCAGTCAGCAGGTTCCGGTTTGATGTTTTACCTTCGAAGGTCGTCGTCAGTGAGTTTACTCTTTGAGGTCTGAAAAAGTGCAAACAGGGTCCAACTTTAATCCGTACACTAGTTATGTTTGACAGCTTGATTGCTTGTGAAAGAAAGTGACTTTACCGACTGAATATTTTGTAAACAACAAAACAGATCAACCTCGGCAGTCTTCATCAGACGAGCTGATTGTGGAGATTTTTGTGGCTTTATTTTCTGTACTTAAGGACCAATTAATCAGCATATTAACAAGGGAACTTTGGAAAGGCTTGGCGAGCAGCTTAATGGCCTCATTTAGAATCGTTTTCTATTCATTATGTTGTTTGATGCTGTCTGGAGAAAGTTGAAGCCGGATCTCTGGACCAGAGTCTTGATTGAAGAGGTTTCGCTTTTTCTCATGAAAAGCATCTTCAGTTCAGACGTCTTCAATCAAGATTTTAGGCCAAACATTTGGATTCAACTTTCTTCAGACATCGTTCTGCCCAGATGATAGAGATGATCTTCTTGGTGCTGGGATTGTCAGCATTTGTGGCAATGACAGTGTTGTTCAAAGGTTGGCGCACCACAGAAAAAGGACGCTAAAAGGGATCGCAAATGTGCGACATCATTTTTTGCCAACACTAGATATCAACAAAAGCCAGATACCGTGTCCTATTAACTTACTGTGAGCTTTAAATTCCCCATTTCATCACCGTGTGGTACAGTCTCTCGTTCTCTCTCTGTGCCGCTGCCTGCACGTCCGCAGCTGCAAAGATTAGGTACATAATCAAGAGCACTCACTCTGCAGCTAAATCCAGGGACCAAAACGCATCTAGAAGTACACTGCACAGAAAAAAACAACTGCTCAACTTGAGGCAATCTCAGTCGACTGAGGGTCTCCAATTTTTAAGGGGCAGCCCTAGAAAAGATCATGTTTTTGCTCAGACTACACAGTTTTAGCTGCACAATTATGGCTTGAATTGCTGCTGTTGTCTGGCTAAAAACCACCTCTTTTTTGTTTGTTTGTCGATCTCGAACAGCGGTCTGCAGATTGGCAGCCACCCCCCTGAAGTGTCACCATCCCCTCCTCCTTCCAATGACAAAGCCAGCTCATATACACGTAATAAAAAAACTTCTTAACTTTAGAAACATCAGCCGGGTTTCCTTAACAGATTTTCGCAAAAAAATAAGCAATATTTTTTAAATGACGTTTTCTCCTTTCTCCTCTTTCTCCTCTTTCTCCTCTCACAATAACATTCCAAGGAGCATGATGATGGATGTTCAAAACATAGCAGGTTTATTTCTGTTGCAGCCACCGCACTAACTGTCATTATTTCCAATCGAAGATGATGTAAGCGTGTTTTATCCAATAATGTAAGGGCAAGCCCCTGATACGTAGGAGCGGCCACGTATGAATATATGAATAAAAATATGGCTTTTTCATATTGCCTGAAATGCCACCTCATGCGAGCAGAAAAACCTTTTTTACAATAAATGGGAGTTTTTTCAAAATTGTCGTGTCTCCATTAAGCGTATTTTATATTCGCGATTTCAATTGCTCTGTTTGAGGGTTAATGGAAACCCGCCTACTGATACGATAGATAAGAAATGCACAAAAGTAATGTATGTGGTTTGCAGAAACAAACAATGCCAGTATCAGTACGACTCTGATTACCTTTTTTTGTGTCACTGAAAGTTTGGTAATCATCATGTGGGAGAATTTCCTGTATCTTCCTGTCCCTCCGTGGGCCAATCACAGCACAAGCATTGTCCCGGTCTTGTTTAGTTATGTGGGAGTGATGTCAGTTGGCCTTTTAAAGTCCAATCACCCCCACACCACCTACCGGGGGCGATCAGTGGCACAGTCGCTCCCCTGCTAACTTTAAAACACACAGATGGATACTTTATATGCTGTAGTGAGGGTCTAACAAGTGTGTTATACGGGCTCCTCTTTTAGTGTGAACAACCCTCGCTCAGATGTGAAAAACCCATTTGGCACCTCGGGGGTAGAGTGCCTGCGTGTTATCACAGCCGGGATCAGATTTAACAAGTCTAATTAGCACACGGTGATGAGGAAGTATTTAGGAAGCCGTTTGTACTTCAGTTAAACATCATAAATACTTTGACACACATTGTTTTAGGAACTGGAGAAGAGATGCTGGAGGTGTTGGTGACTTCAAATTCTGCTACTACAGGGTAAAATATTTTCATCACTCCGGTGTTGCACTCAGCTGGCGGAGCTGCAGCGCCTGTCAGGGAGTCCTCGACATGCTGTCAGCTCCATGCAAATGGACTTGATTTCTCCTCTTGGCGTCCAAATTGCATCACTTAGCTACCTTGCCACTCCTCCCCCTTTGAAAGCACGCCGCTCAAATATTCAGCCTCAGCCTTGCAAGAAGTAAAAAGGACAAAAAGGAAGAAAGAAGGCACTTAATGAATAGAGCTGGGTCAGGGTCAGCGTGTTTCTGCTCCGGCATGGTCTGATCTTTTCTAAAAACACTTGACGGTGACTCAGTCTTACTTAAAGTCTCCCCTCTCATTCAGCAGTGATGAGGCGTTCAAAGCTCCAGCGGCTCTAACTCTCCTCTCTTATCTCCTGCAGGCACAACCAGGCAGCCCAAGGAAGGAGAGGTCCCGGGGGTGGATTATAATTTCGTGACCGTTGACCGGTTTATGGAATTGGAGAAAAGTGGAGCCCTGCTAGAGAGCGGAACATATGAAGGTAAGGATTTAGTGAAGTCACGCTTGTGATTGCGGACATTCGTCTTTGTGGGATTCCAATTTTTTGATGGAGTTTATGCTGCGATGTGGCACCCCGGGCATTTTTATTTGGCAGATGCTATTAGCACCCAGGTGTCTGTAGCAAATAATGCCATTTGCATGTGGGTGTAAATATTTCTGGGCGTCCCAGCAACATTGAAATATGATGTTAACAAAAACTAATCTGCTAAAGTTTATGCACACAGTGTTCATTTGTGCATCCTAAAAACTGAAAATATTAACTCAACTAATTCTGAACCAACATTGACTTCCACAGGACCTTAATCCCAGTCTTCAGTATAAAAGTCCAGTATTTAAAGATCCGGTGTGTAAGATTTAGGGGGATTTAGTTGTGTCGAGTGATGAGGATGGCAGAATGCAGCCAGTTGAAACTTTCTTCAGTGAATTTCTCAATTCCTTAGCATATATACATGATTATGGTGCATCGAGGTGCCAAGTTGTAGCCAATCACATCATGCAGTGGGACCCACAATAACACGTTGTAGGGATGGGTGTAAATAGCCGAAAAGCTGCAGTGTGACTATTCTCACCCGGGTGTAAATAATCGCTCCGTTATTTTTTCCCTCTGCATGAGTGACAGCATTTTGAATGAATGCTGAGACGAGCTCATCACTCCACGTCCACACACAGCACTCAAAAGTAGCTCCCATCCATCCATCGTTTGGCTGTGAGGAGAAAAGAGTGTCATCAGTCATGGAGGACACCGTGAGGAATCCTCTGTAAATTCTGAATGAAGAGAAGCCAGCACACACACACACACACACACACACACACACACAGACACACACACACCTTCATGTTGGCTCTCTCTTGGCTCAGTCCTTCAGCCCGAGCTGCAGTGGCTCTTCAGTTGCCTAATCAAAACAAACAGACACTATCCATCCCCTCTCCTGTGGTCAGACAGGCCCCAGGCTTGGATTTAAACCACTTGGAAAAAAAAAAAAAAAAAAACGCAGCCTGGCCACCTCCAACTCCCAGGAGACCCCTGCCATTATAACACACAGACGCTAACTTTCTTCTCTCCCACCTGACTCCGCTCTCCGTCGGCCTGCCACCACTGCAAGAAGGAGACAAAAATGGCAGATGACCAATTTAACGGTCGGTTGCCAGGAGCGGTGTTAGATCCTTTCGCCGATGGGAGCTGCCGCTCGGGGAGAGGGAGTTAGAGTTTCTCCTGCGTGGTCACTCTGCCATAATTGAGCGTTTTAGGTATTTTAATAATTTAATGGCCAATTAGATGTGAAAGAAAGGCAGGAGGGGTGATATTTAAAAGGAGGGCTGTATTGAGGATCAGCTGGCTGTTAAAAGTAGGAGAAAGGTTTGAGTTGGTTTAACAAAGAACAGGAAGCTCTCAGGTAGATTTCCTGCTGCTAGTGTCCTTGAGAAAGGCTGTGAACTCCTGACATCTCATTATGTCACTCTGTGGGAGGAACCATAGTATAGATTTTTTTCCCGCTTTTTGTCTGAGAAATCTCTTTTGATGTGGTTCTAAATCCGAGCTCTTAAACTCACATTACCTGAAGGGCACTGGTTTGGCCGTTCTCTCCTCAGGGGGTCCACTTTTCAAGAGTGCTTTTAAATGAAATACAATTCAGACCTTAGAAATCTGTAAGTCCGTCCTCTGTAGCACCTAGAGCACTGCACTTGAGACGCCAGATTTTCCTCGAAGGTGAGACAGGCAGCAGTCATGTAAAAAGGATAGCTCACTCAAAAATGAAAGTTCAGTCATTATATACTCACCCTAATGCAAATGGAGGTTCAGGTGAAGTTTTTAGTCCACAAAACGCTGCCGGAGGTTCACTGGAAAAAGGCTTTGTACTCATCTCACAAGCAGTTAAAGCAAATGGTGACCAGGATTCAAACATTAAAAAAATATATAATAAAACCATAAAATGTCTCCATACTGTTCACCTGAAGTAATCCAAGTGTCCTGAAGCCCCCACGTGCCAAGTTGTTTTGAAAAACATCACTGTCGTCATGTTTTTAGCCTTGTTGGATCCTGTAGCCCACAAGTCCCTCATAAGTGCTTACATTGTTTTTAATGCCTTACCTGTGTTGCAGCACCCCTTCCACCCTCATAAGTAATGAACAGTCCCTATCCCCAACCACCGAGAAATGCCGGCGACGTAACGAGCACACGCAGAACACCGAGTCCAGTTAGGTGTCTACATGACGGAATAGCTTGACCTCCAGTTACATTATCTGGTTGTGTTAGTCTTATTTTAGGAAATTGGATTTAGTCCGATTTCAGTCACACTAACATTTTTATATGCATTTTAAAGCTCCAGTTTTAGTCGGACTAACCCAATAGTTCAACTTTTTCAAACATCATTGACTGGTTCTGGAAAGAGGCCATTCACATTTTCGTGTTTCCCGTCAGCCACTGGCGGTTCTCGTACATGCTTGACACATGAGAAAGTTTCAGCTCTGCAACGTGACTCCTCTTGATGTCTCTAAATCCTACACACTAGACCTTTAAATGTTTTTGTTGACAAGTTGACAAATGTTTTATATCCTTGCTGGAACAAATAAAAATGTTTTTATCAGTGCCGGATATGTATCCATTATCAACCATATGTTTTTTTCGTCGATGCAGAACAATGATAAGGAATAAAATAATCACTTTTATTTTGCTTCTCTTTTGAAAAAATTAAATTTGATGTTTTTGGCTCTGAATGCTTGGATTTTGTGATTTTAATCACACTTTGGTATTTCTTTGCTGTCTCTCCAAGAATCGTTTTGGGGAATTTGTTAAATGAGACTTTCGTTTCTTTTTCTCGGTTTTATCAGCATGTAAGTGAGAGTCTAGACTGAAATCAGCGCCGCTGTTAGATGTGACAGCAATACCACCACTTACTCAAACTTCAAAGTCCAGGTTTCTGTGATGCGGCGGCTTATTTAAGTTCACACGTGCAGCACTTGGACTTGTTCTTCTTTCTTCTCGGAGGCAAATCTCCGGCTCGTTAAAGCGCTGGGATTTGTGTCTGTAGTTCGGGGGTTATAATCCCAACAGTCGCCGTAATCTTTTTACAGCTACTCTCCTCCATTTTTCATTTTAACCTTCATGTTTTCTGAAACTTGAACATGATGTTTCAATAGGTCTTTCCAACAAGGAGGGAGACACCGAGTGATGTTTTGTTAATCTCTCTGGCTATTCTTCATTTACCCAAAACTGTCTGAGTTTGTCTCTAATGCTTGAGCCTGGTGCCTTAGAATAATTATGGATTTTCACACACATCGTTTCCTCCTGTCTGATATAACGAGTGCTGCAGACCTAAACTGTGGCTGATGTCCTCTGAACTGATTCTGTGGAGACAGTCTCTCCAACTGTCTTTCATGCTGGAAAATAGCCTCCAAGACGAGAAGTGTCTGATGTAAAAAAAAAAAAGAAAAAAAAAAAAGAGCATCTTTCAGACTTTCAACATGATTCGACATCTCACTCCAGCATCTGTGTCTCAAGCACAAAAAGTTGATATTGTTGTGTGAAACCATCGAAAATGTCAAATTTTCAAGAGGTAAAAATAACAGTCTAGCATTCGGCTTGACAACAAGATTTTGAAGACTTTTGCAGTTATTTCACTGTGTTTTGAAAATGTTTCAGAGCAGTGTAAGCCACAGGGAAACGTAACTTTTTTGACGGCTGGTTCTGGAGATGTCAGTTTCAGTTATTTTTGCTTTCAAAAGCCTAAAATTAATTAACTGGTAATTCATTTTTAAGAACGAAAACTGCAAATTGACTTGAAATACAGGCAGCCTCTCCTTTTGGTGTGGCACTCAATTGCCTCAGTGAGCTTTTGTGCCACATTTCAAAGCACTATTCATTGAGAGGTAGTGAAAATTTAATGTTTTATCAAGTGAAAGTCTTTCCTTTTATTTTATTTTTTGCTTTGTTGACTTCAGGGGTGTTACTAGAATTTAAGGACACTGGAGGACTAGCCCAGACTTCAAGGGGGATCGCCATATAGTAAAATAAAAGAACAAGCTCAGGTTTTTTTTCAACTTTCTAGATTAATTATAAATTACGACAAGGAAAGTATTACTAGTTGTGAGTAATTAGTATTAACTACAAAAATACTATACAAATGCTACTATTAAAAATGTATTAACTAGAAAAATAGTCAAATGTATTATTTTTGTTAACAGTGCTGGTATGTTTCTAAGTACATTTATTCACGTACAAGTAAGAACAGAATGACAGATTATTAGATCCAGGGCTTTTGTTATAATCAGGCCTATTCTCATTTTTGAAAAACACACAAAGGCTACATGTGGAAACATGTTGCCCAATGCCCATCCTCCCGTGACGGCTGTGAACTGCACACCACAGGGGTCAGATGGGAGCTAGCTTACAGTTCTGCCCGTTCAGTGCTTATTGCTGATTATGTCGTCCCAGCAGTGGGATGACGTGTTTGTGGAAACATGATGGCCACCCTCTAGTCTCCTCAGAGGTAGCTCTGTTGGGAAAGAAGCTTTATTTTGAGCCCCCAGACCTATTTAGCATTGTTAACTACGTTAGCACCACTGTGCTGACGGTGCTAACAGTAGTTAAGAATGCTGGTTTGGGGGCTCAAAATTGAGCTGCTTCCTCACCGAGGCGACCTGTGGGGAGACTGGAGGGTGGCCAAAATATTTCCACAGAGTCAGTGGCACCACCAGACCCAGTAACAAAACAAATAGACTGACAGGCAAATACAGTCAACATTATTCTCAATAGTTAACCGAGTCACAGTTAACCACTGACATTGCTGGTTGGTTCACTTGTAGATAGATAGATAGAAAGAAAACACAATGTTCCCGTTTGCCCCTTTTTAGTCTGTTTTATTACCTCAGGTTTTTCATGTATCAGCGGCAGATATTTCCACCTCAATACAAAAGATGTGAATGGATTTTTGTTTGCTTTTACTGAAAGTGTCTAAAACTGACATTTAAAAAGCTCAACATTTAAATGTCTTTCCAGAAACAATCTCTCAGTCACTCTTCATAATTCCCAGACTCGGCTGGCTCGGCTCTACCTTAAGAAGAAAATTGGTCATGAAAAAGAAAATCTGACCCTTAAAAGAAAAAAAAAATTTAACAATGACTGATGGAGACTGTCGGAGGAACAGGGCGGCTTTCAGCAGACAAACAAAGCATAGTGAAATGTAAAATCAACACAGAGGACTGGAACAGGCTGTTGAGTCAGAGCCAAGTGAAAAACTGCAGATCCCAGGGGTGCATAGGCGGCTCTGACCAGAGACCGAAACAGTGATTATTCAGTCGTATGCCAGGGGAATCTGTGCATGGTCTGACAAGTGATTGATGTGCAGAGGAAGAGATGGAAGAACTTGGCAGCAACAGATACGCCCTCAAAAATCGGGTGACATTAGTTCGCAGCAGAGCGTGCGGGTGTTAAAAAGCATCTTTGTTTGCAAACATGCATTTCTTTGTTCAGATTTTATCGCTGCTGAAATGTTGTTAGACTTGATGTGATCTCGAGCCCCCAGCTTGTGTGTTCATGGATCAGCTGGCTTTGACGCGGAGCAGCATGTGGAGGGCACTGAACACCTCATCCGCCCTGCAGCTGGTGCACGGGTGTCACGAAGCTCCTCTGATGTACCGTTTCCACCTCTCTCATCCTTAATTTTTACATCTTACATTAACATTATGTGCTTTGAATTTATCTTTGTTTCAAGGTTTTCCTTAATTACAATTGAATGCAGATTTTATTCTGGTGCTTTTGTTCCCTCTTGGTGTTGCCATATTGACGTGTTAAACTTTAAAGTAAAGAAAAAAGGACGAGAAGAATCTGCAGCCATCAGAGCAGCTCTGTGAGGCTGCACTAAAGCACGAAGGTGCTTTGAGTTAAATGCTAAAGGTACAGTGTGCAGGATTGAAACCTTTCTAAAACCTCACCGACAAAAGTAAAAGCCTCAGGCTCACTGTCGTGTGGTGTTTTTTCAGCACTGTGCCTCTTGGATGCCCAGTGCTCACAGTCTGGCACCTGGTCATTACCTTTTGTTAAAGTCCAGGTCTCATCTGTGCTGTTAGGGGACACGCCCAGGACCGTCGGAAAATCCTGCATAGTCTTTAAATCAGCATGCTAACACGCTGACAATTACAGTGCTAACATATTATGAGTCTTATTTTATTTTATTTATTTATTTCAGGTGTTCAGGGATTCTTTTTTATGTGCTCAAAGCTCAAAATTAAATACATGTTTAAGCATCAACTATTTTCCCAAGCCCCTCTTAAAAAATGTTCCCACATGATCTGACGTAGGTGTCTGCGTGATATCATCAGTTTACTGCTGTGGCCGACATATTTATTCTGTTCCAAAAAGTAACACAATAACCAAATCCAGTTTTGTGCCATTTAGGTTTTCATATCCAAGGAATTAGCCCTTGTGTATTGGTGCTGATGAAAAATAAAAGAAAACATTGTTTAAGATTATGCATCATACATTTGATTTAAAAAAAAATAAAAAACAGGTTAACTGATCGGGGAAATGGTAGACAAGCAACTCACACATTTGAGGAGGGTGATATAATGGCTTCAGCTTCTTATCAAAGAGGTGCATGTTTGCTGTCTTGCTTTGTTGGTGTCAATTAAAGAGGATTAATACAAGAGAAAGTAGCCTGCTTATTACCCCGCACGCCAGAAGGACTCGAGAAAGCTGCTGCACAAGAAAGGAGGTTCACAACGGCACCTTTTTTTAAACTCCGAGCTCAAATCTTTTAAATTAACACTTTTCTCTCTCTCTGTGTGTCTGAGGACGGAGGACATTGACACTGTAACCTGCGTCACAGTTTCCATTTTAAAAAAACACAGAAAAGAACATAAATGGACCCACTTTTTTTAAAATCTACCTTGGACCTTGAATGTAGTTAGTAGTTAGATAGTTTCAAAGTTGAAAACAAAAAAAACTTCATGGCGGCACATCGAAAATAGTCAGGAGATAAACAAAGTCACTGGGATTCAATTAGATAGGAACCATGGATATTTGTGCAAAATTTCACAGCAACCGGTCCAACAGTTGTTGAGATATTTCTGTCTGAACCGACCAACCAACAGAGAGACAGAGATTTGTCATGCAGCCAGCGTGGCTAAAAATAACAGATGTAATAAAAATGGCTTTGAATGTCTCCCAGCTTTTCTCCTCCTCTGTTCCAGATAACTTTTACGGGACCCCGAAGCCTCCGGCCGAGCCCAGCGCTCTGCTGCTAAATGTAACGGACCAGCTGCTGCCGGGCGCCAGACCCACCTCCGAGGGCAAGAGGAAGCGTAACAAGTCGGTCAGCAACATGGAGAAAGCCAGCATCGAGCCCCCAGAGGAAGAGGAGGAGGAGAGACCCGTCGTCAATGGCAACGGTGTTGCTGTCACCCCAGGTCAGCACCAAACACGACCTCCGAAGGCGCAGAGGCAGAGGTGGATCGGGCCAGAGGCCTTATCATGACAGTTAGGTTCAACGTCGCGCTGATCTGCAGGAGCTGATAGCGTTGTTTACCCGTTCAGAGCCCATTTATTTTCCAAACACAAAAAAAATATTGTTGTGAAGGATTTTTACTCCTAATTCGCTCATAAATCATTAGCATTTAGCTTTTTTTCTCCTCAAAATGTGAGATTAGGTATTCGTCACACATAATTAACTCATATCAACATCTAAACTGATGTTTTAAAACACATTACATATATGTTTTTTATAATTTCTGCCACCGTTTCTGAAGTGTCGCCTGAGAATAGTATGCGTAAAACCTCCAGAGATTTTGTGAACATAATCAGTAAGATACAGTAATAACTGATTTTATAATTAGAAAACAACTATGTTTCATTTTCCAGTGACACTCAGATCCACCGTCCATTCCAGTGGACGGATATTTAAAAACAGTAAAATCTGTAAATCTTTCATATGATTTTTTGACATATGTAAGTATTATTACAGCCCATATTTACTTTAAACACAATTTAAACACAAAGTATGTACTTTAACATCTCATAAGGGGAATTTTGGTCCGGAATTAGCACAAAAATTGTTGCCAGACTTTATTCTTAACACATTTTATGCAAGAAATAGGCAGTGAGGTAACAAAATGCACAAAAGACCCAAAAGAAATAAGACAAGAGAAGACACAGATGTGCAGGTGAGATTGGGAAACCTCTTTAGGGCTCATGAAAAATCTTACCTTAATAAAAGCAAAAAAATGAAAATAACAAAAGTCGTGCTCTCAGGAATAGTAAATAAACGTGCAAACAAAGGGTCAATAAGCAAACTTAAAGTAAGCAACGTAAATCAATAAAAAGCAGTAAAAATGAAATGATGAAGTGGGACAGTGGAATTTGGCCATCGGGGAGAAGCGATATGTTTACCACAGTTAATTTGCACACACTACCCACATCATTTTGATACAAAGCTGGTTGAAAATCGACAAAGTGTCCTTTTAAGTCCTAGCAACAAGCTTCTCTAGAGTGGTTGCCTAGCAGCAGAGGCAGAAACAGATTGCTTTTACATGGTTTTCTTGGAAAATGATTTTATGGCATATTATTACTTTTAATTGGCTACACAAATATCTTTAACGGCATGATATATAAACTTTGAATTATAATTCACCCCCACAGTCGTTGATTACCTCTGCAGACCAAACAGTTTATGATTAAAGCTTTAGTGGCGTTGCTCTCCAGAATTTCATATCATTCATTAGGTATCATTATCGAGCTGTGTCTTTGCCCAGATAGCCAGAGGGCGAACACACAATTTGCTCTCGAATTCAGCAGCAGCCTGCAAGTGTTTTAAAAACCAACAAAGACATTTTTATTAAGTGTTTTCTCTCTTACTTTTGAATCAGCCCTGTCCAAGCCTTTGTTATGCTCTCTGTAAATCCTGACGATAGGTCAAAGTGACATTTAGCAGAGCACGCAACAAGGCCAAACCTCTCGAGGTATAAATTATAGAGAAAGACGTTTCTTTGAACAAATATTTTCTTGAACATCCGAGGTACCAGCACACAACAGAACGCACCTTTTTTTTAATCGCATGCATTGTGTCGACATCAAAATATGCGCAACACACTCAAACACACATACTCAAGCTCACAAACCCCTTTGAATGCATCCCATGATCACATGAAAAGACCGTCATAAAAGAGGCTTTATGAGTTTGATTTCTGTGATTCCAAATCCAAAACCATGCTTCGGTCCTGTGACTCTCTAAGCTGGTTTCACAGCCTGAGGACAGCCGAGTCTCTCACAGCAGTCAGAGGAGCACGAGGAGTCAAACTGTTCAGGCACTGATCCCAGCGGAAGATTGCCAGAAGGATGAGATTTTGGTTTTCGTATCGCAGAGAGCTTAAACAAGGTAGGAGTCTTCATGAATGAGAAATCCATACAGGCAGACGTTTCTCCGACTTCCTGCAGAATAATTACGGTAATGAAACTTTATTGCTATTTTATACCATCTTTGAGAAAGAAAGAAAGAAACAAAGAAAGAACTATTTTAAGTGCAGTAAAGGAGATTAAAAAAGAGATGTGTAAATTAAAGCGTGAACAATGCTGGGCATTTTTTCCCTCACTTCTTAAAAAAAAAATTAAAAATTCAAAGTTTTGAAAAGAATCACACCACTTTGCTCAGGGTTGAAACTTGTTTTTTGTTCCAAAATCAGTTTATTGAATTTTTTCAAATAGGACAGTTAAAAAAAACAGTAATAACTGACCAGCCCAGTAAAGATTAAACAAAAGTGTCAGTTGCAAATGGAATAAATAGCAATAAAAAGACAGGAAAAATCAAATCAAATTTAGTAGTAATAAAATAAAGACATAGATATGTGTGTACAATTTTAAAAGTAACATAACATATTAAACATAATATAATGGTTATCAGTCAGCCAGCTACCTCACACAAATCACAGTCAAATCACAATTTAATGTCCCTAAAATACATTGTCAGTCATTCCTGAATTCCTGAAAGTTCAGCTGGGATCAAACTTTTAAATACTCATGAAAGCAGTATAAAAAAGTGACTTCAGGTCTCAAGGGGGTTAATGTACAACCCCGAGATTTTTAGGGGGCCACCCCTTTAGAAAATCTTAATCGAGCGCCACTGACTCCTACTCCTCAGACCTGATTTTGTACAACAGAGGCTCATCTAAGGATCCTAGTTTGCGCTCAGGTTCATAAAAGTTGTATAATTTCTCCGGTAAAAATCTTAGTGTCCAGTTGTTATCTCTCTGAGACAAAACGCAGGAAACAGTTTTTGACTGATTCCTATCGGCGGTGTCGAGATGCTCGATAACTGGAGGCTCGGGGCTGTGCACTGAGCCATGTTGGATGTTAAAGTGGACCGCTGTGCTCGGCTCAGGAGGAGTTTTGCCGCTGTGGACGGACAGTGTGGGCTGACCAGGAGAGCTGAAGGGGAATCAATAGAGCACAGCAGGCTGTGTGATCTAAGCAGATAGTTACCTCGCTCTTTCCCTTCATAGATTATCTCTCAATCCCCTGCTCTCATTCGTCCTCTCTTCACTTCCCTCCAGTATCTCTCCTCTGGGAAACACACACACACACATATCATGTCTTTCTCTTTCTTCCATACACACTATTTCTCTTCCTCTCACACATTCACACGCTGCCACAACTCAAACTAGGGCATCACAGCAAGCTTCTCTCTCAATCTCTATTGTCTCTGCTGCTTTATTCGCCTTCCTGTCTTGTTAACCTCAATCATTCCCTCTCCTGACTTCACCTCGCGCCCCTCTCTCCCCCGAGTCGCCGCTTCTCTTCACCTTTTTCTAATCATCCTTTCCTGTTTTTTCCTCTCTCTTCACCCGACTCTCAATCAGTCCCCGCCTCCTACGTCTTCTTGTCCTCGCTTCACCTCCCTTGTCTTTCACTCTCCTCCCAGAGCGATAATGTCGTGCTTGACTGATCCTGCGCTCTTGTCACCTCAGAGTCGAGCGAACATGAGGACAAGAGTACAGACGCTTCGGGGGACATCGCCCCGCAGAGCGTCCCGGCCGAGGCTCCACCCGAGGCGCCCAAAGATGACGGACAGTCCCCGAAAATGACGCTGCCCAAACCAGAGGAGAACGACGAGTTAGGCCCGCTGCCGGACAACTGGGAGATGGCGTACACCGAGAAAGGAGAAGTCTACTTCATAGAGTAAGTTACGTCTAAGTGCGATTCAGGGCTGCCGTACTTTGTGTCACTGATGAAATCTGGATAATTTAGTGTCACATTCAGGTTTTCAGAAAACCATGATATTTAAAGTCATTCAGCATTCAATTCATTCATCCAAAAATCAGGCCTTTATTGGTATTAAAATGTCTTAAATCAATCTTTAAAAAGTCCTCAAATGAGTAGACGTAGGGAAGGAAATTATGAACTTTTTTTTTCAAACGTTGCATCGTACAATCTCAAAATAACTGGTAATATCTTCTTTCTTTTTTTTTTTGCATAATTTACCAAATGCCTCATGCATTAACGTCATGCAGATAAGGAAAACTGCAGCGTTGGGTTTGTCACTAAGAGCGACCTCTTTCATTTGACCTGTTGTCAGTTTATAAAAATATAAGTGCAACTCTGAAGCAGTGAAACTAAAAATACTCTGGGTGGTTAAAATTTTTTAAAAAAGTAAACACCATATTCAAAATCTGTACGAGTATAAAATAAACAACAACAGGATTGTTTTAGAGAAACCTCACATTATGTGCAGCCTAAAGAGGCGTTCTCCGGCCTTCAGAGATCGCCAGGTGAGTCTCTATTTTCATTCTTACCTCACAAAATTAAACAGAGTCCGAGTTACTAGATTAGACCCAGGTATCATCTAAATGTACTTCTGTATTTTCCCTTGTGTACACACACAAATACACACACACGCATACACAGACCATAATTGATGCTTGGTGGTTTAATGAGATTTAGGTCCCCAGAAATACCTCGCTACAAAGAACTCTGTTATACAAGCTCTGGAGTTTAATTCACTGGCGTTGTTAGCTTTTTACAGCAGCAGTAAAACTGTGGAGGTAAGTCTTTGTTACGTAACACTAATGGAGCTGCTGTTTTTGTGGTGTTAGTGTTAAAGGAAGCTGCATCTGCATGCATGTAGATTGGCTTTAACCGCAGATACTCAACTTGCTTTAGTTTGGGGCCACTTTTGGACACCAGGGGCCATTAGCAAAAGCCCCACACATGTTTCTAGGATTCCAGGACTTTTCTAAGATTTAAGAACATTTTAGGACATTTGTAGGATTTTAGGAAGTTTCTAGGATTGGAAGGATTTAAGGACATTTGTAGGATTTATGGAATTTTCTAGGATTTTAGGACATTTCAGGGATTTTTGGAAGTTTTTAGAATTTCAGGACATTTCCAGGATTTAAGGATGTTTCTAAGAAATAACATTTCAAGGATTTGAGGACATTTCCAGGATTTTAGGAAGTTTCTAGGATTGTAGGACAGTTCAAGGATTTATGGAATTTTCTAGGATTTTAGGATGTTTCTAAGATATAAGAACATTTCTTGGATTTAAGGACATTTCTAGGATTTTAGGACATCTAAAGGATTTTAGAACTTTTCAAGGATTTGAGGATGTTTCGAGGATTTGAGGATGTTTCTTAGGACATTTCTAGGATTTATGGAATTTTCTAGGATTGTTGGACATTTCAGGGAGTTTAGGACATTTCAGGGATTTAAGGATATTTCTAGGATTTTAAGATGTTCCTAAGATTTTGGGACATTTGTAGGATTTTAAGACATCTAAGGGATTTTAGAACTTTTCAAAGATTTAAAGACGTTTCTAAGATTTTAGGATGTTTCTGAGATTTTAGGAAATTTCTAGGATTGTAGGACATCTCAAGGATTTTAGGAATTTTCTAGGATTTTAGGGTGTTTCTAGAATTCAGCAGGAGCCATAACAGGAAATTATTCTGTTACTAGAATCAGTAGATCGTCATAGTCATTAGGGTAAAATTCTGCACAGCACTGATCAAATCCCAACGCACTTGAACGCATCACAAACTGCTAGAAGCTGCACAGCAAAACCAGATTAAGAACTGTGACGGCGCTGATCGTCATCCGGCCAGGCACATGTTGTGTCTTCAAGTCACAGAGGGAGACTTTTAATTCCCTCTGCTGCAGACGACTCATCGTACGTCTCCACCCCTAAACAGACAAACCTCATGCTCCCACGCCCATCAAACACATTACACAGCTAATGCAGTTAGCCCACTGAATGTGGAGCTCCAACTTTTTGTCTGCGTGTATGTGATGCCGTGCCAAAGTGATCACGGCTGCCAAGAGGATGCTTGCCTTTGATTGGCCTCCATACCAGATCATTTTGTTTACCTACAGCCCTCGAAGTGAGGCGGCTGAGGAGAGGAATATAGAGATGAAGATGGAGGTGGAAGAAAAAGAAAATGATAGTGATTAAAAATAGTAGACTGAAAAAAAAAACAAGGTGAGAGGGAGGACACGAAAGAGGAAGTAGAAGTAGATATTTAGACTATAAATAGTAATAGATGGCAGCAGAAGAGAGGGAGGAAGAGCAGGGAAAGTAGTGAAATGCACTGGAGAAGATTCAAAAGCAGAGCAAAACAGACTTTACCTTACCTTGAACTGCACTTTATTTGGCGCTGTGTTTGGCGTGGGACTTAATCTCCCACTTTCATCCATGTTTAGAGAAGGCAAAGTCCGTCTGTCGGCCCACCTCCTTGGTCCAGACTAAAATATCTCAGCTTTTCCTGAAGCGCCACCAGCAGGCCAAAGATTTCACTTTTCTGATACCTCTCGACACCATGGTGCAACATATGGGTGATAATTTTTGTTTTTGAGTGAACTATCTCAAAAATATTAGATGCATTACTATGAAATTTGTTCCAGGTATTTATTTTTCCTGTAAGATGAATTGGACTTTTTTTTTTTTTTTTTGATGCCCGAAAGAAATACTTCACCTACAAAATGAGCATTTGTTTAGCAGTTACTCAGCCTGTGTTGCATTGAATTCGTGAAGAAATCTTTGGGGGGTTTTTTATGCCTCCACGGTGAACGAACAATTCAAAAATGGAGAAAATTCTTGATGAATTTCAGTTATGGGGATCAAGTTTTTGCGACAGCAAAACATTATATAAGCAAACTTGTTTACAAACTCTCACGCTGCTCAAGCAGAATGATGCATGTCTCATTTTTCCAGTCATGTGATCAGTATTTCCCAAACACATGCGTTTTCGCTAAAAATTACTATTTAAAACACTTCCCTGCACATGAGCTTGCCCAGACACACTACTTGTCCATGCGTGAAGCGTGTTTTAAAGAGTAAGATTTTAGCAAAAATTCACGTGTTTTGCATGTGCCGAGCATATGACCTAATAAATGAGACTTGTATCATACTGCACGAGTTGTGCGAGAGTTTGTAAATGGATTTTTTGATCTAGTTTTGCTTTTGTTGTTGGGGCATCCTTTTACTATAATTTGTCAAGGAATTTTAGCCACTTTCTCCCTTTTTTGAGAGTTTTCACCTTTTACTAATGTCTTGCCATTTGTGGAACATTTCTTGCCAAGTTGGTCGTTCCCTTTTCTGATGAGGAAAAAACGGTGTGAGCTGGAGATTGATGACTGAGGAACAACTTCAGTGAATTACACACAGCATTTAATAAAGACTTGATCACGGAGAATCACAGTTGAACGTACAGATTTTGGCACAGACCGTGTATGCTGTCCAGAGATTCTTAAGGTGTCCTTGTCTGAGGCTGGTACTTAACCACAACAGTCCTTCCCAGGAAGACACTACATGTTTCCAAATAAGGTTATTTTGCATACATCCATGAGTGAGAGAGGATTTTATTGTTCCTAACTGTGAACAAAGTGTGCTCACCCTGCACGTCCCTAAGAAGAGACACTAAATCTACTGAGACCAAGATAAAGAAGGGCAGCTGTGGGGATCAAGTCTCTGACCTCGACGCCTCTTATGTTAGCACTGGCCTAATTCATCAAAAATTTTCTATCATTTTCTACCCATGATTTTGAAAGAAATGAAACCAATCTTTCAGGTTTCAAAGGGTTAAACAGCTTGTGAACGCCATCTGAAAGCAGCACAAGAAAACTGATCTCGATCCAGGTTTCAACTTAGATGTGGATTCACAATTTTCAGGGCGTTTATGTTTAAATAACTGTAGATTGTTATTCCTGTCATTAGTGTGTTCCTGTGACGTGCATTTAATACCAAACTGCAAAAAGTTCAAGTTGAAAGTCTTCAAAAGAACAAAGACACAAGGACGCCTCTTTACACGTCCTCCTCCTTCATCTTCTCACCTCAGTTTTTTACTGTAGGCACTTTGTGTACTCCCCCCTTGCCCTCCTCCTCCCTCCTCCCCTACTGTCACCATGAAGGGAGGCCATTGTGGCTCCAGAGCTTCAGACGAAGCCGCGGAGATGCGTCGACTATCCCTGGCACATCATATCTGATCTAGATCCAGCTCTCCGCCCGAGGCTTTGGATGAATCTGCCAAACCCACAGCTGTTCCCCTCCATCACTCCCTCAGTCACCCCTCTATCTGTCTCTGCCCCTTCTCCTCCTCCCCTCCTCCTCCGCCTGCTAATGAGAGACAGTAAGCAAATTAAAAGTATCGATTGCCATTTTGTTAACCTAAAGCTTTTTTTTCCCCTCCTCCTCCCCGTCACCTTTCTGAAAAGGCAGGCACTCGAGGGAGTCTCATCTTTCCTCTCTGAAATGATTCTCTAGCCGAATTAAGAATCCACCAACCTCCTTCTCTCTTTCTGCCAAGTCTCCTCTCTCTCGCCATCTATCACACTCCCTCTCACTCTCTCTCTCTCTCTGTCGTCTCTTCACAGCCACAACACCAAGACAACATCGTGGCTGGACCCGAGGCTAGCCAAGAAGGCGAAGCCGCCCGAGGAATGCAAAGAGGATGGTGAGTGCTGCATCTTTGTCTATTTTTCCTTTCATTTTATTTATTTTTTTTGCTCCTTGTGTTCGTACATTTTAACACAAAAGTTCCACACAGCGTGTATTTTTTTAAGGTTTTAACGTCGCCTTGTAGATCTGATTTCATACACTTCATTGGGAGAACATTATGCGTACTGGCGTGGGATTTCTATTTTTTAGGAGTTATATGGTGATAACGCTGGTGCGTGAAGCCCCGTGATATGTGTGTTTAAAAGCCCAGGTCCAGAGAGACTCGAGGTTACAAAGACTTCTTTATTCTCAACTGAGAGAGATGTGGAGTGTCCTTCACTCGCCCACACACACACAAACACACACGCACACACACGACAAACACACACCGACAAGAAAGGATGAATGTCAATGCAGCAGGTTTATAGACGTGCGTACATGTCTACGAGCGTGTCATCTATCTCGCCCTCACTCCCCACTTCCCCCCATTCGTCTTTTCTTTATGTGTGCGACTGAGACGAGATTTATCGCCTGAGTTATAGACAGGGAGGTAGTGGAGCTGAGAAGAAGGGCTGGATTTTTGGAGAAAGACGGACACAACGAATGAGAAATGAACGTCAGGTTTGGGGTTTTTTGAATGTGTGTCTGTGCAATGTTTCGGTGTATGTTCATAGCGGGAGGGGTGTGGGTGGTTGTGTGCATATTCCTGGTAAACGCATAACTACAAGGATAGAGTTTCTCTAAAAATACATTTGGCACTCAGACACATGCAGACAGACAGAGAGACAGACCGACAAGTGCAAACAGTGCCTGCCATGTTTTCCAGGTGTGTGGCTGCAAATAATTCTGGTTTTTATTATCAGTTAATCAGTCTGCTGCTGTTTGATTTATTGTTTAATTCCCCGACCCAAAGGAGATGCCATCAAACTGCTTATTTAGTTTAATAAACGGTCAAAAGCCCAATAGATTTTACTTCTAATCCAATAAGACAAAGTCAGGCCACCACTTTATTCTTGACTGAAATGTCTAACCAGCTATTGGATGGTTTGCCACAAAATTCACGGTTCCCAGACAAAGAACCTCATCCAGTACCATTCTCTTACTTTTCTCTTATATTTTCCCTTAGTTTTCTCTTAAAGCTGGGGTAGGCAGTTTTATTTTCACGCCATTGGGTAAAAATCCCATAATAAACTCTGAGCATATTAATATTCAAGTGGCCTGACTGGAACGTAGACTTCTGCTCCTCCTCTTGGATCTGTTTTCAGGCTTTACTAAATCCAGCCTGTGACGGGACAGTTTGGCCAATCACAGGTCATTTCAGACAGAGGGCGTTCCTGTTGAATGACACAGAGGATCAGCATCAGCATAGAGAATGGGGGTAAACTGTGGGATCCTGATACTGTGTGCCGTTTTCAGCAGGTATTTTGTTAATTTGATCACACAAACTATAGAGGTTTAAGCTGTTTCTCTCCCTCTCTGGGAGGTTTGCTGATATTAAATGACCCCTCCTCCCTCTGGTGGGCGTGGCTTCCAGGGTATGACATGTCGTGCTTGGTCTCTATCGGCTGTTCTGTAAATGCATATTTACTTCACTTATTTGGTGAAAACCTGATTTAATGGCGGCGAATCCTGCAGAAAAAGTTTCTATTCCAGCATTTGGCAAAAAATGCCTACGCTGCAAAGCAACCCAAAAAAGGAAGAAGGGACTCTGATAGAAAGCATGACAATAAATGAAATATGTTTCAGAGATGGATATAACATTTGAAATTAGTTTTGCCTTCTGCTAACTGGAGCTAAAGGCTCATGGCCACGGCTTCAAGTTTACGTTTATGTAGCTAACTTTGGCCTCAAATAAAAGTGTGTACCTTACTACCCACTGCCACAGACCACCAGCAGCTCTGGGGACGGACAGTCAGTGGCCCCAGTAAATCAAATCCAGCCAGCACAGACCTCAGCTCCAGGTGACTGGAGAGCCATGCTTCCTGCCGGATCAGCAAACTTTCTGTTGCTGTGGTTGCACAAATTAATAAAGTTTTTAGTAATAAATAGAGGTATGGGAAACACTTGGTTACTGTATGAAGCGTGTGCATATGCCTGTGGTCATCTGGTCAGAGGGGCTTAAAGAGAGGGGAGCTACAATGGGAGGCTCTATCTTTATAGTCTTTGGTTTTGGGAGGGGATTTGTTTTGTTTTTTTCCTTTTCCAGATTTCTGCCTAATGCACCTTTAAGAGAAAATATAAGAGAAGCCAGCCAAATCTTAAGAGCCGTCCACATCTGCTCTAACCCGGGTGTGCTGACTGATGAATCTTACTTGATCATGAATTAAAGGTGCATGGTTGATTAGTGTAGGCAACACCCTCCCAACACTATCTACAGGCAGGTGTTGAGTCATGTGCAAATACTCTGGAACAGGCCCAAGAATTAGGGGGGATGGAGGTTTGGAGGATTTGATCGGTGTGTTTCATCTAAATTGAGGCTCCAGAGTTCTGCACAAATCTAAAAGCAGAAGCTCTTGGCAATCTGAAACAGCCAGCTCAGCAGCCATTCATCTGTCTCATCAAACAGATCGTTCTCTGCGGGAGGCCTGGATGGCCACAGTAAGAGCAGAGTGTAAGCCATTTAGAGGCTGAATGAACACAATATCATCCGATGCTTTTTACAGGCTTAATTGGGTTCAGTGGACCAGTAGTTTATAATGGCTCCTAAAGTTAATAATTCAATCATTATTATTACTTTAAAACATATGATAATGTAAGTTTGATTATGGGATATTGTTGTGTTTTATTAATGTTCCTCAAATTTAAAACGTATTTTTCCTCATTTGGGTCTTTGGACTGTGAAAATGATATTTTTTTTCCTTTTGTCTTATTAAGAGACAAAAAATGAGAGGAAATTCTTTTGTATCTTGCTTCCTGTGTGAGGCACAAAGGATGTGATGAATTTTGGTGTGATCCTCTGGCTTTGCTGTTTGTGCTTTTGAATAAAATATTTTTGTAACCACTGGATGGCTTGCCATGAAATTTGGTGAACGCATTCATGTTCCCAAAATAAACTGTAATAATCTTGGTGATCCACAAACTGTCATCATGCCAAACACGGCTTTGCAGCCTCGCTGCGGGCGGGATGTTAAGTCATGCGATCATAGTGTAGTTCGTCTATAGCCTAAAGTTATCTTTTTACTTCTGGCCATTGCATTTAAGCTTCAAAAATCATGAAATCTGTCAAGATTATCTTGCTGAATAAAACATTTAAGTATCATGAATATTTGTTTGCCAAAAGAGCTTATTTTCTGCAATAATTAAAGATCCAGTGGAAAAATCCCCAAGGCTTTTAGACGAAAGAACCAGGGCGATCCTAACAGAAAAAAAATTATCCCTGGAGTACTTGATAGATAATAAAAATAACCATTTGTTGCAGCTCTATTAGCATTTCGCCCATAGAACCACTGTATTTAGTCTCTCTGAGGCTTAGCTTTTTTGGTTTGTAAATGGCATTTATCAAATTATAAATCAACTAGTAAGTCAATTAACTCACTCATAGTTGAATTCTAAAAAGTTTAATAGTTTCTGGTACTCACCAACAGGAAAGTATGTCAAAGTCTAAAACAAAGCACTTACGAAGACAGCTTTCTTGATAATATCTGAATCGCTATTTGAATTCCTGTACACGTCTGCTACCTTGAGCAGGATAAAACAAATGTTAAGATGTATTTGCAGATACTGTTTGACTGCAGCCAGATAGAGTGAGAGACGGAAAAATGGTTCGTGGTCTCAAAACATTTACACGGCGCGCGATGGCATTAAACACGGGGGCCGCTTCTGGTGACACATCGCCCGTTTTATCCTTCCCAAAGAATTAGCTTTCTCAATCTTGCGTTTTACACAAAACACCTCCTGTGTAGTCACCGAATCTCCCCGTTCTCTCTCAATCGTTAGACATTAAAGGGAGGAAGAACTCGGAGATGATGAAATGACACAGAAACAAAGACGGAGAGGCCTGTGAGGAATTAGTCAAAATGTGATTGCGCTTTTATCTCCAGCACTTCCAATCCTATTTATCCTCCAAGGACGCTCCACAAGAGGAGATGTGCTGATATTTGTGAGGATTGTTATTGATCTGGTTGGGCGACTAATCCAGTTACTCCCAGCTGAGGGGAATGTAGTGCTTAATGGTGGCTGCAGGTCTGTGAGCGAGTAGACACACATTACGATTGTTTGGCCAACTTTCTGAGTTGTTGTTGGTTGGTGTTGACTGTCTGCAAACAGTAATTTATTCAGCAGTGTTTCGAGATTGTAATGATTGCTTTGTACTGTTTCTTTTTGTTTTTCGCACAAATATCCCCCTCAAAAAAAAACCCATCGCAATCTGAGCAAATTGGTCCAACTTCTTTTGAAACCAAAGGGAAAAAAAGGCAAGGACCAACTTGCAAGAAATGTCCCACAGATTGCAAGAATTTTTACCTTAAATTTTTGTTTTAAAAAAGATGGGGGGAATTTTAGAAAATAGTCCAAAAGTTAGGGAAAAATGTCCGGAAAACTATATCTATAATTATAATATTTTTTTAGTTAAAATTATTTTACAAAAAATGTAGCACTTATTTGAGGTCACTGTCTTGTTTGGTTTCTTTTTCTTATTTTTTTGCTTATTTTTAGGTAATTTTCTCTTAACTTTTTTTAGCCATGTCTTGTAATGTTTTGAAAGAAATCAGGACAATTTGCTCAGGGTTCAAAAGTGTTAGCCTCACTAGCATGTCGCTCTAAGGATGGCTTTGGTTGTAACACCAAAGTATTGAACAAATCAAAATCTTCAGAGTTTCATGTTGTAAAAGCCAGATTTCCATCTCATTCTTTATTAGAAAGCAGGTCTAGGTGCTGTATAAATACTGTGAAAGTATCAAAACACTCAGTCCACAGAGAAAAGCACACAGTCCATAACTGACCTATCGCTAAGGCCCGCCCTTGAACGCCACGAGCCAATCACATTTCGTGCAGCTACACAATGCACTCGGACATCCTGCTCGTAGACATCCATAGAAAAGCAACAGAAATTTGGTTTGTACTGCGGTTTTATTTAAAATACTGCAGTTATGACTTTGTGACATGTACAGGGGGTAAAGGCAACACTGATATGGTTAAATGATTATATGACGTTAGCATCTGGCTCACAGAGCTGCCAGCATGACTGTAGACTCTACTTGTTAAGAGTTTTTTATTTGTGATCTGCAAGATTTCTCACAAATTCAGAGAGTTTGTTAGTGATATAACTAATTGTAGTGTACGTGTCACGATGTTGTCCTCGTTGTCCTGTTGAGAGGAGGGGTGTCGTTCAACCCAGACTTCCTCAGCCTGGTGGCAGCAGCCGCCCCTGAGAGCTGAGCTCAGTTAGGAGAAGAAAAGCTGCCTCTGTAAATTTGGTATTGATTGGTGGAGAAGGTAGATGTGTGAGTCCGTGTTTGGACCTGAGCCATGCTCTGATAAGCGCTAACAGGATTGTAGGGTGGAGTCTGTGAGGTGTGACGGGACAACAGGCTGAGAGGGAGAGGAAGAGGAGGAGACATAGAGAGTATAGAGGGGGACACTCACAGGCGCACAGCGAAGACCAGATGTGGAACGAGTATTTGGGTTCTTTACTTAGATGTAGCAATACCACAAAATACTCAACTAAAAATAAAACTCCTGCTGTCAAAAAGGTACTTAAAGTATTATCAGCTGAACTACTTTATTTAGAGGTAAAACCAAGAGAAGGAATACTGAAATGTTGGCAATAATCTCTCATTGCACAAAATTAATTTAACTGTGATGGACGTTGACGACGGACATCACTGTAATTAAAGAGGTACGGAGCCCATTTTCCATAGGCGATGATACTCAGTGACACGTGCTTTTGTTGCCTAAACCTAAGGAAGTAAACCTAAAAAAGTTCTTAAACCTATATTGTAAGCTTATTTTGAAAACGACTGTATGTCTTTATTGAGCAGAAACTGTACAATTCCTGTGAAAACTGTTATTAGCTATTACAAATCAAAGAAATATAGAAAAAGTGTAAAGTAGTATTATATGGAAATACTCAAGTAAAGTACCTCAAACTGTACTTAAATGCAGTACTTGAGTAAATGTTTTCACCGCTGGTAAAGACAACTTGTTCTCTCTCATGTTGAAAGTCAGTTGCAACACATACAACCACATTCTGTCAAAATATGCAGAGAAATGTGTGTTCGCTTTAGCGCGCTCATCCCCGCGTGTTCAAAGGAGCGTCGGCTCCACTGAAGACGGAGCGGCTGACATCACAGACGCCTTGTAGTTACATAACTCACTCTATATTTCTCTCTCTCTTTCCCACCTCCTCTCCCTACCCCCGTATCCATCTTTGTCCCCCTCTCTCCCTCCCTGCTGTCCTCCTGTCTCCTCCCTTTGTTTTGGTAGACGAAAAGATCTAGGACGAGCTCTTTACAGAATCTCGCCGTTTGCTTTAATTCTCCCCACTCACGCCATCGTGAGTTTTTTTTCCTGTCCTGCCAAATATTTGTTGGCAGGGAAAGAGGAGAACCGAGCTGCTGCCTTACTGTATTCTTTACTTTTTTTTTTTTTTTTTGCCTAAGGTGTGCCAAAGCAGGTAGCGAGAATCCCCCTGATAAGTGAATTAAGATCAGACAAAACTGCAAGATGTTTTTCGTCACTATTTCTGCATGTTTCATCAGACGACAGCGTGTCCTATCCGGGAAAGCAAAGCACATATAACACTAGATGTACAGTATGTGAATGAACGTAGACACATAGAGGGATTATAACTCTGATGACGCTCAAGTTTGAAGGATGTAAATCGTGTTAGAGTGCTTCTTTGTCTTGCGTGTCCCAGCAGACTTCACTCGAGCACCAAACGTAGACGTGTAATTACATTCTGGTCATGTGATGAGCTTTAGAAAGACATATTCTCAGCTCACATTCCCATCCTGTCCTCCCCAAGGGAAATAGCTGTGCTCGTGTTTTATTCTTTCTCTCATGTCTGCAGCGTAAAAAAAAAAAGTTGCCGTGTGTTTTTGTGTCCGGCACTTCATCATGAATGTCCAGGTGGATGCCGCAGCCTGGGAAATGTCATCTCTCCCGTTGTCCTTTGAGCTGGCTTGCTCAGCGGGACCTCCGAGATAGATTTTGCGTTTTTTTGTGGGATGCAGGAAGTTTTTTAGGGGACACTGAATGTGAGTACAGGTGAGTGATGATATACGGAGAGACGCAGCACCCTCCTTCACCTTGAGACTCCTGCAGCAGTCGCGAAGCATCGGAGTAGCGGAAGGAGGGGCAGGCGGAGCTGTCTGCGACATGATTGATGGGTGTATTTTGAGAACATCCCCAGCAGAGCGTGCCTGAGGCCTGGAGATTGGAAGGAGGATTCAAAAGAGTGTGTGGCAGGTGTGTGTGTGACGTATGCCTGCTGAATTATCTGTCAGCGTGTGTGTGTGTGTGTGTGTGTGTGTGCATCAGCTGAAGTGTAGTTTTTTAACTGTAACCAAACCAGCTGATATACTAAGTAAAGCTTGGCAGTAAATCAGTCTATTATCACCATCAAGATTTAAGATTTTCTATTGTGTGAGATTTGTCTGGAGTATTATTACGATATATTGACATCAGTTTTAAATGCAGTCTTTTTCAGGGGTCGGTTGGATGGTTATTTGATTCATTGGTTGGCCGGTTGGTTAGCAGGCTGGGTCGCTGGTTTGTTGGTTTGTTGGTTGGTTTGCAGGATGATCGGTCTGTCCACAAAATATTCCCATAGTTGTTTTTTTTTGTACCTTAGGAGACTGATATTTGGCATGGAGGAACGTGTAAAGGTGTGTGTTTGTGTATTTGGCTAAAAGGGGAATGCCAATTGGACTGGCCTATTACAAATAGAGGCATAACTTCCAAATGGATTCAGAGATTTGCCCAATTTTTTGTGAAAAGATTGATCATGAGCCCAAAGGTCAGCTGATTAAATGTTCATGCCAAAATTGGCAGAAAGTGGCAACATGTGGTTGCACGCTTGAACATGGTTGCAGCTTTTATGAGTTTGCACTTGTTTGAGTTTGGCTGTTATGGCCAAGTAAAAGTAAAAGGAACAACTTCATATTACAGTTTTTGGGAAAAAAAGAACAACTATATTTTTTAGGGGCTTTTCTGTCGTCATTGGACAGGACAGATGTAGCGTGAAAGAGGGAGAGAGAGGAGATGACGTGCAGCAAAGGGCCGAGGCTAGACTCGAACCCACGGCCTTTATAGGTGGGTCGCCCGCTCTACCAACTGACCCGTTGGGCGCCACATCACACACTTTTTTGAAAGGATTTTCTAAAGAACCAATAGTGATCTCTAGATTATATAATAATACATTGATCTAATTATTTACCTTAAAATACCATGATTTTGGAGTTTCCTATTTTTACACACTGCTAATTATTCCAATCTTGTTATTTATTTATTTTTTTCAATTGACTTGACCAGAAAATATATCACAATTTATTTCAATTTATGCTCAAAAAATGTTAATTTTGCTATTAAGAATTGCAAGCTACAAAGGTTTACATTTGACATAATTTGAACCTTAAATTTTGTTTCAAATTTGCCTGAAAAAATTACTTTAAAATTAATTTGATCATCATAATTTATATATATATTTTCAGTTAACTTATCATACAAACATTGTAATGTAATGTAATGCAGTTAATGTACATGCTGTGTGACAGACGGTTTAATCCATATTTCCTACTTATACTACTAAATGCACCCCTGTTTGCTTAATTAAATTCAATTTAACATGCTAAGATTTGATTATACTCAAATTAGCTTTTAAATCAGTTTGTTGCAAGACATTTTGACATTAAGCAATTTAAAGTATAACAGAATCCTGTAATTGCCTTTCAGACCACTTGTCCAAAATTTTACTCTTACGTCTTTTTTTGCATTTTTATTTGTCTGTTTGGCCCCTAATTGAGTTTAAAATTAGTTGAATCTAATTAACCTTAATACATAATTCTATCTCATCAGTAGCATCCGGGAAGCTATTATAGAAACAGGCTACTTTACATAATTATCCTATTTAACACCTCACAAAAGGGTCTCGCAAAGAGGCACTTTCCCTGCTCCGCTCGTGACCCCACGGGTACGCTGAGAGGGTTTAGTCGAGCAATATTGCAGATGGAAAGTAGAAGAGGAGTTGTGTTTTTGTGTGCAGCTGTATTTTTTTTTTTTAGCCAAATAAACCAGAACTTTGGAGGCAAAAGAGGAGAGAATAAGTGCCAGGTCACAGTTCAGTGCATCTCCTTCTGTCCCTGGAATGTCCTGATAAGCTACAAGCTTGTGAATTCAGGGTTTTTTTCTTCTCATTTTTATTCTGGAGCTTAACTATTGTCTGCTCGCTCTGAGACAGAGACCAGAGGGACTTTGAGGGGATGTAAGGACATGCATTTCTCCACAGCGCAGGTGCATTTAGCTGCAAAACAACTTGTGGGGGAAAAAACAACACAGTAGCTCATTGAAATGGAGCATAAGACATGAGAGAAGAGCACTGTCGCCAGCAAGTGACACAATTAACTGATTTGTTGTCAGAGTCATGACTGTTGCATTGACTTTTCCTGTCACAGTGGAGATGTATGGGTTTGTTAATCATCTTCTCAAAGACTTGAGCCAAGAGCTTTTTTCACTCTAGGGGGAGAAATTGCACTCGTGGTTAATGTCAGTTGGCCTGTGATGTGAAAATATCACATTATATGTCAGTGCATCAATCTGTGTCAGACCATGTCCCAGCCGGAGCAGTTTTATCACTCTAAACAGATATTCAGCCATATGATGGTCTGACGGCCATAAGTGTGACGGAGCTGCTGCACTCGTCCTCTGGGATCCTCAACATGTTGATGATGTAGTTACAGAAGCATATGCACATACTGAGCATGTGTGAGCATACACAGTTGTTTCACTGCACAGGCCCACAAGATAAATATTTATAGTGTATTAGTCTACACATCCCTAATTTGAAGGTGCAGGTAGGTGGACAGGAGCAACAACAAAACATGTTAAGCCACCTTTTTTTATTTTTTGGACAACGCAATGTTCTTTCTTTCTTCTTTTAAATTGGGTTTATTTTATCATTAGAATGCCATATATAATTAAATTTCAGGAAATTGCATTAAAATCGTTTTCAGTTCGCACAAGAAATGCCAACAGTTTGCACTACGTTTATTGTTTTGAATCAGTTTCATTTTGTAATTGCAGCTCTCTTGGCAGGGTTTCCTACAAAAAAGAGATAATTGATCTCAAGGGGACTTTCCTGGTTGGACGTAGTTTTTTTAAATTGAAAATATATACCTTGTAATGTGTAAAGAGAATAAACAGAATACAAATATGCTTTCAAAACATCTATTGCAGGACAACTACTTTTTTCATATTTTATTCATACTAAAATAAAATCAAAGCAGAACAGCAACATGTCCAGATACCCATGAATCAATTATTTTTTGCTTTTTTGGCAGATCCACAGATTTAAATATATTGCATGCATTTGATCTCTTGTTCAGGGGCCACACAAAATGTTTCTGAGGGCCACCACTGATCTGCAGGCCACACTTTGAGCAACTATATCCTTGACCATTTGCTTCCTCAAAAGTATAAAACCTGCATTATTAACATCCATGTTTCAGCCTCTGCTGATGTATTGCTGCGTTTCTTGGCACATTATTGCCACCTGTGGATCAGTGCATAGTGTGAATCCATGTTCTGGTCCAGCCTCTGTCCCTGAAGCAACCTTTTATTTTCTACCCCGCTGCCCCCTGTAGTGAAACAGAGGAAGCTAATTCACTTGTCTTGCAGGTGAAATTTTCTCTGCCAAGTCATGTTTACCCATCGAGCTCAGCAAAGCTCAGAAAATATTGCAACTGACAGGGCTGGTTAGCCTCCTACAAAGCCCACGGCGTCTTTTTATTTACATCTTTGTTGATTGTGCTTCTGATTGTGACAGGCAGGATTGTAAGCATCAGCGCACAAACTGGAAAATGGTTCCTTTGTTGACTGGGGAGGGAGGCGAGTTTATAAATCATAGGTTATTCTGATTTAAGAAATATTAAGGCTGGGCTCTGTTCATCAGCCCTTTCAGGTCCTCTGAAATATCATGTCTGAGTCACAGTCAGTAATTTTAGCCCTGTGTTTGCGCCACTCCTGAGGGGGAAAATAGTGATGAGAATATAAAGAAAGAACATTTAAAGAGTGCACAATCAAGCAGTTTGTTGTGTTTACTTTTTATACAGAAGGGGTTGTTAGATTTTTCAGAAAGTTAGCTGAGGTTTTCACCAGTGAAATTTCTGCTGATCTTCGAAGTGGACCTGCAACCTTGGATAATCTTAAAATAAATGGCTTCATTTTTCTGGAAACACCGCCATATATCACTTTGAAAATGGTGGGAATTGAATTCACAGGTGGTCTGAAAGTATTAATGTTCAGTCGGGCAAGCGGGCAGCAGGTTCTGTCCTGCTACAGAAACAAATAATACCTGAATGTAACACCTTATTTCACCCAGTGAGGTGCACTAGCTTTATCTTGATATCCCCTCCATACTAACAAGATAAAATATGACTAATTAAAAGGCAGAGATATTTACCTCAAGTGTCTGTCAGTGGGTCCACCACTTTGGTCAGAGCCATTGAATGGATAACCATGAAATCATGGTGGTGATCTCCTGACTTTTCATTTGGGGCCACCATCAGGTCAAAATGTAATGGCCAAAGTAATTACATTCCCATCTGCCCTAATTTGTGTTTAGTGCTAATTAAAGGACTACTTAACCCACAGAATGATCAGCTGTATATCAGTTACTCAGCCTGTTATACGTTGAATTCATAAAGAAAACTCTGTTGTTCTTGTATGCCTCCATAGTGAATGAAGAATCCAGGGGTCCACTATCAGCAACAGCAAAACTATATCACAACGGCATTTTACAAACACATACAACTCATGCAGTATTATCCAAGTCTCATTTATCCGGCCGTATATGCTCAGTGCTTCTCAAACAGAAAACCCTTTCTGATCAGAAACTGAACTAAAAGTGAATCTTATCGATGTTCTCGTCAAAGCCAGACTCCATTAACGAAAACAGTCATTTTAACGTCGCTGAACACAGGAGCTGCTGGTCTACTGCAGCCTCGACCTGTGTTATTATGTGACTTTAGTAAAGGTAAACTAACCCTTTAAAAACAGTCATGCAATAACACAAACACACTAACTATTTGAGGTAGTTAGTATACCAGCAGCTCTCATGTTCAGAAAGGTAAAATTGCCATTTTTTTCAATGCATCCTGACTTTAAAGAGAGCGTAGTTAAGTGTCGCTTTTAGTTGAGTTGCCCGTCAGAACGGCCTGTCTGTTTGCAAGTACTGAGCATACAACTAGATAAATGAGACTTGGATTATACTGCACAAGTTTTGTTAGAAAAACGGATGTTTTGGTTTGGTTTTGCTGTTGTTAAACGTGGACCCGGATGACTTCAATTCATCAAGAACTTTCTCTTTTTTTGGATTCTTGGTTCATCGTAGAGGCATGCAAGAAAAACAAAGTTTTCCTCAAAAAATCAACACAACAAAATGTGAGTAACTGATAAAAATGGTCTTTTAAGGAGTGAAGTATTCCTTTAATCTTAGCATGTTAGTGTTTTTACTCTGAGCGTGTTAGCATGCTGACATTAGCTTTAGCTTGAAACACATCTCTGCCTAAGTACAGCCTCACACAGACGCTAGTGTGGCTGTAGACTCTTTGTGTCTGTAAAGGGGAACTCCAGCAATTTTACACATCAAACTCTGTTTACAGGTCTCGAGGAGTTCTGCTGCATATGTGAAAAAAGTTGCATAAAGCTTTTTGTGGCTCCAGCGGGAGCTGTGTGAAGTCTGATAAATGGCCTCAAGTGACTTGTAGTTTTGACGACTACAAGTTTGAAAATGAAAACAAATGTGGGGAGCAAGAAAGAAGTGTTACCAGACCTCTGCAGCCCGCTCCTCGTCTCTGTTTGAGGCTGGCAGCTCGAGACTACATTAGCTGTTTCTGACATAACATGCATGAATCTCTGACAGAGGTGTCGGTGGCGGAGTTGAATTGTGGGTAATGCAGGAGCTAGATTTTGACAATGAAGAAGAATAATATCTCTGCTTCTGCTTTATCGATTCTGATCAGTTTTTCTAAAACTCCATTAATTTAATAGGAGTGCAATGGAGTACTCTTCTAAAGTTTGGGAATCTGTATTTATTGAAAATATCCTGAACTTTTATAAATATTGGCATTTACTAGAAGCATATTGGGTTTTTCAGTTTGGCCCCAGAGGAGAAACTTTTTTTTTTCACAGTAGTACCTGATATATATAACCTTAATTAATACCCTTTCAGAGGGTTCTACCTACAGCTCACCAAATGAGGTAATACCTTGAACCATCTGTGAAAGGTTTGACCGAGAAACCCCTAGGAAAGGTTCTGCTTATGTTCTACTGATAATCTGAATTTATTAAAAAATAGTCCACACTCTTACAAATAAACCAGTTACTAAAACCATATAGGGTTCTTCAGCTGTTCCCCATAGGAGAACCCTTTTTGATATCTTTTGAAATCTTTAATAGAGAACCTTTATTAAGGGTTCTACCTGGCACCCTTTAAGATGGTTGTACTTAGAACCCACCAAAAGGGGTTATACCTTGAAGCATCTGTAAAAGGTTCGACCCAGAACCCCATATAAGAGGTTCTACTGAGGTTCTAATGATTATAATGATTGTAGTGAAAATAGTCAACACTCTTACAAATAAGGCACTTACTAAAAGCATACAGGGTTCTCCAGCTTGTCCCCTTTTTTGGTTCCTGGTGGAACCTTTAATAGGGGTCTACCTGTAACCCTTTCATAGGGTTGTACCGAGAATTACCTTAAACCATTTGGGTTCAGCCTGAACTCCCACTTCAAGGTTTTAAAGAAAATCCTTCTGTGGTGTAAGAGGTCCACCCAGAGCCTTACTTAGGGGTTCCTTTTCATCTTCTATGGTTGCTAACAAAGGGGATTTGAGGATGATGATCTTTTAACGCCCATACTTTTAGCTTTCCTTTAAGATTTCTTTCTTAAAAAATAAGTTTTTAGGATAAAAATGGTTCTTCATGGAAACTTTTGTCTTACAAAGAACCCTGAAATACCTTTGCATCAAAAAACTGTTTCTTTAGAAGCAAATAGTTTTGGGTAGAACTTCAGTTTTTCAGGGAGAACCCCTTTGGGACCCTGTCCTCTGAGAATATACTGAGGTTTAAACTAAGAAGAAGTATCAACCTGTGTGCGCTGTGCTTTTATTGTTATTGGATATTAAATCATAGTTATTGTACCTTAGATAATACATCTATGAATTCAGTGACCTTTCATGAAGGAAACTCGGATAATTAAGGCCAGTATTGCAAGTTTGTCGGCATTTGTGAGACTCTCTAGTTTTGCTTTCAGTTTAGATAATTGAGGTGGGATTATAATTACAAAGAAATGGCTCTGCAGTAGCTGAGTTTGAACCTCTGCCCACAAAAACAGCAAACTGAACTCCATTTATCTGTGCAGAAGTCTTATATATTTCATTTGAGTGTGCTGCCAAATGTGTGCTCTAAACTCAGTGTTCCTAAACATCAGAGCGACCTCAGCCAGTGGATTTTGTGCTCGTATTGACCAAAAGAAACTTTGATTAATCAGTGGGAAGTTTTTTACAGTAAACTCACTGCTTGAATGTGCACTGCATTGACAGGTGACTTGATAAATGAAGCCCAGCACAGTGCAACAGTAAACTTTATTTATTTATATTGGTGACTTGAAAAAGGCTCAAGGTGCCGAAAATCGGTTCAGATGGTTTCCTCCTCAAAAGATGTAAGAAAGGAAAGAATGAATAAAGGAAACAGGACGTGTAAATCCCTCCGCTGGCTGTGGGACTGGGTGGTTTGCCATCCTCAGACCAAATTAGAAAAAGCAGAATGAAAAATGCACAAGCTTGTTGAGCACGAAATTTTAAAAAAAAAGCTCTGCTCTGTCAGACTGCATGTGAGATGAGAGGATACTTGAGGAAGGAAGAAGTAGGGATAAAAACGGAGAAGAAGGAGAAGAAGAAGAAGAAGAAGGGGAAATAAGGTGATATTATTGAGTAGCACTGGGGGAGAGAAAACGTGGGGAAGATGCCAGGATGCCTCCTGCTGGTCGTAAGTGGCCCTCCACCTGTGACTGCAGGATGGATGCTGTGGCATGACTAGAGATTGCAAACATTTTTCCACTCGCTTCGGGGCTCCATCATAAGAGCTCCTACCTGAAAATTTCACACCAGCTTGACATTTCCTTCCTGGACGCATGCAGCATGGCAGTGATAAGCAGCGCTGGCTTTATATGGCACACACGCACACACACGCACACACACACACTCTGTCCCGGGGAGTTAGCTCTCCATCGCCGGCTGCTGACAGAGAGGTTATAGATGACACTCAGTGGAGCCAAACAAAAGAGAGCGTGCAAAGAGACAATCCACCCAAGTTCAGCATTTATCAGCACAATGCTCAGTGAAAGTAACAGCATTTCTGTGTGTGTGTGTGTGTGTGTGTGTGTGAGAGAGAGAGAGCGAGAGATAGAGAGTGAGTCCCTGCAGCAAGGACACCACATGATAGCAAGACTGCTAAATAAGGGCTAGCTATAACAATTGCAGGATCATTTATTAAATTATATTTTAGTCCACAATCAGGTTCAATAACATCCAGTACATATCAGTATGCTGTATGTTAAGTTTGCAAACATTAGCCACCATGAGTTACGACTTATACCAGCCCAAATAAGACTGCAGCAGCAACCCCATGTAGTGTATTGAACTAGGCAGGGGCAGAGACACACGTTGTAAACACTGGGGGCTCAAACTAAGGGGAGTCAGGGGGCACTTTCAGGATTTTTGAAGCCTAAATGCAATCACCAGGAGTGAAAAACTAACATTAGGCTTTCAACAAACTACACATCGCCATTACAAAGAGGCTCTAAAGCTGTGTTCAGCGCAAATCGATTGTGTCGTCTTATTTAGCTATTTGTTTGAAACTGCCTTTTTAAAGACACATAAAACATTTCAAAGTTTAGTATTTACTGATGTATTTAAAGTTGAACAAAACTTAAAAGTCTCTTCAGCTTGTGTTAACCATAGACCTTATTTGAGGCTTCAAACAAAAAACTAATTTAAAAAACCCATTGACTTCGTGACGAGGGAACCTGAGGTGCGGAAATGCTAACTCATTTTTGGGTTTTGGGACTCATTACTGGGGCACTCTATTATGGCCCCAGTTTCATTTTTACCCCACGACAGTGCTCCTGATTGCATGTCACAATGCCATTTCAGCAGCAGGTCTTCAGAGTCAGACCCATTCAGGACTCTTCTCTTCCCTCATACTCTCAGACACAGGGATATCGATCTTCTCATCTAACTCAAAAAGCACATTTTCTCATAATGTTGAACTATTTACTTGCTGAGATTTGGGAACACAGAAGCATCGCTGAAAAGAAGTCCAAATGGGCAAACAGCACAAGCAATTAGGCAATCCTTATCGACATTTTGAGTGTTCTCATTTTGAGTTTCACCTCCAAAAACGCTCTTTGCAGCTCAGTTTGTGGAGTCTGTCTTCCCTCCTCTCTGCAGAGACATTTCTAGCTTCCTGCAGCTCCTCCGGTGGACATTTTAATAGAAAAGCTTTTCATAAGAAGACTGCTGAAATACACGACAGCCCTTTGATCTCCTGCGTTTGTGTGTCTATGTGTGTGCATATGAAAATGATAGTGTGTGTGTGTTCGTGTGTGTGTGGCGCCCAGTAAAGGTGAGAACATGAAACAGTCTCTTTCATATTTAATGAGTGGAGATGGGGCTAAGGAACGTTGCAGTGTTCACAGGAGGTATTCCCGTGGGCTGTCAACCTGCTCGCAGCACTTAGTTATATCACTCACAAGCATGTGTGTGTGTGTGTGGTAAGTATGCATTTTAGTGAGTGTGCAGGCAGAAAATAGTCCGTCCTACTGAAAGTTTAATAATTTGTTTGGAGGGGATGGGGGCAGGGGTTCAGAGAAGCATATGGCACGTGCATGAACACTGCACCAGCATTGTTTTGATTATTCTTTGCTGTGTGGGAGGACCAGGGGGGACGCACAGCATCCTCTGGAGTCTGTAAACTAGGCCAAGCAGTGCTAATAAATGTACGCAATGACCACACAGTATATGTTATCTTTGTGTAAGACTGTCTGTGTGTGTTTCTCACAAGCTGGAGCCGTGCCCTCCACCAGCCTCGGGGTCCTCGTGAGCCCGAGGTGCTTTAGCGCTCCCTCTGGTTGCTTCCCTTTCTGATTAGGAAGCATTTTCTCTGCTCTTATCTCCGCTCCCATCCTGATTAACTTCGCATTGTCACTAATCAAAGCTGGTCTGATTCTAAGCCGAGATGCACTGGAACACGCTGTCCCCGAGCTCCGGCGCTAGATTCAGCTCAGATGCTATATCAGCAGGAGCTTCTAACACGATGTTCCCAAACTTGGTTTTGAATGATCATGCTATTATGCTAAAACACTCCATTTGGGAATATGCTTTAAATGCTAATTGCTGCTGTCCTGGAAAGCAAACAGGGGGACTCCTCCTAGACACGTTTAGAAGAGCTGTGTTTTGTCAGTGAGCTGAGGGCTAAAGGAAAGAGGAGAGGGCAACTTCGATAATCCTGTCCAGCGTGACTGATCACTGTCAGGGGTTTGAGGAAGAGCTTTGATCACTGAGAACAAAGGCAGCATGTTCTGCAACGCTGTCCACATACAGAAAGAGGCTGAGAGCGCAGAAATATCTATGACTTTGCACCCATACCGTGTTTTCTTTTTAAAAGTTAGGACCACTTTGGAAAGTTAAAGCTGTCTATCTGAGCAGCACCTTTTAGCCATGTCAGCAGTTGCTGTATTGACGATAACGATGGTCTGTCAGCTTTAGTTCAGACTTAAATATCTCAACAACTATGGGATGGATTACCATGAAGTCACTGACGGGCATTTGTGGTCCCCAGAGGATGAGTCTCAGTGACTTTGGTGATCCCTTGACTTTTCCTTTGGTGCCACCGGCAAGTTGACATTTGTGGTCGTGAGTGAAATGCCTCAACAATTATTGTATGGATTGCTGGGAAATTTGCTGCAGACATTCGAGGTCCCTTGAGGATCAATTCTAATAACTTCAATGATGGTCTGATTTTTTGTTTAGCACCAACATAAGGTCAAAATATCAGTTTTGCTTTAGTTTATGACCAAATACTTACGAAACTAATGACAATCTTATCAACCTTATTCCTACTCTGTGTTTTGGTAATCGATAATTTTACAAATTTTACAAATTAGCGAATGCTAAAGCCATACAAAGCCTCTTCCTTGAAATTAATCACAGTGTACTTCGTACGTCATGGTGACCCTATTCATTTCTTACGAATGTTGTCCTGAACTTGTCTAACAAGTAGTTGGATTTGCGTTGTTTCATGACACTGCACGCTTGATAATGTTCTTTTATAAAACAATAAATCAAAAGTTTGAGCACTGACATTTATACTTTAAAATGTGTCATTCAAATTCCCCTCTCAGCATATGTGATGTTTGAGCTGTCTGTCATTTGTCAGTTTGACTGTCATGTGCTATTTGTAGGTATTGACGTTGTTTGCGTTAAAACATTCAGAGTCAAACTGTTAAACACCAGCAGAAGCTTGTACCAGTTGATCCTGTGGAGGTTCAGCTCCCTCAGGGTTTGTTCTAGTTCAAGCTGTTAATCTATGCAACATTTTCACATCAAAACACAATATTTACAACATGGAAAAGATGCAGGCCATGAATATTTCACTGATTTAAAAAAAAAAAAAAGTCGCTAGATCTATCAATATGTGGTGTTATTTTGCAACGTTTTTCTTGGAGAGGGATTCATTTGATGTGTGGCTTTAAAAGAGCCAGTAGCCTCTTTAAATCAATCAATGTGACACATTGTTGAGAAAACACGTTTGGTTTTTTTTCTGGTGTCTTGTCGCTATCCAGTTTTTATAAAAGATTTCAGAATATTCACAAGCCTGAGCATATGGCCAGTTAACATATTATCACGCCATCATATTCTTGGTAATTACCGACAGTAAAATGATGCTGTAAACTAATTCTGCTCACAAAGATGTTTTAATGCAAGATCAATATTCTGTTGCAAGTTCATTGAATAAACAAGCCCTTCATTATTGTTGTCTTATTGCTGCTGTTTTTGTTTTTTTTTTTGCAGAGCTTCCATACGGCTGGGAGAAAATCGATGACCCCATTTACGGCAGCTACTATGTTGAGTAAGTCGGGTACATCTTTAATATGTAATGGCGTGCTTTTGATTTCCAGCGCAGCGCGGTGGTGCTGTATTAATCATATTTATTAGGAGGAGACTGCAGCCAGGAAGCAGCTTCCTTTGTCTGGCTCGTGACGGCTCACTGTTTGTTTGCAGGAGGAAGTTCATTTGTCAGTATGTGCTAATCCATATTTCTGTGTCATCTTTCTGTCTGAAGCACTCACTGCATCTGTATCTGTAGATTAGCTCACGAGCAAAGATCTCCTTTGAAACATTGTGCACGTATCTTTGCTGCAGTAGCATGTCCTCTCTATTGAACCGCGTGTCCCCTCCCTGTTCAGAGGTGTCATTTCTTTGGCTGGATGCTCTCCACTTCAGGGCGTAGGGACGAGGCTCTATTTTTAGACAGGCAGGGGGAGTCATTTGGCTCGACTTTGCTTAAGAAAACCTCCAGAATGACACACACAGCCTCATGCGCTGCACCTCCCCTTCTTCAGATCTTCTCATTAGTCCATTTTACACAGAGATTGCACCATAGGAAGTACCTTCTTTGTGCCTCCTTTGCATTTGTACACAGAACTAAGCAACAGCAGCATCACTCTGCTTCAGTGTGTGATTTTAGATAGCATGCCTGCATCGCAGAAACAAAAGAGGTATGTCCTGCATGACGTTTAACAGGATACTTTGCTGATTTTCATCCAGCTTTGTATGAAAACAATGTGGATATATGGAAATGAACTGTGGAAAACTTTCCTCAGTCTAACCAGTACCTAGATACCCCTCCGTCCCCCTACAGCAAAACTCCAACAGATAATGCAAATTGGTGCAAAACACATCATTTGGTGGAGTTTCAGTGGCTCTCCTGGACTGTTACTCCAACTACAGGCTGCACATTTGCATTTTTATATTGCCTGCCACTCATGCTGCATATGTGGACACAAAAACTATTGAAAGAGACCATTACATATACCTGCTCCCTTTTCTGTCTCTCAAACTCTGACTGAAATCGATCAAACTATAAAACTGGGCAGTGCTGATGGAATGTAAAGGAAGATTTTGTTACATTTTAGTGCTCTGTTTAGCTGTCATAGTGAGAGTTGTGAACAGGAAGTTGGCACCATACTGCTCCCTGCACAGTAAAAACAGAGGCCAAAAAAACTGAGATCAAACAGTAAAATTAAGCAGCTGATTAAATATAACCCACACGCACCAGCTCCCATTACGTCACCAACCAGGCGAGCAGCGCACTGCATTCTGGTCATTTTAGGCTTTGTACCTCTTGAGCAAAAGTGCCATTTTTCACCCTTTTTTTCTGGTCATGTAGCACAGATTTCAAAATTATTTGCATTTTCTGCTGCAGTGAAATACTTCTTTCACACAAGAGGATCGGCCTTTAGTGTGACATATAACATAAGCGCAGGCAGAGCTTTCTAAACAAAAACAATGACATTAACATGGCAATAACTTTTATTAACCATCTCTGTTATATGGCGGCTGATCATGTCCTCTGTTCGGAGGAAATGGAGCTCCCAAATCTCTTTTTTGTTCAATTTGCGGACATTTCCGTTTGCCATCGGCTACTTTTTAAATCTTCTGGTACAGGGTCACACACATAACCCATCGTCAAAACGTCTCACCTGTCCCGCTCATGTTTCCATCCAGCTGGCTGTCCTTTTTATTCAGACACTGCTCTGTTACTACCTTCTGTGGCGGCTTAAAGGTGAAATGACTGTGTCTCTCCATCCCACAATTGTACCTTTTATACACAACGTCAAGGCGACATAATGGCGTCAGATTCCGCCTTGAACAGGCGATGTATAAGTGGCTATTGTCTTGCTTTTTCGTCATGATAATATAACAAAAGAAGTTGCCAGACCTTGAAATTATGTAACTATGTAAAAATGGACTTGTTTTGTAATTAGCACCGTGATACTGGTGTGTTCATTAAAGGATAAGGAGAGAAAGTGTGTGTGTGTGTGTGTGTGTGTGTGTGTGTGTGTGTGTGTGTGCGTCTGAGAGAGAGAGCACAATGCAGCCTCAAAGAGTGAGGGAAGTATCTAATGATGACTAATTATTTCACACTGGCAAATTACAGTATTTGTAGTCACTGACTATCCCCCCCCTTGCAAACTAAATTAAGAACGACGTGGGACGTTGAAGGAAATCATTGTTTCATGTGTAGGTTTCCTCCCAGTCACTGATTCACATAATTCTGCTTATAAGAGATGGGCTGAATGTCAGAAGAAAAAAGCCCAGAATCAGATCAAATCATTTTTTTTCTTTTTAAACTCAGAAAAGCCATTCTGCGGCTCTGTTGCATAATCTCAGGGACCGTCCATTTACAGTAATTAATCATCACAGCAATGGCTGCTGTAGTGCCAGGGTTTTTTAGATGTGATCTTTGCCGTGAGGGGGGCTGAGTTAAGTGTGTGAGAGTGTGAAATCTGAAATCTCCTCTGCTTTTTTTTTTCCTTTATCATCGTAGCCATATAAATAGAAGGACCCAGTTTGAGAACCCAGTCCTGGAAGCTAAAAGGAGACTCCAGCAGCAGCAGCAGATGCAAAGCCAGGGTCTGTCCTCACTGCCCCTTCCCACCATCTACAGAGGTAAGACCGCCAGGCTTTCACAGGAAAAAGACCACTTATTCAACATTATTAGGGAATATAGTCATCTTTCGTCCGTATAGTATAGCACCCTATCCGAGTCAGTTGTTAACCTTTTCAAGTTCAGTGTTTTTTTTTACATACAGCCTCACAAAGCCTCTTTACTTGCTTCAAACATTGATGTGTTGTACCTTTTCTGTTTTATTATAACCAAATGAACAAACATTTGATCTGAATAGTTGCTGTCAAAAATCTTTGGGGATAATTATGGATCAAAACATGTCTGTTGGGAACAGGCCGATTGCTTGGCCTGTGGTGTTTCTATAGAACCGCTTATTTAAACAACTTCACACTCCACACCGCACTACTTTGGGTCCTGAGCAGACAGCTACAGATTTATCAAGATGTTTAGATTTGGAAAATGTTGACTTACTATTAAAGTAAACGCATGTTTACATGACGGCGTTTGCCCAGGGACACAGATCACTGAATCCATGAATCACATTGTCGCTATTTGTGGAGGTATTAATTTACAAAAGACATATTAGTCGCCTTCTTTGACATAACCAAAGAGAGCATACATTTAGGAGGTATTTTGCTAGTACAAAGTACTACAACTTTGAAACAAAACCACTTGTACTTAACTCATACCATGACGTGACAGTAGCATTGTAACAAATAAATGACACTAAATATTTAAGATTTTTTTATTTTTTTATACGTCCTGTATACAAACAAGGGTTTACAAGACGCCACAAATAATATGAGCCACATCATGATAAAAGATCTTCATGTCTACAATAAATTCAAGGTCACACAGCTGATATACAATTGTGGGTGCAGTATTTCTTTAAACACATCGATCTGAACACCAAATCATTTCATGTTTTTGTTGAGCCATTTCACACAAGTTTACACCCCTAAATTAATCTTGTATTCACAATATGAATCAAAGTGGGACTCACTTTCCAGTTTTTTTTCTGTGGGTTAGAAATTTACTCTTCTGGAGACATTTGTTGCGCATATGTTGGATCACCATAGCAACATGCAAACAGGGATGACAACCAAGCATGTTGTTTTCTACTTTTTATCTCCACTGACAGAAACGTGAAAAAAACAGATTTTTTAAGCGTCAGTTGGAGAAGCGCCAGCACTTTGCTTGGACTGCTCCTTGCTGGTCGTGTAAATATTGAACATGTGGGTTTAAATGTGATTCATTATTTTGTTAATGACTGGTTTGTTGCTGCCTGATTCCAGTGCTCGCTCTCCACCAGCCACAGCAGCAGTCGGATGTACTGCTCCGAAAAAAAAAAAACCTGTCTGGACTGGTGAAGAGGAGGTTTGTTTCCATAGTAACGTAGTAGTCCGCCGCTCTGACTCGAGAGCCTGTCTCCGTGGTTACACTTTGTGTACATTCCAGTGAGGCTCTCTCTCCTCCCTCTCCCCACCTCCTCCCTCCTCCCTTTTTCACTCCAAACTTCGATGCCAGTGGAGGATGCCAGCCCCTGTGCCACCCTCCCCAGATCCCCCCTCGCTCAGGTCGGCCCAGTGCCCGAGCGCTGCCACAGCCTCGGCGACCTCCGCCACTCACCAACTCTGGGTCGCAGGTCCGCGTACGCCACATCCTCCTCCGCCGACGTCTCCCCACTCCGGCGTGTCCTGACTCGGCGGATGAAAACATGCCCCCACCGGCACCACCAGCAGCAGCAGCAGCAGCAGCAGCAGCGGCAGCCACTTCACACCTCCGCCTGCACCGTGGTGCTAGAGCAGCCCGTCTGTAGCCCTTTCTCCCTGTGGCACTTTGTCAGTAAGTAGGCCAGGAGAGGAGCAAAGGAGGCTGACTGTCGCTCTCGTGGCTGCCTTACTGTACGCATGCTAGCTCGCAAGCAAGCTCTTTCTCGCTTGAGGCCGTTGGATTTGAGCGTTAACCATGACACGTCTTATCGCCTGGCATAAGCAGGCGGAGAGTGTAATCACTCAGCCGATGTCTGGACCAGTGACGGCAAACAAAGGATGTAAACTAGCACGCTAGCCACGTCTCCCTCCAACCTGAAAAGATGGGGCACTTGGTTAAGTGTGACTAAGCTTGTTGGCTCTCATTCCTTCACAAGGCGTCCCCTCCTCCAGAAATCTCCCAGCTCTCCCTCCTTCAGAAATCTCCCACTTCTTCCCTAACCATCTTCTCTTGGAACCCTCATTGACAGCATGTCATGTGCCGAATTTTACCGCTACCTTGCCTTTGGATGGGACTGAAGACCACTGACGCACCCTTTCTATCCCGGCATGGGAGGAGAGGGACAGATATGAGTATGTTTGGGTGTTGACCTTGCACGGTAGCCACACCCGCATCTTTGAGCACCACCTCTGTCCAAGTTTTTGCAGTTACCCTGCCAGTTTTCCTGCGGCTACACCCGTTATCTGACTGGATAAGCTTTTCCCCATGCCCCCACCCTGTGAGCACTGCCCTGCACCAGCTTCGAGGTCATGTCTATCTTTCCCATAAAGCACTCACAGCGTTTGTATTTGGTTAATATGTTTCTTTGTGTGTCCTTTGCAGAGAAGCCGCTGTTCACGCGGGACCCCACTCAGCTGAAAGGCAGTTTCTTGTCCACATCACTCCAAAAGAGCAACATGGGTTTTGGATTCACTATCATCGGAGGCGACGAGCCGGATGAATTCCTCCAGGTCAAGAGCGTCATCCCTGATGGGCCGGCCGCAGCTGACGGGAAAATGGCCACAGGTGAGCTTAAGGCATGACCGAAAACAAACACTCTTACAAACAAAAAACACGACCTCTCTTGAGACACCAAGCAGCGAAAGTATCAAACACATGAGAGCACACACAATGTTGACATGTAGCTCAAATAAAGACCTGAAAGGCACAAAAGAAAATCATCCGTGCTTATTTATGGCTCTTATTTGTCATTTGCATGCATTTAATCAGGATTTAACATTAAATATAGTACAGATGCTTATATAAGCATATGAACAAACTGTCATTTTAGCATTGTAAGACACACTTCTTTCAACAAAAAATTACTTTCATGGTACTTGTACATTACAAAGGTTTGCCTGATGAAAGTCTAGTACCGCAACATCGCAAATACAAGTGATTTTGCGAGTTAGACAGTGTGCAGGAGTCCTTTTGCAGATGGTTGCGATCCTCAGCACTAGATGCCACCTAATCCCCTAAAGCTTGAACGCAGGACTTTTAGGTGTAACAGAGTATTGCTATGATTTGGTTTTAATGCTTTACCAAAACAGAAGATCAGAATACTTTGCCCAACTCTGCTAAAACTACAGAGAATCACAAAAATCCCTGCAAATGTCGCCAAAACAATTATCCGTGGCTTTCCTTAGAAGTGTGATTTCTGCAGCATGTGGTCCACTTATCAGCAGACATCCAAAGAAACACGGCTAAGTGCAAAATTTTCAAGCCCCACATTCCCTAAATTCACCTTTTTAATGCACTGCAGCCCACACAGCAAAATCCAAACAATCACGCCCAAATATGAACACAGTCTGCAGTTCATATAGTGTGTATGCAGGTTTCTCTTCAAGATAAAATGGCCACAAGTTCATATGTGAGCAATGTAGGCAGGTGCAACTTGCTAAGCCGGCTGTGTGAGAGCTCTGTGTGTGTGTGTGTGTGTGTGTGTGTGTGTGTGTGTGTGTGTGTGTGTGTGTGTGTGTGTGTGTGTGTGTGTGTGTGTGTGTGTGTGTGTGTGTGTGTGTGCGCTCTGTGTGAGTGTGTGTGAGCTCTGTGTGTGTGATCACATGCATGTGCACCAACTGCAGAGTTTTGTTCTTCCATTAATCATGACAGGGACTTTATGATCACCATAACTCCTGACTGTGGCCACATGGGAGTGGAACTGCAGCACACTAACACACACACACACACACACACACACACACACACACACACACACACACACACACACACACACAAACACACACACACACGAGAGAGAGAGACAGACCAGCTGTATTAAAGGTCAAGAGAGTGAGAGAGAATGGAGCGATGTTTTTATGTGTACGCTGGAGCAAACACAGAGCTTATAGTGGCCATCTATCACACATAAAGTAATCCGGTCAGGGAGTTTGCTCCGTAGTAGAGCGAGTCGTCTCCAAAATACTTTTGAATTGTTCTATTAGATTGTGGTTGACGTCTTTCAGAGCACTGGGTCATAAATGTCTGTTTCTGTATATATGGGACGTTGCAGCAGTCCAAAATAGATCCCTTGATGACTAATAAAGCTCGTCCTGACAATACGGCGTATAAAACATTTTGAGAGTCTCCTCATCCCCTTCTCTCTTTTTCTTTCAGAATTCCCCTTTCTCTTTCACGTATTTTTCCTCCAGATATAACTAGCAAATCCCTCTCCATTCTCTACTATCCCACTCCCCATCTCCTCTCCTCTCCACCGCCTCCTCCCTTCAACTCATCTTCATCTCTATCTCACCATCCAGCCTCCATCCCCCCACTCTGCCTCCTCAGACTTTGTGTCCTACTTCTGCAGTAACAGCGCGAGCTCCATCACAGTAACTCCGAGCTCGCACGCACGTAAAAACCACGCCTGCGGAGGTGTGAAATCCCCAATCCCAGATAGATAATTTGCGCTGCTTTTTCCTCATGACCCCTCCTGGCTGTCTCCATTACGTGATTACACAACCAGGGAAAACATATTCAAGCACTTATTGTAAAAGTTGTTTTTTTTAGAACATCTGATTTGTGTCTGGTAGACCACATGCAATGCGGTTTTGTGCAAGGTGTGCTGTGTTTGTCTTTTGTAGAATTTAGAAGATATATGGGACTTGTTAGCTGTGATGTTTTAGTGGAATAAGAGTACGAGTTGTGTTTGTGGAGAGGTTTAGTTTGGATGCCAGAGGCAGCGTTTAATACATAATTCTGTGGGTTTCTTGGTACAGTGTGTTTGAAACTGGAGCGTCTGACTGCTGTAACACTCATTCAGCAAAAGAGAGTTATTTTACTGAAATGGCTTTTTTACGTAACCTCAAACCCCAATAACTAATATGGTTCATTACTTATTTGCTCATCGCCCTAAAAATTAAGGCTTGATAACTGTTGTAGGAAAAAGTTAGCTAGTTAGCTGGACAAGCTAACAATAGAAGCTAACATCAAAGTATATAAACACACTGCACTTTTGCTGTTGTGTTTTTGGTTTTGAAAGGCTGAAATAAGACATCTCTCTACCCGTCCTGCTTGTAGTACTTGTGACTTTAGCAGTTAGTCAGTTATATAACATATTTCCTTTCATTTAAGGTGTTTGTTTGGTGTTTTGTCTGCTAAATCCTTAGACACACTTATCATTATTCTAATCACACTTGCACGTCTGACATGACCCTGATGCACTTTGGACTACACACTGTTTAACCTGACACACACTCAAACACACAAAATCGCACAGCCTCTTAACAAATTTGCGTACCCTGCTGAGACTCTAAACTGCTCTGTTATCGTGGCCTCGCCTCGGCGGGGCCACTAAGACCTCTCGTTATGTCGACAGACTCTTGAACACACCATTAGCCGGAGATGAATATGTCATAAGGAATATGCAAGGATGGGACAATAAAGATGAAGCAGCAAGCAGCGTGGGCCTTGGTCCCGGAGAGTGTGGTGTTTACAGCTAAGGTCAATGTGATTTAGATTATACAAGGGACCTAACGGGAGGTTTTATAATGGATGGAGAGGGAACTGTTTAGCGGCCATGAGTGCATTTTCCTCCCTGTGTTCTCTGTTGATGAGATTATTTCTGTGCTCTTGTATGCACGCATATATTTGTGACTTTTTTTTTTTATAACATAAAAACACCTCAGAATTGAATAGACAATAAACTAATGTTCAAGGGCCGAGCCACTTAAAAAAATAGGACATTGCAGCAGTGAATGTACAAAATGAATCATCAGATTTTACAAATGTTTTATACGCGGGCACTTCAGAGTGTTCTGTCTTTATCAGTGAAGCCGCCGCCAGCCTGTAAACCAAACTCATCCTCCAAAAACTCTGTTTTGGAGGATGAGTTTTCTCTCAGTTGCTCTGTTGCAACAGCAACCTGACCTCAAAGAAACTTCATCAAGAAAAAATCAGCAGCTTAATCAACAGGTTTCGTAGCTGGCCACTTGCATTTTTGCACTTTCATATCACATTTGATTTTTTACTGATTTGGATCACCCAATTTGGAGGTTGTCAGCTAATTAAATGGCTGTTATCTGTGGTTTTTAGCCTCCGAGATATGGGTTAGAGAGGTCTTGCCAGATCTATTAGGTTCAAAGGCCGTTATCATCCCATTTACATATCCAACATTGTGAAATGATTGCAGTTTTGTTAAGTTTTACTTTCCTTAGTTTAGGCGTAAAAACTACATGGCTAGATGTAGGAAAATATATCATGTTACGTCTGTTAAAGCCGTCTCTGGTTAAAAAATATCAGTGTTGTCTCATGCATGACACAAACCATGCTCCCCTGAGTGAAAGTCCTGTGTTGATTTGACCTATGCAACACCCCTCCCATCTCCCATCCCCACTTTCCAGCTCTTTAAAAGTGTTACCTCACATGACTTTCTCCATAACAACGCTCAAAAATAATAAAAATGGCCTGATAATGGCCTTCTAAAGCTCTTAGTAGGTCTGTCAGGCCCCTTCTAGCCCATATCTACACTGAAAAACCGACTTTGAGTTCTTGAAAAGCGTTATATAAATCCAATTTATTACTAATAATGGCCATTGAATAGCCTGATAACAGACAAACAAGCTGTTTTTATTTGACAATATAGTTTGTTGTGTCTCAGTGCGATCAGTTGTGTTTTATTATAGATGGTTTTCACCAAAAACGTGCAATAGAACGAAATCTGTATGGACATGTACCTTAACCTTAGATTTGTTTTGCATTGGCAACACAGACTCAAATGTAGGTGGAATTGTTACTGGATAGGAAAAGCTGCGTCTCCACTACTCTCACTCTATTTCCTGTTCCTCATGTGGTAACTGTTGATTCAGTTACTGTTTTCAAGATATGCTAATGACTGAAGTCTGTCACTTGGATTTAATTTATGGTGCCCACGGCATTGTAAATTTACACTTAAAATCTCAATTCGTCTGTCGAGACTGAAAGATTAATTCCCCATCCATTAATGTGGTAAAGAAGCTTCAGAGGCAAATATCTCAAAAGTTTGGTACATAAAACCAAAAGTATCTGCATGGCATGTCATATCACGCATGGTCGAAGTTGTTTCTTCCTAATCTGTAAAACATGTTTGCTCTCCGTCTTTTCCTCCCCGGTCAGCGACTGAGATCTATGGGCACAGCGAGGGCGCTACGAGGTCACGGCACCGTCATTTGTTTTCTGCCAGTGTGCTCAACTATTGATTGTGACACTGGTGCTCAAGGCAAATGTCGTCCGCGTTTACCCGTATTAATTAAAAAGGCCCTCACGTCACGTTGCCTGGAGGCGTGAGCTCGCTGCATCAATACTGGCGGAGCGTCTAAACTTGGAAAGCATTTGTCCACTGCACAGTGTACAATGAGAGAACATTTCGGAAATATCTCAACTTCCATTTACCTCGTCTGTCGTCACTAAGAGGAGTCGGCCACACGGCTCCACTTCAACAGTCAATCCAGCAAATCAATATGAATTGCCATGTTGTTCCAGAAAAAGTGTCATTGACCCAACCATTAGTGCTATTATCGTCTCCTGCTCACGTTTGGAGAGAATTGGACAGTGTGGCACTTGTGGTTAGCAAGGTGAGGGCCAATCAGTGAAGCACATGCTTTGCTTATTAATGGTGAAGGATCTTTGTTTTTCATTTCCTCTCTCTGCAACACACACTTGTACGCTCACCCTGCCCACTCTGGAAAGAGCACGACAGTTATACTTAGAATTACAAACTAATTGTTTTCATTATCAACCTGGGTAATGCTGTTTGTCAGACTTTAAAATTGATCGTGCCTTGTGTTCCCACTTGCCCAGTGTTTTTACAAACTTGCATGCCGCTCTGCACAGCACAGCATCAAACTCTATATTTAGTGATCTGGCTGAGACAAAGATAAGCCTGGATGTGGAGCACTTTTGTGTGGGAACATTTAATTGTCAGCTTGGTTTTATCTACAGAGCACTGAGTGCAGTATATTGCAGGGAGCAAATAAAAGCACTTGGTCCCATAAAAGGCAAACATTTTAGCCACTTGTCATCAGCAGTATTTTACACTGTAAGAGCAGATAAGAAATTATCTGTGGCTATGTTTGTCAGAAGAGATTGTTTATAGCTGTAAGGAACGTCAAAGGAGATAAAGTGCTGATTTACTGTACAGATGATTGAATAGTTGTCAAGTCTTGATATCACATGACTTAAGATCAACGCAGTTTCTCATTGAGGGTTTCTTTAACTTAGCTTTGTCTCAAGTTGAGCAGCCGCTTTTTGTTTTTGTTTTTTGCCAGTCAGTGTGCTATGCACTGTAACTCTGGGAAGGTGTTGGTCCCCAGATTTTGCTGCAGAGTGAGGGCTCTTGACTTTCACACTACTCTTTGGTACCAGGACAAAGAAAACTCAATGAGCAACTTGGAAAGAAATATTCCACAAATTGCAATATATTAGTAGATTATAAAATTATTTAAAAAGTTTTGTGTATTGTCATTTTTGTTGTTTTGTAAACTAATTTTCATGTTATTTTCTAATACTTTTTTACTGAGTTTTCCTGCTTCAGAAACAGTCACCAGAAGTTGCTTTTTCACGTTTTAGCCCCAGTTTTAACCCCGGTTTTTCCATTCCCTATACCTGACTACTCTGTTTCTGTCTGTCCAACCTTCTGTCTGCAGGTGATGTTATTGTCTACATCAACGATGTGTGCGTCCTGGGAACCACCCACGCAGATGTGGTCAAACTTTTCCAGTCGGTGCCGATTGGCCAGAGCGTCACTCTGGTCTTGTGTCGTGGCTACCCTTTGCCCTACGACCCAGAGGAGGCCACCAACACCAACAACAACACCGCCACCACCACCATAATCTCCCCGCTGGGCATAATGGAGCAGCGGCCCATCATGGTGAATGGCAGGACGGGCTACGACAACTACCTGGACTATCTGTCCCGCACGGCGCGCTTCGTCACAGACCCGGGTCAGGACCAGGTCAACAACGCCCAGCAGCAGCTGCTCACCCCTCATCCAGGTGACACCCACTTGGATGGCTCGCTTCCTCCCACCACCGGCACCACACCTCCTGACAGCGTCTCCATGGCGTCGTCAGGGGCGACACAGGGGGAGCTACTGACCCTGACCATGGTGAAGGGCGTGGAAGGTTTTGGCTTCACTATCGCGGACAGCGCTACGGGCCAGCGGGTCAAACAAGTGCTGGAGCCTCAGGGCTGCCCAGGCCTGTGCGAGGGTGACCTGATCGTGGAGATTAACAAGCAGCACGTGCAGGGATTCGCACACACGCAGGTGGTGGAGCTTCTCAAGGAGTGTGCCGTAGGAGCGGAGACGATCCTGGTGGTTCAGAGAGGCGGAACAGGTAAGAACCATGGCTTCCAGCCCGGTCGCCGGATGAAAATGTTCACATTGTACGTTTCTGCAAACCATGGATATGTTACGTATGCATGCATGTCAGAGTTTCTAAGGCAGCATAGTATATGAGCTTATTTTGTCATTGGGAGGTGGAGGGGATCGTGGGTGGTGTCTCACCTGGGTGAGAAAACTGCCAGCTGCAGACAACTGTTTGGGAACAACTAAAAGCAACACTGGTTGTGTTTTGGCGACCCTTTTCAGCATTTCCACCAGTGTTAATGGCACCAAACCTGGGTGCTTTTTAGGGGCACATCACAGTGTTTCCATGTGGCTTTTGTGGCAATAAACCCGGGTGGGTTGTGTTTTTTTACCAAATCTAGGGTTTTTTTATTGACACAGTGCAGCGTTTCCCAGTTACTTTTCCCAGCAGTGTTTGAGCCACCAAACCTTTGTTGTTTCTACTGTCACGCTGCGACGATTCCAAGCAGCATTTGCACCAAAGAAGCTGGGAGTTTTTCACTGAAAATTACCCACTTTGTTTCGCCAACAAAGACAGTGTTTCCCCACAGTGTGTAAGCTCTGGATCCACAGAATTTTTTTAAGGACCTGTCTGCTTTTCCAGTGGCTTTTGTGCCACCAAATGTAGGTGTTTTAAAGATGAGGTGTGTAGACTTTAGGGCGATTTCGTGGCATCTAGTGGTGAATTGCAGATTACGACCATCTAAAATGTCTCCTGGCTAGAATTCCTTCAGTTGTTATCATTCAGGAGGTTTTTACCGGGAGCTGAACCATCAGCAGAGGTCTCTGCAAACAAACCAGGTAATTAAAACTGCCAATAAACACAGAATGAGGCAGTTTCAGCTAAAAAAAATCCATGTATTACAGACAGTATAACTCCAGCACTGCTCATTGCGGTCAGCCTTCTAACTACGGTGGCCAATGCGAAAAATGTGAATGGCAGTATCTGGAGCTAATGTTTGTGGTTTGCAGAAAAGTACAATGCCAACATTTTTCTCACGATCGGGTCGTGGCTGCAGGAAGGGATGCTGGAAAGATTGTTTGCTCAACGCGAGCACTTGAATCATTCCTACTCCATTTCTGCCTTTCCAGCTGCATATCTGTCTGCCTATTCATCTGTGTCATATTTTACCGTTGTATCCAAGTGTGTCTGTTTGTGTGATCCGGTCAAAGGCTGCAGAGACCTGTCATGCAGTCCTGCAGTGCTCAACAATGGCTGACTGATGCACAGTTCCTCTCAAGTGCCCTTTCTATTCCTGTTTTCTTTACTCAGCGAGAAAAACTGTTTTCCTTCACTTTACTAAGTAGTTGTTTCTGTGCTCTGCCCACTGACCCATACCTTAGTGTCGCCAACAAATGTCCTTAGATTGAGGCGCACGCTTTTTGCAGTGCCAAGTTATTTTTCAAAGTCACTTTTAGATGTTTTTATCATGCCAGTTTCATATGTATGGAAGATTTTACCTTCTTTTGTGAGGCACGAATAAAAGCTCCGAAATTAAAGCGTGTCAAAAGCAGCACAGTTTTCCCACAAAACACTGGTAGACTGCAAATGGCTCTGAAGTGCTTTCTACCCTGTGTTTTTCCGAATGTGTGGCCCTCTGACAATCATAATTATGCACTGCACTCTGTCGTGAGTCACACACAGGGTTGTAATTTGCAGAATCAACAGGTAGCCGACTGTTTTCTGCTCTGCCAGTGTGTGTGTGTGTGTGTGCGTATGTGTGGTGTGTCGTGCGTGGAGTGTCTGTCAGACAGCTTACTTCTAATGGCGCTTGCCTTTGACATTGAAAGAAGAAAGCTTTACTGTCATGATTTTCCTAAATGTTTGCACGGCTCAGATGATGGAACATAAGTTGTGTGTAAGCTGTGATGTGCCTGCAAACTCCCTTCTTATTGAATTGTGGAGGTTGTGCGTCTGCCAGCCATGACTCAGCCAAAGCTCCGACGTCGGAGATTAAAACGTTAGATTTTAATTAAATCTCGAAACGGCAACAGCGGCTCTTCATCAACCAAGCAGATAGGATCTGTCTCTGAGAGCTTGTTGTTAAATGTTGTTGAATGATTCCTCTCTTTGAGTCTACCTGTCCTTGATTTATCTTGGCATCCAACATGAACTTTCGCTGTCATTCATAGTGGAATCCACGCCAACTGGATTGGGCGAGCAGTACTGCTCTTGCTCGTGGGTGGAACCCAATTTGTAGTTCTGTATTTTGCCTCTTTGTGTTGTGTAATGTCACATACCAATCATAATGCCAGCTGTCGGGTGCCACAGACACCACCGAGACTCGCCCACAAAGGTCAGCAGCGCCCTCTGAATAGATTTCTCGCCATTTGTTTCTTTATTAGGCTGCCCATGTCTCTGTCAGCGAGCCAGCAAATGGGAGGAGGAGACGCAGAGTGAAGAAATAAGCTTCTAGAAGTCATTTTCAAACCCCCCCAAAAAAGGGAGAAAATAATTATATTTAAGCCAGCACCTCTAAAATCTCATCTGCCAACACATAAAGACACACACACACGGGAGGGGTCAAAAGTTTTTGTGACACTATGTCAAAAATCTCCAATCTGTCAGCACGCTCCCCACACATAAACATAAAAACACTCCCATCTGCGCGGGGAAGCTAGCGGTGAAGCGCTCCCCACCATCTGTCCGGGGTTCGTCACTCGCGGCAGAGCTTCAGAAGGTCGAAACAAGCGCTACCCATCTATAAAGCAGCCTGCTGGCCCGTGGAGAAAATGGCAACCTTATTTACATGCTATATTTCATCTCATTATTTCAAATCTGGATATGGCTTAGCTCCACTACACAACAATACGCGCAGGGCGCAGTGTCACATCTGTTTGTGTTGATTTCCTGTGACTTGACAAGCTGTGGGTGCTAGAGGTGGAAAAAACTGGCCGCGTCAGCCGCTGCGCTCCTACAGTAGCATGACTGCGTATGGCTCTCATATGTGTGGAAATGACTACAGCTCAGAAAAGCTGCCAAATATCCCAGTTGGGTGCGGTTTTAGTCATTGTTGATGTTTTGAGAGTATTTTGGAGATTAAACAGAAAAACACAGTCAGACTTTAACCTCATTAAGATCAGAGACTTGAGACCCTCCTGGGAGAAAACAGGTCGCAAAGAAATCTTTGTAATTTTCGTCTGCAAATTATTTTACTCCTCATGGAGATAAACAAGAAGAGGACTGAGGAGAAAAATCACATATCTGGATTTTTGATGTGGCAAAGCTAATGATTTGTTATTTTTCATAAAGTCTTGTGATGTTAGCTGTGTTGACTTTAACCTCTTTAGTTTTCTCTTCTTCACACACAATACGTATATAATGGAAATACAGAGAGGAGTTAGGGTGTGTTTTATATGCTAGCAGGCAATATTCAAGTAGTGGTTCCCAACACAATGGGTAGAAGAGAAATCAAGACGGTTATTAGATGATTTTATGGGTTGAAAAATGTTCAGACTTGTCCTTCATTTTTACATCTTTGAGCCTAAGGCTGAAAATAATGATTATTTTTTCAAATAATCGATTAGTTGTTTGGTACGGAAGAGTATTGATGCAACTCAAAAAATAATAAATCAGTGTCTCTCTCTAACAAGATATTTTCTCGTTCTAATATGATATAAAAAAATATAGTTTTTTTACCTAGGTTTTGCCTTTTTTATGTAGACATTTTCCCTACCTTTTTTTTAAGCTTTCTAAATTTCTGTTTGTTTTTTTTCATTGCCATTTACCCCGTTTTTATAAGAAATCGCACCAATTTGCACATGGTTCAAAGGTATAAATACGTGTAAAGGGTGTCTGGAAAGTGATATCTCTTCAAGTCTCAAAGGGTTAAGCCAGACACCGTTCTTGAATGGTTTGTGTGTGTTTTACTCCATGGTGATGGGCTGCTCCAAAGCTCATAGTCTTGAATGTGTTGGTTCCCAGTGAAGATTGATGTATTTCAGTCGAGTTTTGGCTCTCTGTGTAGTTTCAAAGTGAATCTTTAAGCTACTTGATCTTTCTGGTCTATTTATTTTACCAGAGTTCAGATATGTTGCCATGTTTGTTCCTAGTCAGTGATTATACCCACATAAACAACCATTTTCTGCACCATAAACATTACCAGCTAAAGTGTGAGCTGTGTCAGACTCCCGGCAACCGCTGTGAGGTTTGAGCTGCAGCTGATTCTCTTTTCCCACCCAACTTCCTCAGAAAGGCCAGCTCCGAGCATTTAGCCAAGCTATTACCCGTCGTAATAAAACTGTCACCATGCTGCTGGAATGATGTTCCGGCTCTTAACACGCCACAATTTGGCCCGTTCTTTTAGACCACTGGACACTGGCCACACTATCTAATTGAACTGGCTGTTAAGTGCTTGTGCACGCTAGTCAGTGTAGTATAGAGAGGGGAGAGCGACTGATATCCGTCACCAAACAACTGTCACGCTCCCGTCTCTGGCACATTCTCCAAAGACTTTCCAGCTCAGGGGCGAGCACACATCATCACTTTTACTCAAAACACAATCTGAAGTGGAGGATTGAACGAGCACCGCGAGCTGACTGAGTTTAAAAGTGTGTGAGTGTGCATATTTCTGCATGACAGATTTTTTTTGAATGGCTGCCTCTTTATGCTGCGGACTGTTCTTTCTCCTCCAGCATCTGGTCTCAGGGAGAACACACACACACACACACACAGCCAAGAAATGGATTAATTGACAGCATCTACACCCTCATGAATGTTAAGTAGTCCAAACCATCATGACCATAATGACCAGTGAGTGTCAGTGTCCCACGCTCATTCAGGGTTTTTTATCTGGCTCAAAATTAGGTGGAAATGGTTACCATCCTGATCACACACATACTTGTTTTAATAAGTTTTAATAGTATTAGTGTTTTAATAAATTACAGCCAAATTGTTACATGGATAGTCTTTTGTCTCACTAATGTAAATTCGTCATTATTAAGGATTTATCTTCAATTTTCTGTCATGGTCTTGTTTGTTTGTGCTGTGGTCAGATGGCTGAACTGCTCCCAACATGACAATGTTGTGTTTGCTGTTGTAATGATGTGGAGCTTTTCTACTAAACTTTTTTTTTGTTTTTTTTTTATGTTTCCTCTGGCATGTGTCATCACTCCCAAAGAACTCGCCATCAAAAGCGAAGCATAAGTGCCAAGCTAACCGCCAATTCACCGTCCAAATATTTAGCCATTATCAAACCATCCAGTCAATTAAGCCCCATCACCTTGAAAAAGCCCACGCTCACAATGTAGTTATGATATTTAGCCATCCCTTAAATTTGAGTTTGACTCCTGAGCCGTTTTTGCCCAACAAATGGGCACTCTGTCTCTCATCACTGTATAATTATTGTGCCTGTGTGTGTGTGTGTGTGTGTGTGTGTGTGTGTGCCAGCATATGTGTGTGTGTGTGTGTGTGTGTGTGTGTGCGCGCGCATGGCAGACAGCCTCATTAGTGGCTATCTAGACCATTAACAGGCTGTGTCCTCGTTGCCACACCAGCACAGACACAGGACTGTAATTAGCCGCCGAGACTTGCAGCTCGTTTCACATGTGCGCCGGCTTCCCTCTAACAGGCCGCTGCCTCCCCCGCCGCAGCCCGCCCACACACTCAACACAAACGCAGAGCCACATGGTTTGATTCACACAGGTTGTACGCACACCTACACGACAGCCCGGCGCACACTTTTCCTCGTCTTATTCGCACACATCCCAAGGCAACCTTCTGCACACAAGCCCCCGCACACTTACATAAACTCCCTGCACCATTACTACCACGGGTAAATTCTGCGTTATGAATCAGCCGCCTGGTTCGACTTTGACCTCAGATCAGTCGTGTGCACACGGATGACCAGAGGCGGCTTTGAGAACCGTGCAGGTGAAGGTCTGCCTTGAAAAAGAAGAAGAAGGAGGGTTTGATTCACTGAGCCTCCTCCAGCCTCGCAGGGAATCGGCGTGTAACAAGACAGTGATTCATCGGGTGTGTGTGTGCTTGATAGAATAGTTGGAAACAAAAGAAAGAGGGAGGAGAGAGCGGGAGAGTGATGAGTTCGGCTCTCCGCCAGTAGACCACAGACTGTCGGCCATGTTCACACTTACAGCTCTGTCCTCAGCGAACCCGGAGGAGCTGCCCGCCAGGGATCAATATCCCGTCCAGTCGGCCCCGGGAAGACAGCCAAAGGGCCGTGTTCATGATGGATGAGATTAGATCATAGCAAAAAGGGTTAAACAAAGCTAATGGTGTTTAGACTTGTTGCCATCAAAATTAGATCATGAAGCAAAACTTTTTCCTCCCTGATTGTGGGACGAAGCACTCACTTCTTAAACAAATCAAGCGCTCCTATTTGAGTTGTAATGCGATGGAGTGATTAGCCGGTGATTGCATGAGCGTGGTTAAATAAATTGTGCTGTTTTGAGCTTTAATGTCATGCACATTCAACCGTGCGCCCTGCAAATAATTCTGTTTTGCATACAGCCACAATGAGGCCGAGAACATCGGGCGAACACGGGACGGGCATCTGAATAGAAGTGGATAGAATCGGTTTTCTGCTGTGGTTGTTATGTGAAGCTTCCAGCCTCCCGCGTGAAATGGAGATACATATTCATATAGAGCTGAAAGATTCACGCACGCTGCCATCAATTCTAGTGTTATCATAGACTCATTTGAATAATTGAAGGGCCAGTTGTGGACTCTCGTTGAGATGAAGGAGATGTGTGTTTTTGTGTGGGTGAACAAAAGTAGCCTTATGTGTGTCAAATTGTTGAATGTGTGTGCACTTTTTTTCTGAACCCTCGGAGCAGAAAGCTACTCTGGAAACTCTTCCCAATTCAAAACTCTTTAATTGGAGTTTTGGGCCGAAATTGAAAAAGAGGCACGACCTCAGCCAGTCCTATTCATCATTACCTGCCAGGGCTGAGGTGGAGGGTGAAACAAGAGTGCACAGACACACAAACGTACACAATCACAAACTTTGAATTCAGGAACTTTTCCATTTTGGAACTTGAATAAGCGAGGTATTCTTTCCTTATTATTAGTGTTACACTTAGGGAATAGGCGTATTTTTGGGGGAGGATATAGGGGGAGCACATTTATGTGCATTTGTCATCCCCCAAGTAAAAATATAAGTAACAGAGGATATTATTTTGACAGAAATAACAACATTTCCACCTTCAATTAGTTGATAAAAAATCACCAGAATCCAGAAAATGAAGTGTTTGACACACAAAAAAACCCAAACCAGACAGACACTGTCAGACACCGATGCACAGAGGCAACCTTTCGTGGTGGCATGAGACAATCCAGGCGGCTGCATTTGTTTTGTCGGTGCTCCGGGAAACTAATATCAAACAAACTCCGGACTTTGGCCCTGAAGAACGCTGTTTGTTAACCAAATGTTAATCCAGTTATTTTTATAACAACATGGTGTGCTAGCATATGACGTGGGTCACGTGACATTATATTACGTTAGTAAGAAGTGTACATATTTTAAGCAAAACCATGAACTTTTTTAAAGTTGGGGATTTTTTGTTTCTTCTTAACCAGTGTTTTAGAGAAGAGACCTGAACATCTCCTGTGAAAACATTTAGTTTTAGAGTTTAGAGACATGGAACAAGTGTAAATTGACATATCATCTCTGAACATCCAAAAATATATGTAAAATATGGCTGTAAAAACATGATTAAGTTAATAATTATGATTTTTTTAAAATAGTTAACTAATATGAAATAAATACATTTAAAAAAATCAAAAACAGATAAATAGATAAAATAACTGACAATAACAGTCACCCAAAAAGTGAGGTATATTGTCCCCTGACTGTCATCGACAGCATAGGACAAAAGAGTCTTTTGGCAATTTGGATATCTAGCTCTAGATATAATTTGCTTGGGTGCAGATGGTAAATAATTTAGGAATGGTGTATGGAAAAATTCAATGGTAAAAATACGTGGCGATACATATACTGGTCTTGCATGCATCCCAAAAATGTGACACTCCCAGAAGAACATGACAGCAGTTAGCTTATAAGATCAGTGCTGGAGTGACACCACAGGGTTCATGTACTGTAGCTTTCTGCAGCCCAGCTGACAGGTCTGGTTAGCAGTCAGTGTGAGGGCCTTTCAGCACCACGGACAGCTCCTTTCGCTCTCTCACTCTCTTCTCTCAGTCTCTCCCTCAGTCTCTCGCCCCTTCTCAACTTTCGCCACGGGGCACTCTGACACCCACGTCCAGCTAAATGTCTGGCACGCCTGAGTTAACAGCGACTCAGCCCCGGGGATCACCTCGGTCAGTGATGCCTGGTAGTGCCCCTCCTTTCTGCCTGTCCGGCTCAGCTCAGGTCCCGTCAGCCACACTGTTGGCTCGCCGTGTCCTTCACGCAGAATTAGATGTAGGTATTCAGCACAGCCTTTCACTGATTGACCTTGTTTGGGAAGCAGAAATCCCTTGCTGCTATCGCTTTTCTCAAAAATATTCTTTGAGTTTTAGATAAGCTGTTGTATGAATATAAATATGAATCGTATTTTGACTGATAGGAGCCTGAAAAACAGGGCTGCATTTCTTTGTGTCGCCTTTGTTAATTTCCGTGTTGTCACCGTTCCACCGGCGGCTCAGCGAGATGAATGTTTTTACTGTGTGATTGGAGCCTCGCCAGGCCAACACTGGGATGGCTGGCGCATAATTCGAGCAGTCACCCCATAATTCGATGGCTCCATTTGCATACGCTTGTAGCGTCCCAGTGGGGAGACGGTGGCAGCACTTGAAAGACAGGAAGGAGAGGAATTGAATCAGGAAGATGGAGTGTACATGCCGCTGTGAATTTGACTATAGAGCGTGTTTCATTACTTTATGAGCATGTCGGTGTGCTTTTCACTGATTGTTTTCTTTCATCATCTGAGATAGATTTGTCGTTTGATTGTGCTGTGTGTAAACAATGTTGTAAACAGCACAAATGTGGCTTATTAAAGGTCAAAGCGAGAACATGTGCCATTTACTGCGCTGCATTACAAACCGAAACCAGTGAGGTGTAATCATTACGCACCGACTGAAGTGAACGTAGTCTGACTGCCGTTTAATTGTCACTGCTGACAGATCTATGATAGATTAATAAATGCTCTTTTGGTAACAATCAAAAGACAAAAACAGTCCTAAAAGGAGCTGATATAAGATGGATAAGATAAGATAGATGGATTGTCTTGAGTTGCACAACTAAGACGTGATGTCTTATAAGGACAAAAACAAAACCCAAAACACTGACTTTGTTTATATGTACATTGATATTCCACTATTATTCCAAATATGACAATATTCGAAATTTAATATGGGTCATATAAACAGCATGCTCCAAATTAAGCCTTATTGCAAATGTAGCACTTTCCAGTTAAGACATGTGGGATTTGCTGCTTATTTGGGTTTTTGGAGCGTTCTTTGGACATGTACATTCAGTATTTATGGCTTAAATGCACTGTATAATATGTCAAGTTGATCAACTCGTCAGATTTTAAAGTGATGGTTTTGACGACAGTTTGTGATTCACAACAACCTTTATTACAATACATACTTTTTGTACTCATTTTGTTTGTTGTGAAATTGGTGTTAAATTTAATCAATATTGACATTAAAAAAGGTCTTGAAAAGTCGTAAATCTAGCTTTCCCTAAGCCTTAGGGTTATTCACGGTTTAAAATCATGATTTTAATTTTTTTCTTTATGATAAAAAAATTCTCAGTATGGAACATGTTAGATCACATAAAATCCCAAAGCATTCACACTTAAAAATATTTTTTTAAAAATCCTAATTGCTACTGGAGAAGAATTCATTGCTGCCTTTAAAATATTTAGTTCATATCATTTTTCACCACCTGTAGATCGCTGTCTACCATTTCCATTAAGTCCATCATTTCTGAATCATAGTTCTGTATTTTAATCTCTCTGTCTTCACTATTAGTTCACCGATATTTATTTGTGCTTTTCTCCTGTTTGAGTCAGTTGTGCTTTTCTCTGTCCTTTCTACCTTTCACAAACGCTGTTTTCATGTCATATTCTTATTTTCATTTGCTTTATCTGTTATTCGGTTTTATTTTTCATTTTATCGTCCTCCTAAACCCCCTGGAATTGGCTCTCTGGGCTGAAATTAAACCCCACATCTCATTATCTGTTCCTCCCATCTTCAGTCTAAAGCATTTTATTTTTTGTTCTCTCAACATTGCAGGTCACTATTCACCCTGGAAGACCCCTAAGCAGGTAACACCCACCAGCCTCCAAAACTCGGACTGTCCCGCATTTCTGCTTTTTAATCTGTAGATTTTTCAGTAAAAATGGCTGCAGTGTGCATACTGTATGTGCTAATCCAAATGACTTTAATCTTTCATTTGATTCGTTTGTAAGACCTACAAATGACTTTTCAACCCGCTCCCCTCGCCGTACTAACTCCGCTGATGATTCACTGTATGTCCGTGGCTTGTACAACAGCTGGTCCTTGATATTCAGCCCTTCTTTATTGTCACAGGATGAGAAAAGGTCAAGTGGGCCACTCGTAGCATCGCTCATCTCTTGATCCAGAGCTAATTCATAACCTGACTCAGTGCCATCAGGGTTATCCACACTGAGGGCATCTGAATTATGCTGCACAGTCGCTGCTCTAACTGCTTTGGCATGGCCCCGATGCATTTTCATCCTCCTTTTATCTTCATTTTACAACGTTTTTTTTCTGTCTTTTAGATTTTTTAAAAGCTTTTTTTTTCGTATAACCATGCATTCGCTCTCTGGTCATTTCTCTTTCACCTTGCCTTTATTTTTCTTTGTCTCATGTGATATCTCTGCAACGTTCAGCCTCCGCCGCCATAAATACTCCACTATCATCCGCCGTCCCTGGGCCCATGAAAAACTCCAAACAGCCCCTTAGATCAGATTGTCTTTATGTGTATTTGTCACACTCACATGCCCGCACACGAGCGCCCATCTTTCTTTGTTTCTCTTTGTGCGACTATGTGTGTAATCCATTTCATGCCTGGACGTCCTCCCGGCGCTGCTCTGACCAGCCCCTGACCCCGGCTCGTGTAGTCATCGTTCCAGATCAACGCAGGAAACCTACTTTGTTCGGCTTCGACAACACTTGCACCAAGAAATTCACCTCATTGGGCCTCGTACAGAAACATTCACCTAAATTTCTCTTACATTTTTTTAAAAAAAAATTCTCTTAAGAGAAAATATGAGAAAACTCAACTCAAGATGTATCAAATATTCTTAACCATCCAAGTCTGCTCTTACCCGTCTGTGCTAATTGATGATTCCTACTTAATCAAAAGTCTCCTTTTAGCACTGGTGGGAGAGTTATTTACTTAGTTTCTTGACTTAAGTAGAAGTACTAATACCACACTTTGAAAATACTTTGTTACAAGTAAAAGTCCTGCGTTTAAAATGTATATATGTATGATCAAAAAAAGTGCTTTAAATATTTGAAGTAAAAATAACCAATGCAGAAAAATAAAAAACACCCCCCCCAAAAAAAAATCACAACAAAAATTAAGATAAAACATTAAAAATATTCCAAATTATAAAAATAGAAAAAATCATCCAAAATTTAAAAGTAAAATACATTTTAAAAAAAACCCCTTAAAACTCAAAACTGTGATAATGTACAAAAGACACTGAAAAAACCCTCAAAATTATGCAGAAAAATATTTCCTAAAAAGTTTTTAAAAATAAATAAATAGATTTTTATTTTTTGTATAAAGTTACATTAATCTAATTAATCTAATCTTAAACTGAGGGTTGGCAGATATAGCTCAATTCGGTTGAATTTAACACATTGTTCATGAAGATTTAGTGACTCAAAATGTGCTCTACTAAATGGTTAAGCAGGACGTTAAAGGGTGCGGTACTTGAGTAAATGTACTTAATTACTTTCCACCACTGGTCAGCCGAGGGATGCACAGTAACTGCAATTACAGTGGGATCAATAAAAAGTAAGTAAGTAAAGTAATATTTCTTTAGCCCTGAAATGTAATAATCCAGTCATTATAATTATTCTAAAACATCATCTAAAAGTAATTAAATGATATTGATTCATTTTTCTTAAAATGTTCCCCAGATTTCAAACTTATTTTTGGCTTGGCAGCAATTTGTGCTCAGTGAAAACAAGATATTTGTCTTTTATCTTGGTAAAAGTGCTTTCAATCACTTGTAATTTTTTCTCTTACCTAAGAGAAGAAAAAATAAACCCAAAAATCAATGGTAACAAAACAAAAGAACTAATTGTGGATAGGAACAAAAATTAGAGAAAATCTTTTCATAAATCGTTTCTTGCACGAGGCCCATTGTTTGTCATTTCTGCTCCCTTATTGAATCCTCAGAATAATTGTAATTCTCAGCTCAGAGGAAAGGAAATCTTTCAACGTCACAAAGTGGCAGACGGCATGCAGAGCTCCTCTCTCTTGTCTCTTTCTCTCACTCTTTCCCCCCCAGTGTTCATTTGTCGGCCGCCCCGCCTCGTCGGCCCCTCTCCCCCAGCTGCTGAACCCCCCGCACACCAGAGTTCAGCCTCAGTTTAATTGGGTATCATTTGTTGCAGGAAGACTTCTGCAGCTCTGAGAATGAAATATGGCGGAATTTGTCTAATAAGGGAAGAACGGGGGATTCGCCTAATTGTCATATCGACCTACAGTCGAGCTCAGCCCGCAGCTCCCGAGAGTTTGCAAATGAGCTTATCGAGATTTGTCTATCAAATCTCGCCAATACTGTACGCAACAGCTACTTAATGTTGGAGCACATTATTCAATGATGTCGTCCCTTAAAGAAGACCTGCCTGCAGTGTCCTCTGTTCATCTGACCGATTTGATTATAGCCAGAGTGTGCTTGCTTCTCTTAATCAAAGAGACGGAGGGAAAGTGAAAGAGAGATCAGGATGCGGCAGTCTAATCCGAGCCTTAACAAGGTCCCCAGTCTCAGCAGCCTGCCCCATGCAGACGTGCTTCACATCAATAGCAGACGCCGCTGAAACCACAAAGAGCGGAAACACTTTTGATTCCGTCCTGGCGCTTTTATGAAGCTGATATTTATTCTCGGTACATCTCGAACCAGATGCCCCGTAATTCTCAATATTAAAGCGTGCCATATGCAGCCAGTCTCACCGTCTCAGTTTCAAAAAGGCCTGTGGCTCCCTCCGGATCTGTCTCTCACTCTTTCTGACATGTCAACATGTCATCTTGGCTATCTGCTTAGTGTCGCGCTGTGACTCGAGCGGCCTGGCTTATCTGACACATCAAGGCTTGACACTGTGACTGACTGGTGTTGTCAAAACTGCCGGTGTCACCTCAAACACTTGACAGCGCATTTACAAATTTGTCTCATCCGAATTTTGGATGAAAGTTATGTAAATTGGGTAAAATATCCAATGTACCACCTTTTAGGGCTGCAAACTGCGACCAAAAAGGGTTGAACTTTTGATCATTTTTTCAGCCCGGTCAACAGAAGAAAATGTTGGTATACCGAAATTATGTCAGAGTGGATTATATCATATGTATCATATAATTGTTTCTAAAGTGACGTGGAAATCTGAGCTGACTTTATCACCTTCTGAAGGAGTCATCATGTTTCCGGTGACCTTTAGTAGCACGTTTACTCACAATGGCTAACGCGTTACTTTTGTTTGTGGTACGAGAGAAAATCTATCCTGTGTGCGTCTTATAGTCAATGTGACCAGTTCATTGCAGCAACTCTAAAAAATTAGAAAACATTAGTGAATCCCAAAAATCAATGGTTACTAACAAAATAAGAACTAATCGCGGATATGAGCAAAAAGAAAAGAAAATTTGTTTGTGTATTGTTTCTTGCGTGAGGCCCACAGTTTGTCGTTTCCACTCCTCGATCTAATAAATCTCCTGCAGAACAATCGTAACTCTGAGCTGTGAATAAAAAAAGCTTTGTCAATCCTCATAAATGCAACTTGAACCTGAGGTTTGCAAATCAAGACAACTATTTATCAGCAGGGGTGCGACCAACTGAGTGAAAAAGTTTATTCGAAGTCTTTAAAAAACAGTAGCACTGATCAGGATAACTTGAAAATGAAAATGCTTTTTTTTTGTCGTTCTCAGACTCCCTTCAAAAGTGATTCCATATTTATCTGTTTATCACACTTTTCTGTTTTCTCTCCAGACACACACCATTGATACACACTGAGATTTAAATTAAAAAGGAATTGTTTTTTGCTTGTTTCAGCGACTAACCTCACTAACCGTCTGGCTTCCCGTCTGTCTAACATGAATTGATCGTTCGCTAAACCCCTCCTCCTCCTCCAAACAGGCGATTGTCCAATCGTCACTTAACAACCGTAACTTGGCACAGCCTGTCAAGCTTTGGGTTTCTAAGAACAGGGCAATAAAGTGATACCTACCGACTTTTTTGAAGGACAAGTTAAATGAATTAACTTGGGTCACTATTAGTTTGGTAAAACGTCTCCTCATAAGGTATATTTTGGACTCCAGGAAATCTAATGCTATATTTCTTAATCCTTTGAAGGCCAAACAAGCTTTGAGGCTTTGCTGAACAACTGGAGAGGAGTTCAACTTTATGCGTACAGTTCAGCACAGGACACAGCAGATACATGAGGACACAGTGAATATATGGAAGATCTAAAAGTAAATATAAGATATAAGTGTTAAGATAAAAGTTAATATGTAATTATTATAAAATGATAGTGGAATATAAAATACAAAATTGTGTCATTACTTAATTTAAGCATACAAAAACCACCTATCAGTGAGCGTCCATAGCTGCCAGTCTAATCATCTGTCAATACTTCATCAGTAGAAAATAAGGAGAAACTCTTAGAGCAAAATATTACAAAATTGAAGTTAGCAGATATTATCGGTCCTTACAGACACCTCTATAAGTACTATATTTCCTAATGTCTTTCTAGTTTTTGGCATTAGCGCCTACACCTGTCAGCAATTCAGAAACTTTAAACCTTTGGAGGCCAACGTGCAGTTTACAGACAGACGACCTTCAGATCTTTGAGTCAAACAGCAACTTCACAATTAACCAGACTATGATAAGCTAACATCAGCTAATGTTATGCTCTCTGAATGCTGACATAACCTTGGCTAATAATTCACAATTAATCTACTGGTATCTGAGAAAATGAAACACATAATGTTAGCCCACCTTTGTGTCTGAATGTATATTTACTACATTTTGTGTTTTAAATATTATTCAGAGTTTTGTGTTATTTCTGAAGTTGACATTCAAAACACAAAAAGTATAAATCTTCTATAATGCACTATTATTTTGCTTGTTTAGTCAGTCAGTTTTTCTATTAAAAGTGTTTAAACCATCAAAGGATTGTGTTAAAATTACATTTTTATAGGTAATAATTATACCTCTAGGAGTAGGTACAAGAGTGCTGCTGCTCCTTTATTTTCATCCTCTGTGGATCCTCAGCTGGTGACTTTTAGTCTCGGAGTTTTTGCTTCTATTATTTAGCAGCTGACCGTGTATATATGTAGCCTGACATGTATGTTTAAGGTCCTTTTATATGTTTTTTGTTTTTAAAGTAATCCACTGGAAAGATGAAAAATTCAGCAGGAGACAGCTAACCAGCTGATGGAGTTTTAGCGGTAGGAAGAGTCGCCATTTCAACCAAATCCACAGCTGAAAATAAGAAACCTTTTTCAAAAATGACACCAAATTCTGAGTGGTAAACGTGCCACCGTTATTATCGTAAACGGCAGAACTAAAGCCTGACAGGAGCAGTAACAGTGACTTTAGTGCGGTGGGGACTAGCGAATGATCAAAAGTCATTAAAACAAACTGCTTCAGTTTTTTGTGTTGTTTTCGTGGTTACCAGCTAAAACCGAGTGTCACGAGTGGAAAAAGTTGGCAGTGAAATACTGACCCGTCATGCCGCTGTGCTTCACAGGTGCTGGAGCAGTGGGAGTCCCATCAGGGCCAGAGCAGCCCTGCTCAGACCAGCCTGTCAGCCCCCGTTATCCCCCACAGCGCCCCCTTCCCAACACACCATCTCCACAGGGCCTCGGTCCCAGACTCAGCCTCCGAGGCCTTGGCCCTGGCTAAACCCGACCCCTATGACCTTTATGAGAAGTCCAGAGCTATCTATGAGAGTAGGCGTAAGTACCAGAGCTGAACATGCAGGTGTAGCGTTGTGACAAACACTTTTCTTTAGTGCTGAAGAAAGATGGACTCCTCATTTGAAGGTGGAGTAGTAAATATTCATCACTCTTTTTCTTTCTCTCTGAGATTCTTTGTTGTTTTTCACTTTTTGAAGCTCCACAGAAAATGTAAAAAGCTTGTTGAAATGATCTAACCTGTTTCAATCAAAGTGTTGCCGAATTTCTCCCCCTCAGCTTCACACAACCGTCAGACGTCTCACAGATATTTTTCCCCATTTATCGTCTGCAGCTACTGATTCTTCATATTATCTCATATGATCTTCTCTCGTTAAATGCGCACACAAACAAAACCTGCCGTCATCACCTCCGTCTTTTCACTGACTGGAGGGATCTTTACATGCAGACTCTGACATCCCGCCTCCTCACATCATAAACGGACATGTGTTCGTGAATAAACACTCCACGCAGCAGCTGATCCTTTTGCGATATAATGCTTTGGTGCCAGCAGGATTACCGTCCTCTGACTTGTAAAACGTGGAAAAAGTCATATCTCGTTATGGTATCGTCAGGATGTATCATAAAAACTCTAATGCCCCGTTGGACTTTTTGGCAGTAGAAACTAGTATATGTGCTTTTTTATAGGTGTGTGTGTTTGTGTGTGTGTGTGTGTGTGTGTGCGTGTGTGTGTGCGTGTGTGTGCAGGGCTCTAACAAAGATTTTAGAAATACTGAGGCCATGGGTTCAAATCTCCACAGTGCACCCCCATTACAAAGTATAAAATTGCAGGTTTTTACATTTTTTACTCCATGCCGGCGACAGCCTGAGCACTATGTGTTTTCTGTCCGTACATCCCATTCTCATCAACGCAATATCTCAAGAACATCTTGAAGGAATTTCTTCAAATTTAGCACAAATGTCCTCTTGGACTCAAGGATAGACTGATTAGATTTGGTCAAAGGTCGAGGTCACTGTTAACCTTTTATCTGTTTCATTCTGGTGAACACAATATCTCAAGAATGTCTTGAGGGATTTTTTTTTTTCAAATTTGGCACAAACGTTCAAGTGGACTCAAGGATAAAATGATTGGTGCTCATAGGTCAAGGTTACTATTACCTACTACGAACTTGAGGGAGTTCCCTCAAATTTGGCACAAACGTCCTCTTGAACACAATATGAACAGATTATAATTTGGTGGTCAGGGGTTAGGGTTACTGCGACCTCCTAAAACATGACTGAAATCTTGTAATTAGCTCTTTTAAGAGGACTATCCTCTCCTAAGAAACCATGGGTACATTTTAACATGTGAAATATCCTCCACACAAGTTGCCAAAACTCCCAAATTTCCAGAAAAATACTGATGTGTCATCAGTGTCCACAATGGCAGTTACAGCCCTGCCTAAAAGACGTCAGATTAGAGTCTAAAAATACTAAAAAATGTAATGTAAGCTTTTAATCTTAAGTAAAAATTCCCTAGTTTTATAAAACCTCTAAATTCATACAGAGACAAATAAATACTGAGGACATGTCCTCAGTGTCCTGAGTGGCCTCAGTGGTAGAAACTGTAAATGTATGTCAAGGCTGATGCAGCTCAGGAGTTAATGGCAGTCATGAATATGATTAAAAATATAAATGTAGTCCTGTTTGCGTGTTTTTGCATGGACAGATTACTGAGAAAGCCCACCAGGGAAAAGCAAAATGACCACAAAGCAATGCAAAATATAAAAAATTCCCACCTAAAAAGACACAAAACAACCAAAATTGCCACTATATTATCTCAAAGAAAAACAAAACCACCACAAAGTCTGTGTGTCTTTCTTCTTTCGTAGGCGAGCTGATGGGACCCTTTGCTTATCTGTGCCCGGGGGCCCATTTCCTCTTAATCCGCCCATGCGTGAAAAGTGTCTCAGCATGAGTCTTGGAGGTCTCTTTTGGTGTCTCCGATGGCTGACAGGAGATAGTAAAAGTTTTCACAGACAGGACTGGTGTTCATTCTTATGTAATGCACCTGTGATTCAAGAGGACGTGACTGTCAGAAAGTCTCCTCATCAAACCTCTTTGTCTTTTTCTGCCTCTCATCGTCTCTCTGTGGATGCAGTTATCCACTGCTGTCGTCCTTACAGCATGTATGTAAATGCTAGAGGTTGGGTTTTGTGAAACTCAGCATAGAAGAGGCACAAACAGATTTTAGGAATGCTCTGTGTACGCCTTGAAGCAGGATGTGACCCTTTTGGCAACATGACAGCTTCGGGCTACCAGCCTCCTTGTAGAGCACCGTGAGCTCATCTGCTGTGTTGGTTCATTTTAATTTTCTTTCAAAGAATAGATAGAAGATTGTAAGCGTTTATGTGAAGAGGCTGGGTTAACTGCTTGAAAACCTGGGTAAGCTTGATTTCTTTTAAAAACATGAGAAGAAGGCAATGAGCAACTCAAGAGGAAATGACGCAAAAAAATTGCAAGAAAGAGAAGAAGTTTGCCTGAAAATTTGCAAATAAATAAATTAAATTATATTAAAAATTAAATGAGAACTGTTTTTTCAATTACCTTAAAAAATGTAATAAAATATAATAATAAAATAATTAATCACGATAATCATAAATATAGCTCTATAGACATTTTTTTACTAGCTTTTAAAAAATAATTTTCAAAATCAACTAATTCCTTGCAATTTGCGGGACATTTATTTGCCAAGCTGCTGTTTTCATTCTTTCCTGTGTTTTTGAAAGAAATCAAACCAATTTGCTCAAAGTTAAAAAGTATTAAATACTTGTAAAAGACATCCGATGATGTGTAGGGCCGAGAGGTTCAGGAGGCTTTATGTGGGACTTCTTTCGATTGAAGACATAGTTCTCATTAAAGTGTTATCTGTGGAGTATTTGTAGCACTGACAGTATTGAAAACTCAGAAGTGCTATCAAAGTGACTGAGTATATTTTTTCATTTATTTAAATTTAAAATCACTCGGGACATGATTTTTGACTGCATGCAGCATAAAATATTTGCATTCTTACTCTCCCGTATTCACCAGCAAAGCAACGTAAATCTCTATAAGAAGTGTGTATTTCTGTGTGAGCGGCTGTGTCACTCCTCTCGTCTGTCATCGTGATTTTCTTTCCTCCCGCCGAGTCCCAGCGGAGTGCTCAGTGTGATTAAAACAGTTACAATTGGAATCAATTTTTCATTCGCAGCCACTTGTCTGCGGTTGAGTTCATTCTGCTACTTTGCAGATCACGGTTTTGTGTGAAGCCCCTGATTGCAGATCAGTGGCTGAATCCCACCTCCCGCTGTAAATAAGGAACGGGTATATTACACGCTGTAAGCACTTCCTGACTGTTATGGATGATGCTGAAAGTCTGTGGTGACATTAGTGCTGAGGCAGGGCCTTTCTGCCTTGTTCTCCACTTTATGGGAGAATGTGTGTTTTTTTTCTGGTTTGCTGTCTGTGTTTGCGTTTTTGTGTGTCTGTGCATGTACAATATTTGTTGATATTTATGGCTGTTTCCTGCATCTTTTTTTTTTTCCAGAACCTGGGCAACCAAGGACAATTTTTCCTGTGGACTCCTCAGGTAAAATTTTCATCTCTGCAGTGATACTAGCCATAATATGTTTAAGTATTGCATTTAAAAAAAACTTTATGAAACAAGCAAAATTTGATTAAACAAAAAAAAGTTTTGAAGTTATCTTGAGGTGGTTTTTACCTTTGTTGAAAAAAAGTCAATGCATTGACTTTGCCAAATAAGATCTGATAAAACAACCATTTTCCATCATCTGCACGGATATTCCCATAACAAATTAATTTATCTCCAGACAGCATAAAACTCAGCCAACACTTGCTGTCATGAAAGAATAAATAAAACTTAATCAATTAAAAACAGTTTCTTGAAGACCTCTCTCCATTTTTCACGCATTGATATATTAGATGGTAACTTGCAGAGCAGCTGTCACAAGATCACATAAAATATGTATTTTGGGAGGCTGCAGGTCATACGTGTGTGTCTCCACCACCTGATGTGTGATGACACAGAGAGACATCTGATCAAAGCGTCTCCTAAAGAAGTAATAGCATTACTGACACAAGAACTGGAAAGTACTTCTTCATTGACAGAAGAGCAAATAACGCACACGTTTTTACTTCATGAAAAAGACGTTTTCACTCTTCTCTCATGTTAGACTGTGATGGACAGATGGTTCATACAATCATCTGCCAAGTGTTTTTTGGAAGTGCCTGCCCTTTTCCAGTTTCCAACGATGGCGTCTCAGATGGTTTAACAAACCCTCTGGTACATCAGGTTAGGTTAGATGGTCAAGGCGTCTTGTTTATGGTTCAAAAGCTCTACGTCTTCTACTGTGTTTACTGGTGGATTACAGCCATGCGTAAAGCTTAATGGCCAGATGGCAAAACTTCCTCAACACCATTTGATGGGAATGCGTCTAATTCATGCTTATTTTTGTGACATTTCAAAATGTTGCTTTAATTTCACTTGACAACTGAATGGAAACACGAGAAGCTCAAATTTGTAATAGCTTTTTTTTAATTTTTCTTGACAGCAGTTTATGGAACAGAACATAAAACAAGACATGCAGTTAAATTTCCCCACTTTTCAGATTTTCTAAGATCTTTGTACAATTTGGGAGAGACAAAGCGTACATGTAAGGCTTCTCTAAAATATTTCAGGAGGAGACTTGAAAGAAAAATAGAATCACATTAAGAATAAAACATCATATTAAGGTCATTTATCCAATACATCTACAAAATCTGGCTAAAAAGCTCTTACATATTTTGAATTTGCAAAGCAACGGTTGCCATGTATTTGCCACTTGGCATGAGCGGTCATCAGCTGTTCTTTGGCTCGTAACGATCTTTTATTAGATGCATGAACATTAACACACACCTTCACACACTGTTCGCCTTCCTGTCAAATATCAACCTCCTAAGGGGAAAACTGTGGCAGCCAGAGGGTTGGGAAATTTTTGTGAACGAACTGACAGACCAGCAGAGCGGCTTTAGAGCTGCTGGTTGCAGCTGAAGTCAAATTTCTTATCACTTTAAAACCGTTAACAGCACTATAATGTCGTCTGTGGTTGTGTTCCCTCAGGAGCGGAGTACCAGGACATGGAGGTGCACCTGCGCAGACAGAAATCCGGTTTCGGTTTCCGGGTGCTGGGCGGGGACGAGGCGGGGCAGCCTGTGAGTCCGGAGACGCGTGAGAAGGCTCGTATGGCGATGGGCGTGGAACCCTGTCATTTTCTCCTCTCTAACCCACTACACACACACTGTGTACACCTAACCCTGACCTCTGACCCCTGAGAGAGTGCTGGCTCTGGCTGCTTTGGTGTCTTTTTCTGTCTGTTAAAGTAACAAAACAATATTTCAAACATGTAATCGAGCTATTTATGTATAACAACCACAATAACACCCACTGCATGTGACACTCGCAGACTCTAGTTCAGCTTCAGAGACACTTATTCGATCCTCTACTACTACTACTATATATAACGGTCTGCGTGTAATAACAGATATTAATCGGCGCGATCATTGAGAAGAGTCCCGCAGACCTGGATGGACGCTTGCGGCCCGGTGATGAGCTGCTGTTTGTGGATGGGATCCCAGTGGTGGGGAAGCCTCACAGATATGTCATTGACTTGATGCACGGAGCGGCACGAAACGGACAGGTCAATCTGGTCATCAGGAGGAGGGTGCAGGCAGCAGGTGAGCAAGTGTGTTAACGTGGATTTTTTTTTGTTTATTAAATTACAAAGATGTCCTTAGAATTATAAAAATGTGCTTTTTTTCATGATCATAAATTGAATATCTTTTGGCTGTGATAGGCACTCTTTACTACTTATTCCTGTTTTACAGAGTGAAAAATTAATTGATTAATTGAAAAATAATCAACAGTCAAAGGGGAACTTTGGGAATCTTTTTTGTTTTTGTATCCAGAGCTGGGCTTCTTTCTTTAGCCTCTCAGGATGCCTCTTATCAGTGTTGCATTTAGCCCAGGCATATGGTTTGTCCATTTTTTTTAAGTTAGAACTGCATAAATTTAAATAAAACTGCAGGAAAATCAATACTTCTGATGCTTTTCTATGGAGGACTACGAGCAGGATATCCGAGTGCATTGTATACCTGCACGAACTGTGATTGGCTTAGCGACAGGTCAGTTGGATACGAGTTATGGAGAGAGGGGCAGTTAGAAAGGCTAGATTACTCTAAACTTTATGATTTAAGTGGTTTGGTTTTTTTTAGTCACACCCTGCAGTGAATCATAGCTTACCACTGATGCACTTCCATGAAGCAGTTTTCAAGTATATTTGGAAATACCGAGATATATTTATACCCCTAAGTGATAAGACTTGTGACATTCTATGCTTTTTCTTATTGTCAACAAATCCTATTTTTAGTGAACCTTTAAAGGACACAGTTAATCCTGCAGAGAGCAGCTTTAGGGACACTAAAGTAAATTGATCTCACAGGCTCACTCCTCACATCTCCATCCTCTGTTTCATTGAATTCCTCTGTTCTCTTTGTTTCTCTCTTCTCTGTGCACCACTACCATTCTTGTCCTGTAATGATTCAGGAAACAGCATTTAATCAGTCGGAGAACCGAAGCACTAATCTCTCTCTGAGTAATTACACCGAAGCCTTACCAAAAAAAAAAAAAAAAACACATTAGCACACTCTTGTTCTGACACATACCACTGCTCTCTGCTCCTCAGTCAAGTTTCTTTGCATTTCAGGCTGCAGACCGGGATGTCACCTCCTCCTGTGAACTCCAGCCGCTCGTGTTCTCATTATTACTGCCTACCTACACACACATGCACACACTTCTCACCAATCCTATTCTTCCCACTCTGTTACGCCCTCTCTGTCAATTTCCTCTCACCAAAGGCTGGCGTCTGACTCATGCCTGGCCTCTTCTGCAGCCCTTACTTCCATCCTAATTGTCTGACTCCCACTAGCACTTTGCGAGGTGTCAGACTCCTCTCTCCGCTCCGAGCCCATACTTCTCCCTGCACCACATTTTACACAATGCTTTTCTTTTTTGGCTATTTTTATGCCCTCCTGCAGGTGATAATCGTGGCCTGAGGCATTATGTTTTCGGGTTGCCCGTCCGACCAGCCCATTCTTGTGAATGCAATATCTCAAGAGCGCTTTGAAGGAATTTCTTCAAATTTGGCACAAACATCCACCTGAACTTAACAATGAACTGATTCAATTTTGGTGGTCAAAGGTTGAGGTCACAGTGACCTTGGATTCATCTTATAGTGAAAGGAACAGCTCAAGAAAACCTCAAAAGAAATTATTTTAATTTGGCACAGAAGTTCAAGAAAACTCAAGGATGAACTGATTAGATTTTGGTGATCAAAAGGTCAAAGGTCAAGGTCACTGTGACCTTGTCTATCTCATTCATGTGAACAGGATATCTAAAGAACACCTTGAGGGAATTTTATCAAATTTTACACAAATTTTCACTTCAGCTCAACTATCAGCTCAACAATGAGCTGATAAGAATTTGCTGTTCAAAGGTCAAGGTCACTGTTATCTTGGACCCATCTCATTCTTATGAACGCAATATCTAAACATGGCCTTGAGGGAGTTTTCTCAAATTTGGCACGGACATCCACTTGTACTCAAAAATAGTGGTAGAAGGTCAAAGGTCAAAGTCAGTGTAACGTGATATCTCATAAACACCTTGAGGGAATTCCTTTACATTTGTCACAAACGTGCGAGTGGACTCAAGGATGAATTGATTAGATTTTGGTGGTTCATCTCATTCTTGTTAAAGGGATAGGTACAGAACCCCGCAAGGAAGTTTCCTCAAATTTGGCACAAACGTCCACTTGGACTTAAGAATGAAATTATTAGATTCTGATGGTCAAAGGTCAAAATCACAGTGACCTCAAAAAACATGTTTTTGTCAATCACTCAAGAATTCAAACGCTTAAATTGTCTCATAAACTATCATGGTGATGTGCTGATATTTTATATCCAAGAGGTCAAAGGTCAACATCATAATGTTTTGCACAAAAAAAAATCATTTTGTTCAGTTACCGAATTGAAGACACTAATCTTGGGTGCCGACCTTGAAATTGTACTAATTGTAGAGATCTTCTGTTTTAAGAGACATGCATGTAAACTGCATGTGCAGCTTGACTGGTGCGTGGAGGCATTTAACCACGCGGCAGTATTTCTAGCTCTCCTCATAAAATAACTATTTGTGCTCTTGTTGGTGTAAGGAAATACTGCACGTGGGTACAAATCTCACTGTAGCCTCATTTCAGCAAATTCCAGTTTAAATTCCCAACTGTTTAACTACTGAAAACCACAACTCTGCTTCTAGTCGAGCTATCAAAATAACAACACAGGGTTTGATCGCTCAGTAAGCCAGAATGCATGCACACAAAAAAGAAAGAAGATGCGTTACTCTGGCTGGATTGACACGATGCTGCTGCATTTTAATGATGTGTTTTACCACATTGTGACAGTTGCTTTTCTGCTTTCTTCCACTGTTTTGTGTTTGCCTCTCGATTCTTCACAAGCATGAGACCCAGCTCCAGCTCTAATTTTAGGGAGGAGGAGAAAAAAGCTCTCTCGCCTGTAAAATTAATTGTTTTTGCACATGCAGAATTATACTTAGATCCTTCCAAAGCAATTATGTATCACTTGGGTGATTTTACAGCACAGAGAGTGTCAGGAATTTTACATTTCCTGATTTATAACAAGAAGTGCACTGATTAACAGGCTGCATTTGATCTCCAAAAAAACGCTGCTATCGTGACTACTTACTTTGCAGACTGAGATTTTACATAAAAACATAATATGTAAATCTTCTAAAATACAGCACATTGTTAGAGCAGTTTCATTTAAATAATCGTGGAGACCCAACGAGGCATAATTATCCAAAATAAAAGAAAACAAATACCAGATAAAAGTAAAAAAATGTAAATACAGATATGTGTAAGGGAAATTGGTTTTCTTCCCTCTGGCTCCATAAATCATCTCATGACCCCTGAGATTTATTTTGTGGTGTTAAGGTGTTAAAAGTCCCAAATTGTAAAATTTAAAGATCCTATATTTGGTGTATAACAAGATATAACTGAAGTTATCACAAAGGCACATGATCAGGACTATGAAAATGTATTTCTGAATACGTCCTCAGTACTGTCTTTGTGTATAGCACTCTCAGCTCTTTCTTTTTTTTTGTCGCCTACAGGTGAGTCCTGCCCGGAGAATGGCCGCAGCCCGGGCTCCGTCTCCACGCAACACAGCTCCCCCCGCAGCGACTTCACTTACAGCAACAGCACCAGCACTAGCCAGGCACCCAACGCTGTCACGGCCACTTCAGACAGGACGTCCACCCCCAACACGCAACCCAGCGATGTCATCATCAATCGAAAAGAGAGCGAAGGCTTCGGATTTGTCATCATCAGCTCGCTCAACAGGCCCGAGGCAGCCGCCACCAACAGTGAGTCCAGCTACTGTTTCAGTGGTGTTTTATGGAGTTCTGCACAGCAGAGATACTCAGTGTGCTTTGTTTGGGGGCCACTTTTGCAAAATGACAGGAGGCCAGGGGCCAGTCGCAGCAGCCCGAACAGGTTTTTAGGATTGGTGGACATTTGTCTGATTTTAGGATATTTCTCGAATTTCAGGACCGTTCTTGGATCTTGGAACATTTCTAGCATTTTAGGACATTTCTAGGATTTTAAAACTCTTCTGGGATTTTAGGACATTTTTCAGATTTTAGGACATTATCAGGATTTTAGAATGTTTCTTGGATTTCAGGAAAATTCTAGAATTTTAGGACATTTCTCAGATATTAGGACATTTCTGTGATTTTAGAAGATTTCTTGGCCTTTAGAACGTTTCTGGGATTTTAGAACATTTCTAAAATTTTAGGATATTTCTTGGATTTTAGGGCGTTTTGTTGTTGTTTTGGGTTTTTTTTTTTTTTTTAAGATTACTTTTGAGGCTTTTCGCCTTTATTTGATAGGACAGCGTGAAAGATGGAGAGAGAGGAGATGACATGCAGCTAAGGGTCGAGGTTAGAATCTAACCTACAACCGTTGCGGTGAGGACGCTCTTTACATGGGGTGCCTGCTCTACCAACTGAGCTCCTGGGCGCCCCATTTTCGGATGTTTATAGGATTTTAGGAGATTTCAAGGATTTCTGGACATTTGTGAGCATTTCGGGACATTAGGGGACCTCTGTCAGGGGATTGGGGATTCATCACTCGCACTTTTTTTGATAAACAAGCCCTACTTTTATGCTGTTTATGTACTCTGTACTCTGGCACCTTGTTTTTACGTAAAGTACAAAAACATATCCAAGTATGAATCACTTTATTTTTATTGTGAATTAGAAGATCATTAGGGGGGCCACCTGACACCTAATCGAAGGCCAGATTTGGCCCACGGGCTACATATTGAGTATCACTGCCATGGACACTTGGACATCACTTTTCATGATAAATGCTAAACTATATGTGAAAGCTCTCAGGCACGTAAAAACTATAGATAAAGTCAATGTTGTGTCAGGATATGTGTGATGCTTAAGTGTTAGAAGAGGTCATGGCTCGATAAAAAGTGAAGCCCCTCTCATTGTATCTCCTCAATTATACATGCCCTCCCACGGCACGTCAGTCACACACATCTCTGCTATGCTGCCATGAGCATCAGCGCATCGCCCACACACATGGAAAAAATAAAAAAAAACCTGGATGCCTTACGTAAGCCTGGAGTGAATAGCAAAATGAGAGAGACAGAGGCATATTCAGTCAGTCAGAGAGTGAGTGTTGTGTGAGCACAGACAGGCGTAATCCTCCAATCTGCTGCCGAGCGCGTCTCTTACCTGCAGCGTGTTGAATCCTCCAACAGCTGTGCCCCATAAAATTGGCCGCATCATCGAGGGCAGCCCGGCCGACCGCTGCGGGAAGCTGAAGGTGGGGGACAGGATCCTGGCGGTGAACAGCCAGTCCATCGTCAACATGCCGCACGCCGACATCGTTAAGCTGATCAAGGATGCAGGCCTCAGCGTCACCCTGAGGATCATACCGCAGGAAGGTGAGTGAACACGTGGACTCCAAACTGCAACACTTTGGCAGGACAGTGATTTATGACAGTAATTGATTTTTGCTTCATTAAATCAAAGTTGTTATATGAGTTTTGCAAAATGGGGTTCTTTTTAGATTAACTGTCACTTGTCACTTTGGCTGTTCCCGTCTGCAGACTCTCAACGGTTGTGCATGCAAATGCTTGAACAGAAATACTGTCTCAAAAAGGACTTTGTGACTAAAAATAAAGTGTGTAATTTAAATTTCTGCAACCATGATCATGTGTCTTTCAACCACCTACAACAGATAACTGTCTCAAATTCACTAAAGTAAGCAAGACTGACTTTATCATTAATGATGGTTTGCCTTCTAACCTTAATTTTCTGTTGTTTGTTTTCATGGACATTTACAGCCTCCTTATTTAGGGCTGCATTAAAGTTACCCCAGTGGAGTTTTTTACTGTTAGTAGCACTATGGAGCTCGAGTGGGTAGTGCAATTTGATGGACGGAGATAAAAGGACTACTTCACTGCCTTAATGACCATTTTTATATCAGTGAAATGTTAAGTTGAATTTGCGAAGAAGACTTTGTTTTTCTGGCATGCCTCTAGTGAACAAAGAATTGAAGTGAGGAGATAGAGGGTTTATCATCAGCAAAACGTCCATTTGCAACTCTCACACAACACGGGAAGTATAATCCAAGTCTTAACTATCCAGTCAAATGCTCAGTGCTTCCCAGACAGCTCTTCACTAAAAATATAACTTTTCTATCATTTCTTTAAAGCCAGACTCCACTGACTAAAACTGTAATTTTACCTCACTGAACACAGGAGCAGCTGGTCCAACACTGCCTCAGTCCTTTAGTTTGTTTGTGTTACTATGTGACTTTGATGTTTTAAAGGGTTAGTTTGAATTCACCAAAGTCGTACGACAATACAAACAAACTGACTAATTGTGGAAGCAGTGGATCAGCAGCTCCCGTGTTCAACGAGGTACAATTACTGTTGTTGTTCGTGGAGTCTTTTTTTGAAGAGAGCACAGATAAGCTTCACTTTTGTTTGACGTCTTTGAAGGAAAGGGCTGTCTGTTTGGGAAGTACCTAACATACAACTTGATGAATGAGACTTGGATTACACAGCACGAGTTGTGTGATAGTTTGTGAACACATATTATGATATTGCTTTCTTCATTCACTGTAAAGCCATGCAAGAAAAACAAAGTTTTCATCACAAATTCAACATAACACAGGGTTAGTTACTGACATACAAATGAACCTTTGAGGGATGAATTGTTCCTTTAAAGGAGGTTAACTGTCAGACTTACATTTTTCTGCTAAATGTATAAATAAAAACAACAAAAGTCAGTTTGGTGCCTCTTAAGCAGCAGCAAAAACAAAATCTGCGACCCTGAGCAGCTCTGATCTGCTGTGCTGTCAATTGGTATCTAACACTATAACCAAAGAACATAAAGTGGTGCACAAAACAAAAAAACATGAAGAGAGCTGGGCAGCTGCGTCTGACCAAGCCATTTATTTCATAATTAAATAGAAAAATCTTTGCTGACACGTTTGCTGCGTAACTTTTATGCAGTGATAATATGTCAGTGTCGTGTTCAGAAATTGCTGGCTGCCCTCAAGTAGGCAAAAAATATACATTCATGCAGGTTTGAAGCATCAAAAAAAGCCTTTCACTTGTTAAATAAAGCTTAAAGAAACACATGAGTATATGCTGTGCTCCTTTTTGAATCCCAGAGATCAGCAATCCTCCGTCAGCCCCCAGCTCAGAGAAGCAGAGCCCTCTGGCCCAGCAGCACAGCCCGAAAACTCAGCCAAACACCACGGCCTCGCAGCCAAACCCAGCAGCCACAGAGCCCAACCCTCCGGTCACCCAGCCCAACCCCGTCCCCCACCAGAGCCCCGTGACCCAGCTGCCCGCCCCTCCACCTCAGACCTACACCCACGAGGGCAGGTAAGACACTGAAGAGACAGAGCGTGACGAGTTCCTCTCAAAGTGACGGCAGACTGTTTTAATGAAATCTGTTTCATCCTCACAACGTTACTGTGTCAAATCTGCAGCTGTCTTGATTTTCCGATGCAGCGAAGCGTTTTTATAGACAAGCCCTGTATCTGTCTCTGGGGCAAAACACTGTTCCTCTGAGAGCACAGGTACGACTGAATCAGATACTCCCATCGCCTCGTCCCCATTCTCTCTGTCTTTTTTTATTCTCTCACTAACATTGTCTTTTTCTCTCTTTAGCTGTCTCATCTCCCCTCTTTCTTCATCTCTCACCCTCTCTCTCCCTCCTCAGTTTGTTGTATAACATCACTTAACTCTTATGGACCGCTAAATTATTTACACAAATTGCGTCTTTATAGAGATGTGTTGAATATTTTACCAACGACTACAGGGGTCCAAAATCTACAATGTCATTGCATTTCCCCTCTGCTTTACACAGCGCTCGGATCTCTTTGTACTCAGCATGACCCGCCTCGGAGAGAACTTGTTTTTATCATAAACATTTTATGTGATGAGTGAGCGAAAACAGTTTAATTTCCTCACTTAAGTCTTGTTTAATGGTTGTCAGCGCGAACCAAAACAAGCCGCCTCTATGAGCGCCGCGTGACCCAGCAGGATGTCAGAGAACATCATTTTCACGACACGCTAAGTGCTCCAAAACATAGCACAGGAAATATAGCATACCTGAAGATACTGATGACGGTAATAAAAATGCCTCCTTCATTCTGATCCGGTCTTTTAGTTACAGGTCAGAGGTGAAGGCGAGGCAGGATGTCAAACCAGACATCAGACAGCCGCCGTTCACAGATTACCGACAGCCGCCAGTGGACTACCGGCACCCTCCTGTGGCCGACTACAGGCAGCCGCCCACGTTGGACTACAGACACCCGCCGCTGCTCGACTACAGACAGCTCGCTCCTGACGCCAGGCAGTTCACCATCCCAGATTACCGAATGCCACCAGTTCAAGTAAGGAGAAAATTGTTCTTAATTTCTCACAGACTCTCCTCCAGAGTCCGACTGATCTTTGCGGTCGATGCCAATATGGATATTTATGTAAGGAAATAAGAATCCTTTAAAGCTGCATTAATAGCTAATAGTAGCTAAAGAGAAAACCATCTTGCTTCCTTCTTATCTCTGTTGAAAGTTGCGCATGAGCAATACCGATGGGCACGATGTTTGGTTGCAACACTGCCAATCATATCTTTCACAAATCAGTGTTTTTCTGTTTTTCTCGATGCAGTTTCAACCACATGTTGTAGCTTTTCAAAATATCTGGCTGTTTACAGTCACAAGCAAGGAAGTGCTCTGAAAATGTAAAATTAACAATGAAAACTGCCTGTTTAATCATGCCTGGACCGACAAGTAGTTGTCTATTTTACCACCAGTCAGACGTGATCAAAAACTTTTTTTTTAAAAGAAAAAGAAGAAATTCAACAGTTGAACAATAAATATAGCTATTTTTACTACATTCATTTCCATTTGTTTAAAATGCGTCATTAGACAAAGCTAAAAAAGGTTTTAAATAGGCTGCTGAAAGTGCTGCAGACATATTCTTGTTTTAAAATGTAAAGCAATAGTATGTGAGTGTTGTGTTTACAGCTTGCTTTGCTGCTCTCAAGTGGCCAAAAAATGTATTATTATTGCTTTACATTTGGTTGTTCAGAATTGGAAGCAGGAATTAAAAAAAAAAAAAGACAAGGATGCTGTTGTATTTTGGTACCACAGTCACTTGTTACGAATTGTCCAACATTTATATCAATAAATCTGTTATAAGCTAATATTATATTGGCTTGCAGATGTACTGGTGTCCTCTGCTAATTTTGATTATTTTACTCTGAGCTGATCTCTTTATTTTGTACCCTCATTGTTTGCAGATATTTTGATACATATAATTTATATTTATATTTATTTAGATATAAATCTTAGGCAATAAGTTATTTCTAATTTTATTTATGTGTTTATTAAGTTATTTATTAAGTCACTTCATGGCACACTGCTGGACATCAGTCACAAGTTTCGTTCTTTTCATGTGTCAACATGAAAAGAATGACAATAAAATGAACCTTGAACTCAACAGAATTAATATTTATATCTTCAGACAAACCCTAGTTAGTTATGTGTATACTGTACATTTATGTACTGCAGTTTGGGTTACATTGTACTAAAGTTCTTCTATACACCTTCAAATATACTGTTATTTCTAGATACAATTTATTCACATATTTCAACCTAAAGCTGTCTGCCTGAATATATCCCATATATATTCTCTATATTGCATTATTTTCCCAGCCAGGAAGAAGTTCAGGATGGAGATTTTTCGTGAAAGTCTGACTCGCCAGCGTTGCTTCATTTTTCCCTTTAGTGTTGTTTGTGTCAGTAAAACTGTGCACAGCTGACACAAACTCCTGGATACTTTAAAGAAAATATTTAAAATGTTTACCCCTTCAGCAGCTCACTTGTTTACCTTTATTCCTTAGATATAATAAGGTAAGGTGTGTGTATATGTAATATAATTCTGGGTTGTGTTTTGTTTGCGTTGCATTCGCTCCGTTCTTATTCCCTTATTTCTCTCTGCTGAGTCCTGAGACTATTTTCTGCTGTAACGGCCCGTTTTCTCCTCAGATAACATCGAGTCTAATCACATCTGATCTCTGCTTGTCTCAGCTTTCACAGGACTTCGACTTCTTCACGGTGGAGCTGGAGAAAAGTGTGAAAGGCTTCGGTTTCAGCATCCGCGGAGGACGGGAGTACAAGATGGACCTGTTCGTCCTACGGCTGGCAGAGGACGGACCGGCCATCCGTAACGGCAGGATGAGGGTAGGTTTGATGATGTCATTTCCTTCAAGAAAGCCACAACACCCCCATTTAAAGGTTAAGCTGCTTTCTATCTGCCTGGATTACATGGCAGAAGCTCACTGTAATTGTCTGATGTTATCGAAGCTGCGACAGCAACTTTTTCAGAGCCGGTTAAGAAATAATCTGTCAAAATAACGCGGAGATGATTCCTCCTTTTTGTTGGTTTTTTTTTTTTTAAAGTTTGTCTCCTCCCAAAGTTTCCAAAACACATCTCTCCTTAGCATTTAGTAACGGATAATATTCAGAAAGATAAAGATAGATAAAACCTTTAAGTGGGCCAACTCAAATTGCACTTTGCTGTTTGCATAGCTGCTCAGTTCTGCCTCCAGCCATAGTTGCTACTGTACTATTCGGTCAGAGAGTCTGAGTTTATAAAGATGTTAAAAAATACTATGAAGATTGAAATAAACCCCTCGACTCCGCCGTGTACGTTCACCTCATTTGCTCCATGTGCTTTCCTGCAATAGCAACATAAATTACAACTTCCACAGAAGCTTTTCTCTGTTTGTCAAAGCAGAATTAATCCCGCAATCAACACATCAAGTTTTTCTCTTTCTTTCTCCGATCTTTATGTCTGGAGCTGAAAGCGGCGGTCCGCTTTACATTCTTTATCTGTAATGAACCCTTCAAAGATAATGTGTGCCAATTGCTCCCAAGGGAGATATTACTTTCCCTCCTCGCTGGTAGACAGTGGAGTCCAGTGGGCCGTGATGCAGGTGGAGGAGGAGGGGATCCCTTTAGAGCTCCACATAAAGTCAAAAAACAAGCTGCTGTGGAGTCTGATCAGAGGCGGAAGAAATGTTCAGACCCTTCGCCTCAAAGTTTAGTGAAGGTTGCTTTCCTTTTTCTACTGGCTTTTATTGGTTGTTTTCATTCATGTTTGGTTTCAAATGCATTAGGAGCAGTAGGAGGAACCAGAGTGACGTGATTTTTTTTAACTCTTTTTAAGTCTCATGTTCTACCGTCAGTTTCAGCAAATGTGACAAAACGTTATTTGGTTATTAAGGTCCTACGTTCAAATCCTACATGAGTAAAAGTGCAAGTTATCATTAGCAAAATGTGCCTCAAGTAATAAAAGTGCCTATACTTAAAAAAATGTCTGCTGTGACCATTAAATTATTTTCTATTTTAGAATTAGATCTTTAATACTGATGCATCAGTAGCTTCTCAGGGAAAAGCTGGTTCTAACAAATTTATGGTAAACAGTAAAGTATTTTATTTCAGTGATTCCAAACTAAGGGGTCGGGTCACAAAACTTTTAGGGGGCCTGTAATGGTGGAAGAAAAGAAGAAAAACAACGTTTTTACTGCATGGCTTTGTGTTTATTTTATTTTATTATTTAAAATCTATAATGTTTCTTTTTCGGGGGTTAAAATATTGATTTTCCTCTTTGAGTCTAAAACTGTTTGGAATCACAATGAACAGTTTGGAGGTTTTTTTTTAAAGAAAAAGAAAAAAGATGCAGCAGAGTCAGAGTTATCATGTCTTTTATCCCACTGAGCTCAGTTCAGGACTCCCTAAATAATGCCATTTTCAGATTTTACCACCATACACCCTAAAAATCTGATTTCTTATTACAGCAGAAGAAGCAGGAACACCAACATTAGCAAAGTGATATTTTAATTTAGTAAACAGCAAAATGACTGCTAACTTCAGCCACATGAACTCAGTGAAGTAAAAAGTACAAAATTTGCCTCTGAAATGTAGCAAAGTAGAAGTATCAATACTGAAGTAGTACTGAAGTCTGATTTGTCTCGGCTGAATGGCTGGACAGTAACAGCGCTGGTGGGATACTGAAATCAACTCGACGGTGTGTTTTTGAATAAATCCCAAAGAACAAGGTGCAGAGAACGCTTTTATCCATCTCCCAGCAAACCTTGATCCATACCGCCGGATGCAGAGAGGAATCAATCTGCATTTAACTTAAGTAAATGTGAGAAATTGGTTAAAAAGCGTTGGACACGCCTGTCACTCTGGATCTGAGTGGCGCTCTGACACATTTTAGGTGCAGGGACCGAAATCTCACATGCACTGTGACTCCCTGCAGTCTCGCTGACACTTTGAGTTTAATCCAAGTCATTTTTTCCCCAACAGGCACTTTGTCACATCGTGACGAGGGAAAAAAGTATCTGCTCTGACCCTGCTAGTCACAAACTAATCAGTCAGGAGCGCTAACAAACTCCAGCAAGCTTTTTTTAGGTTCAAGTGGCGGTGCAGAGGCTTTTAAGGAAATTGTGTAAAGTGATTGGTTATTACGGATAATCATTCAGTGCATTTAATTACCTCCCTAAGCTTCAATAAAAGACTGAGTCGGCACGTGGGCACCTCCTGTTTCCACCTCACGCTCCCTGTGCTCAGCATTCACGTGCCGACCATTCAGCTTACCTCTTTATTAAAGATGAAAATGGAGATCAGTCTCCTCCGCTGTTAGGAGGTGAGGATTAATGATGGATCCGTCTTGCCTTCCACCTCTCTTCAGACCACTGTAATGACACCTAATGACTCCCCCCCTCTTGACTCGAGTCCGCTCCTGACTTTCAAATTACCCCGGCCATTACCGGAGGACTTCTCCATTTGTTAGCGTAATTGGCCGGCGTGTTTTCACCCTGTTCCCCGTGAATCCTCCCCATTAGTCAACCGTAGAGCCGTCTCTTGAAGGGCTGAGAGTCTTGAAGGAGGGAGAGGACTGACGTTTGACCCATCCACGTGATAACAAAACGGAGATAGTCCGATTAATATTTACATTAGCAGTTCACTGAGCTGCTGCAGCTGTGGTGGTTTTAAATGGGCAGATCATTGATATTCATCACGATTTCTTAACATATCCCATAGCAGCCCGATTAGAAGAGGTCCGCCATAATCCCATCCAAATTTCATATTGAAATTACAGCCGAAATTAATTAGAAGTGACACCAGTTCATGGCTGATAATGCTTGTTATCAGGGACAGCCTGTGGATCCATAGTGATCCTTACTAGCTTGTTAATATTAGATTTTATATCTAGTATGATAATTTGCAAACCTGCCACATCTTAATTGACTCTCAGCAGTTATGCAAACACCCTCAATAATCTGCTCGCCTTCTTTTCACCTTTGTGAACTTGACTGGTAGATTAATGCAACAGTACACTCCTATCATGTGTCTTATACAGTGTTTCTTTTTGGGATTAGGGGGTGATAATTATGTTTAAAATAACAGTTTGGTAAATAGCAAAGTTTTTGTTATTGTTTATTCTCTCTTCCAGGAAAACAAAGAAATCTGTATTTTATATGTATGTATATATATATATATATATATATATATATATATATATATATATATATATATAAATGAACAGTTCAGAATTAGAATTGGGTTTTATTGCCAAGTACATTTACACATACAAGGAATTTGCACTTTGTGTTGTGTGTTGGGCCACGTAGAAGATGAGTTTTCTGAAGTTTTCTGAATCTGAATCTACTTTAAAAGTAAACTGATCTCTCTGTCAAACAGCTGTATTTATTCAAGTTTCTTGACAAAAACTGCAATTCACAAGATTACAGTGAACACATCACGAGAACATTATAATTATCTTCGCCCAGTACTCATTTTTACTGAATAGAGCTTGAACGCATCATAATGTAACTCAGCGCAACCTCCATTAGCTGTTAGTTGCAGCCCCTTTCACAGTCAATATCACTGTTGATCACAACAGAATTTTTTGTACTTTTCTGTCCTGTCGTCTCATTTTTAAAAATAGATAAATAAATCACAATAACTGTCGCACGTGGCTTAGTTTTGGGAATATTCATGGAAGTATAAAACTTATTTAATTCTCATTCACTCGCTTTCTTCACATCCAGGTTGGGGACCAGATCATTGAGATTAATGGGGAGAGCACCCGGGACATGACGCACGCCAGGGCCATCGAGCTGATCAAGTCTGGAGGCAGGCGGGTTCGTCTTCTTCTAAAGAGGGGCACAGGGCAGGTCCCAGAGTACGGTAAGTATCCAAACTTATCCACAGCCACTTTCTTTGTCTTCAGGATCATTTCTTTCCTCTCTTTTAACTCATAGATTGTACTTTCATTACTGTCTAAATAGCACTTTAACCCTTTGATAACATAATTCCAGCATGTATCTATATTCATGTTATATCTTCTGTCTTTATATACTTCTCTGTATTTCACTATGCTGTTAAAAAAAACACTAATTATTTGTCTCTTCTGTCTTGACTAACATTAGTTTATCTTCTGTCCATTTCAGTGACCTATCACTAATTGATTGGTCTAGGTTGTTACTTCCCCTTCTATAGGAATGGTATCTTCCAGTCTCTCCATGTGCATGAAAAGTGACAAGCATGGCTCCCCCTATTTCTTCCTAATGGGCCACTCTAAAGACACGGTTTGTGACCATACAAATGTTTTTTTTCTTTTCATGTAACCCTGGCTTTCTGTGCTGTGGTTTTGTGTGTTGTTGTGTTGTAACCGCTTGTTTGAGATGCACTTAGACACTTTCATATCAGCACAACTTGGTTTATGATATACAGGGTTGAATATTTTACTTTTTGCCCCAGTGATACAGTTAGGATTTTGGACAGGGGTTGTATAAGATACTTTTGTTAAGTCAGTGTTTTACTTACAGTAGATGTTAGTCAGCTTGCAACCGGTTTGAAGAGGCGGTGGGAGTGGCGCCACGGAGGCTAATCAATGTACCAATGTGGTCAGGGGCAGCAGCAAAACATATAGGAGCCACCTAAAAAAAATGATATTAGAATATAATAGAATCGCTCCCTTTAAAGCCAGACTTCATTGACAAAAACAGCAATTTAACCTCACCGAACACAGGAGCTGCTGGTCGACCGCTGCCTCAGAAAATTAGTTCATTTGTGTTATTGTATGAATATTGGTGTTTTAAATGGTTAATTCAGATTCACCAATATCACAAAATAACACAAATAAACTTGCCAGTTGAAGAAGCAATAGATCAGCAACTCCTGTGTTCTGCAAGGTAAAATTGCTGTTTTTGTCAGTGGAGTCTGGCTTTGACGAGAGTGAAATAGCAGCTTCAGCTCCCCATCAGAAAAGAAATCTGATGACACGGTGAAAATATTCTAAATCAGTGTCCCTGCATTTCCTGAAGAAGTCTTAAAAGGCCTTAAATGTATTAATCTTGAAATGAAGCCTATCTTAAATCAGTCTTTCAAAAAATATGAAATATGCTAAATAACGCTGTTGTTGTTGTTTTTATTGTTTTTGTTTTTTGACATTGCATTGTAAAATCTCAAAATAATTGGTCACACTTTGGTTTTTTTTTTACAGAACTTAGAAATGACTCTCACATTAAAATCATTCAAATCAGGACAGTGGAACCAAAAACACTCTTTGTTTCCAAATTGTGATGCTCACAGCAAAGAATCCAGCATCTACTTGCCAGTTGTCACTATATCCTGGAAAACATGTGAAAGCTGCAAATTCAACAAATATTTCAGCAAGATTTTGCAGCATGGCTGAAACCAAGAAAAGTGCAAAAAAGGCAGTTTTATTTATGCAGAGTGAGAAACTCAAAATTGCAGAGAAAACTCACCAACAACTAGTTATAGTTATTTCCCAGATGGGTTCTAACCTTTTTCTTTGCCACAAGGCAAAAATAATCATGTTTCATGTCGCATCTGGGGGGAAAAAATGTACTAATTCAACACAATTAATGTAGATTAAAGTTTTTTCTTCTAATATTTTGGTCTTAAATTTCATTACAAGTGGCATTAAAAAAGTCTTAGAAAGTATTTAAATGATTTTTTTTTAGGTGGCTAAAATACATTTGGCAGCTGCCCCCGTCCACAGCAGTACATTGTTAATCTTCCATGATGGTCGGCTTCTTTAAACTGGAGGTGTGCCAACTAACACCTACTGTAGAAAATACACTGACTAAGAATAAGTACCTCATGTAACCCCGCTAAAGTATCCGAACCATCCCTGTAAGAAATACCCAACAAATATGGCTTAGAGCTGCAGGAGGTTGTAAGATTAGTGAACATAACTCTTCTCATGACCAGCAAATAAATCAGCAGCAACCTAGAGGCCCAAAAATATAGCAGCGCGAGCGTTCACCCTGAGTCAGCCGGAGGAGACGAACGTGAAATATTTCGGTGGATTATTTACCCAGTGAAACCTCGTCGCAGCACCAACTGAGTCTGGAAAGGGGAAATTTATTTTTGTGACTCTGCGGGTAACAAACCTCCAGTGCGTCACTCACTTCTGTGGCCTCTGCACCAGCATGGCGCTCACTTTTCCACATCCTCCCAGTGGAGAGAAAGACGTTTTAGGGGAATTCTGTAACACTCACAGATTCACATTCATCAGAGTTTGGCCTCGGCGGTCACCCTCCAGCCCTTAAACACAGGAAATAGAGGGTTTCCCCGAGTTGGCCCTTTTCTGCCAGCTTTTTCCAGCCAGGGATTTAATCTCTCTGTGTGGAGAGCTTTTGTAAAACTTGCCTTGAGGTGCTTCTGCAGCCTTGAAATATGCACACAGGGAGTCACACTGTGGTCAGGCAGAAGACACTGTCCCCCATCATTAGCGATCTTTTGTGTTCTTTTTCTTTTCGGAGTTGCCCTGCTGCTCAACAGTCGAAGCATCTTTTCAGCCCACATGTTGTGTTCTGTGTGGGCTCGATTCAGCATTTCATCACTTGTAGTTTACAGGCACTTTATTTGCATACTGGAAGGTTATGCAAATCATCTATGGTGATTAATTTGGCTATTTAAAACATTAGCATATTAATGTTCAAAGGAGTTATTTTTTTCAGGTTCTTGAGTGCTTTTTAGGAACAGCTAAATGCAACACAGAATTTTAAGAATACATTTGTGATGTTGGCATAAAAACGTGGGCATGTGCATGAAGATTATTGTGTGCTTGTTTGTGTGTGTTTTTGTGCTTTTTTCTCACTTTAGATCTGCACCTGCAGGGCAAATATTTATCAAAGGCCTGAGAATTAGACTTTGGAAATTAAGAGCGAAAAACAACAGTGTAGTAGCCGAAGTTCTGTGCTTCCCTCTATTTCAAAGTGACACCACAGCAAACTAAATGACATCTTGTAATTAATTACGTGTATGCTCAGAGGAAAACCAATCAGACATTAAGATTTCACCCCATTTTCATTTAAAAATAACAGGCCTTTCATTTTCTTTGTGGTGTGTTGCTCAATAAAGGTTTGTTTTATTTTTTTAAGTTAATTCAAAAGATCATCAGGAAAGCACTCTTTTAATTAAGTATTGCTTTCATGAAACTAGGTGTGTTTGCAAGACAACCCATTTGTGCCTAAAGAATATATTTGGTGTGAAATTGAAAATGCCACAAATTCTGTTCTGATTGGTCTAAACTCGTGAAATCTGGTACAAACAAACTTTTGGCAAGTATCTAACAGCACAACTTTTACATTTTTAGATTAGGTGAAAAATCACACTTTTATCCATAATCAGTCGGGATATTTTAGGATATTAGGAAAAATGCTAATTAAATGTTTTCCATTTTAATTTTTTTAAACTACATACATGTGCATATCTGTGATTTTCAACTTGTTATGAGTTCATAGAAAAAAAATACTTGATTTGGCGTCTTTTAGTTTCTGAGATACAGCTATGTGTTGTCCTAAAATACAAAGAAATATATATGGAAAAACGGTACTCCCACTAAGTGTAGTATGATAAAAAAATGGCTATCTTTCAAAAAAGTTTGACTGATTTAGAACATTTTTCAGATTTGTGACATAAGGGTTATATTAAAAACTGTCCAAATTGATGCAGCAAAGGTTAAGATATCATTAATTTTAGTCCTGACTCCCGGCAGAACCAAAAACACTGGATCTTAAACTTCATGTCATGCATCTTTCATTTTTTGTCAGACCTTTCCCTTCAGTTAAACGCCCACTACATGCCCCAAATTTTAATATATACTTCTATTTTAATATGTAATTCTAAAGTCCAAACTGAGATACACAAATAATGTCAGCTGTGTGATTTCCCAGACTTGATAAAGTTTCCTCCAGAGCCGAAGACGACACTAACTGTTGTCACGAGCTGAATAGTACTTTGTCTGACTAGTAAATTGACAATGACATGTAAAATTAACTGCAAGTAGTTTTTAACCTTATTAACAGACAAAATTATTGGTTAAAATGGAAACCAAAAGACTACTTAATACCTTATGAATTTAAAAGTGTCCACAATCAATATTTTTTCTAACAATGATGACATATAATGTGAAAAGCATTGCTCACAGTCACATATCCACAGGGAATTATCACCTGACTGCAGTTCCTCAGCTCTGTGGCGCTTAGCTTGTTTCAGCTCATCAATGTGGTTTTCCAGTTGGCAGCTTTAGTGTTTTGCTTCACTCTCTCTGCTCTCATTATGTAGTTTCTGCAGCAGCAGGCAGCCGTTTTCAGCTAAAAAGCCCTAAAAACCCACCATACACGACCTGCACAGCAACAAACAGCAGACAGACCGATTTAGCAACTATCTGATGAACATAGTGGTTCATTTAGCAGCTAAAGAGACAGGTATTTCCCTCAGGAGTTAGTGAGTATCGGATATTGAGTGAATAAGGAGAGTGAATATTGGATTAACATTCATCAGGTGGACACAAACATGACTCTAAATGAATGCTAATGCTGCTCTGTGTCTGTTGGATGTGTAATTAGACAACTATTTTCCATATTAACTTAAAAAGTGATATGTCTGTTGATTTCACAACTTGTTTCCGCTGCACTCAAGTGGGAAAAAAAATTCACTTCTTGCAGGTTTTAATGAATACTTCACCCCCCAAATGACCCACTAAATTATGTGTACATCAAAGTTTTGTTAAAAGTGTTGGATGCCTCCACGGTGAACGAAGAATCTAAACATGGAAAACAGTGGCCCTACGCATCTAACTATTACACTCTAGGTACCCCTTTAGCGTCAGTTTTGGACGCTCTGGAACGCCTTTTTAATTTATACTCATTACACGTGTTATGTCTTTTCAAAATAAACATGTTTTCACAGAAAATGAACAGTTTCAATTTGTTAAATGCATTAATGCATTCAGGCCTTTTTCAAAACAAAAATGAAGGTAAAACCTTTCAGGTTTACGTTTACTTCCTTAGGCAACAAAAGCGCCTGTTTATGTTCAGTAAAAAACATAATGGTTTGGCTTAAAATTACAGTTGTTACGAACATATTGTACCACAGTGTAACATTTGTCACATGACATACGTCACTACTGTTGCATGTTACACTTACGAGCATGAATGGTCACATAGAGATGAATTAAAGTCATTGGGCTCCACATTTAACAACAGCAAATTTATAGTTGAACTGAAACTTATCTATGCTCTCAAAACACTTATTTTACCTCACTGAATATATCTGGTCTACCACTGTCTCGATCACTCAGTTTATTTGTGTTAATTCATGACTTTAGTGTTTTAAAGGGTTAGTGTGGATTCACAAAGGTCAAACAATAATACAAACAAACTTAAGATCGGGGCAACAGTAGACCAACAACTCCCATGTTCAGCGAGGTAAAATTACAGTTTTTTCCACTGAGTCTGCTTTCAAAAGAGTAACGTGAGAAACTTGGACCCCTATGACTTCAATTCTGTGTTTTCTGATTCTTTGTTCACCATGGAGGCATGCAAGTAAAACAAAGTTTTCTTCACAAATTCAACATAAAACAGGGTGAGTGACTGATATACAAGTCATCATTGGGGGGATGAAGTATTCCTTTAAAAGAACCGATATAGAAACAATTTACATACTGTAGTTTCTGTTATGGCGACTCAGCAGAAACGTAAGCCGAGCAGAGCTTTAAGAGAGTTGACAACAGACGTTAACACAGCATGGGATGATAACAGGTTTCTTAAATCCAACACACACACACGCGAAAGGCCCTTTAAGAAAGTCATTGTACCAGGCTCACTGTAGGTAAATGCCCAGGTACTCTCTCTTTCCCTCTTAGTCTTGGATCTAATATGCTCCGGCGCTGCACAGGAGTCTGCATATAATTGGGTCTCATGACGGCGGTGTAGCTAGCCTAGCCCCTGCCCCCTGCCTAGCCCGCTGAAAATGACTGATGGCCGAGGGACCGAGACTCATCGATGCAGAAACAGAAGCTAACAGTCCGTGAGAGTGGAGAGTTGCGGAGGAGCGCGCTGTAGATTCACTGCAGCTGCTACACCGGATACAGACTTCTTTGGGCTTAAGAGAGAGAGAGAAAGAGAGACTCTGCCCCCGAGGTTTTCATTCTCGCTAAAGCACCACCCTATTGGGCACATCATCCATTTCATTAAACCTGTTTTCGATTTTCCGCCAAGGTATTAGATTGGCCGGGGCTTTAAAGAGAGCTATGGGAGGCAGATTGATGTTGTCTAAAAGTAGTGTTGCCCTGTGACACGCTCGGAAGTAGGTTGTAGTGCTGCTCTGATGTTTACTTTAATGCTTTTAGCTGGTAGAGTAGGAATGATTGCTGTGTTGATTATTTTGTGTTTTGATTTGTGCAGTGGCATGCGTGCAAGCTTTTAAGCACAATGTGCGTGTGTTATTTTCACATTATTGACTGCGTGTTCCAGATAATGCCGCCCCATGGGATGCTCGCCCTTCAGCCTCCCCAAGCCTGTCGGAAGTAGCCCCTAACATCGACAGCCTTTCCATGCCATCGCCTTCATCTCATCTGGCCCCGGCCCCTGACCCACCTCACCTGCCGCCTCTGGACGTCCCTCGAGACGCGGCGGCGCGAGACAGCAGGACGGAGCGATCCAAGAGCCCCCAGAAGGCCGAGTTGCTAAATCCAGATCAGGGGAGGAGGGCGGCTAGCGGGAGCGGCAGAGCCAAGAACGAGGGTGGCAGGTCCACCCAAAAGGGGCACAGGGTTCAGAGTGAGGGGGACAAAGAGGGGGAGCCCAAACCTTCCAGGAGCACCAGAGGGAGGTCCAAGGAGAGAGCGGAGAACAGAGAGTCCACCGAGTCTCCCAGCGGCTCCAAGCTCCCGCACACTAACGGGAACAGCAGGGAAGATGTGGAGCGTTACGGTGGCGGGCAGCAGGTGGAGTCAGAGCCCAGGGGCCCGGGAGAGAGCCGACCCAACAAGAGCACCAGCAGCGCAGCCGGGAGGAAGGCCACGGTCTCTCCCGGGCCTTGGAAGATCCCCGGATCGGACAAGCTGCCGAGCACACTGCGCACAGGCACGTCCACGCTGAGCAGATAACACCGCGGCGCCAGCCCAGACGCCATCTGAAACCACCATCCTCACGCCTTCCTGTGCTCCCTTAACCCCTCCTCCATCTCCCATAAACCAAGCGGGGGGCAGGGCAATCTGGACCACGTGTTTTTAGAGTTTTATTTATGATACTGTACTCTAAATTATTTTGAAAAATATTTTACACCCACCACCTTAAGAACTGGAAAATCATCCACTTTTTTTAATGGAATGTGTGTGTAGCGTGGCGGGGAATCATTTTTGGGGGGTGAAAACTTAAAAAAAAAACTCCTCGAGCACTGGGGGACAAACATGCAAATATAAAGGATAAACTGCAGATTTTTTTTACCTTCACAACGGAGTCTGTTTTACGAAATGGAATGTTACGAAGAAAGTTTGCCTGTTTTTGACGAGAGCGAATGGTACAAAGAGCGACAGCGGCGATGAGATCATCGACAGAACTTTGCCTTAACAGAGACTGCGTGGGCCTGAATCTATCTTGAATAATCTATCAGATGATTATAGACATAGATATATTATAATGAATATGAATATGTGGGATCATTTTGTAAATAAGATCATCTTTAAGTGGACTGAACCTTCGTTGAGTTGGACGGAAATTCTAGACGAGCTAAACAAAACGGCGACTTGGACCCGAACTCTCAAACTTTCAGCCCTGTGATCGCAGTTTTTTGGGGCTTGACTTCAGTGATCTGTTTGCGCTCGCGGGGCTGTCGTGTCCATTTTCATTTCTGTGCTTCACGAACAAAGCAATCTGCGACGGCGGTGTCCAGCCGGACGCCGAGAGAAGGAGCTCGCGTGATGCCGACCGAGGGGCAGAGTGCCTTAGACTGACAGAGAGGTTGGCTTTTAAGTCAAAGGTGCAACTCCAAACCACTTACGAGGGTTCAAAACAGGCTGCTATACAACATCAACTTTACAGATATAAATATAAACTGTATTTTTTCAGATAAGAGTGATACGGTGAAATATATAATTTATTTCACAAGATTACGTATGAACATAACCAGACGTTTCCACCATCTTTGTGCGTGCAAGTGGTTCATTTTGGGTCATTTTTTATTGAGGTCTGACTCCAGTAAGTTGCTCCCGGTGTGTTTTAATGTCAGCTCAGAGCAGAAGCTTCGCGAACCAAACTACTAAAAACTGATATTGAGTCGTCAAAGCATCAATCTCACCTGTCAAGACCTCGCTCGCCCGGCAACTTGCGACCTGACCTCCATCTGAGAGCTGAGAAGAGGCTGCACCTGTCAGGGCGGCTGTCAGCGGCCGAGTTTGATTTCTTGTAGGTGATTCTGTCGACGCCGTGTGATATTAACGAGTACGTCTCCGTGCCAAAGCTCCCTGTGATTGGATACGTTTTCAGCTCACATACCTGCCGCAGAGTTGGACTCTGAGAGGTACAGTTTGTGCTGCAGCATACATCAACCGCTGAAGCAGTTTGCTAAAACCCTGCCCCCCTTAGTTACTGTTGCTATGCTCGTCAAACTCTCCATCCTGGCCCGCCATGTGCGCAGTTAACGACGGCAGATTTACCTCTCAAAACTCATGGTCACGTTTTGAAACATTTGATCCTGATTTGAGACAGAAATAATTCAAAATTCTTCTCATTGCTGGACAATTGTCTCCGGCAGATTTTATTACCTGGAGCTCATTGAACGTTTGATTGGCTGATTTTTTGGCCAACTTTTTAGTGTCTCCAGCTGACTCATTTTAAAAGAAGAATCTTTAGGGGAAAGTGAGGGAAGGGCGTCTTATCTACTTGAAAATACTGAGACTAAAACTGCGTGTCCCAGGCCAAAAGTTATCCTCCAGTTAATAATATTCATAGAAAACGTGGGAATAAAGACATTTTGCTCTTTTGTCACTCCTAGTTATGATATGTTCATAAAAAATATAAGACTCAGACTGTTATTTCATTCTAAAATCACACCATTTAGCTCACGTACTTTCAAACAGTATGTTTGTGTTTGTAACATTACAAAAGAAAAGTCTAAAAATGAGGATTAACTGATGAAATTGACAAGGGTGCCGCTTTCTTAGGTAACACTGGCTGCAGTTGCTGGAATTTTGCTTAATCAGATCGGATAAAAAAGCAGTACGGAGAGCAGTATAAAGGATAACTCGCAAGATTATCTTCTTAATTCAGAAAAATAAGCACAGATTGTTTCTCCTGAAACCTTTTCACAGAATTTTGAGACAACAAAGCAATTTAATTTAGAAAAACAAGCAGATTTTTTTCCCCATGAAAACTCTCGTCATGATGCTGAGATAATAGTCATGTTTATTCAGAAAAACTAGCAGTTTTTTTTATTTTTTTTTAACATGAAGCCTTTTCTCAGAATTCTAAGATAATCTTGTTAACTTAAATTTAGCTGATTTTTCTGGTAATCCTGAGATTATTTACTAGATAATTTAAAAAAAGAAGAGAATTCACACGAATATCTTGTAAATTCAGACCAAACGAGCAGATTTTTTTCCCCATGAAAACGTTTCCGAGATAATTAAAATAGTGATAATAATAATAATGATATATGATATATATAATGATATTTTCCTATGCTTCCATAGGGCAGGACAGAGAGCTATAGTGAATTATTCAGCAGGATACTGATGATTGCAGCTCCTGTTAGAGCACATAATCACTCTGCTGAATCCATTTCACTCCAGCTCCTTTGATTTGGTTTTTGGGAATGCTAAAAAAAAAAAGGCACCATTGATTTAAACTCTAAAAGCTGAGTGTCGCTCAGACTGCAGCCTCTGCAGCGCCTGGTTACAGTTGCTAAGCTGTGATTGAGCACTCCATGTTCGGGGCAGGGGTTTTTACGCAAACTGTCAATTTTGAGATCAACAAATCTTTTCACAACATCCGTACCCTCTCTGCAGATCTGAAAACTCTGAGCAGCAATTTTTTTCCCCTCTGAATGAGCCGACATTAACAAAAAAAACAAGTCATAATACCAGAACAGAGGTTTCCTCTGCTGAGGAAAGTGCAAACAGTGTTTAAAGAATGAAAGAGCGAAGGGAGACAAGTCATTATGTTTGCCATTGTGATTTGTAATTACACCAGGCGTAAGCGGACTGACTTTAAAGCACAATCTCTCACAGAGAGTTTGGGAATTATTATGTTGGAGGAAATCATCAGCCACGCACAAACGACTCAGACCTCCAGTCACTTGTAGATGGCGTGCAGGGGGCCAAAACTAAATTTTTACATTTGTCAGACTTGCAAATGTTCCATACTGTATCATCATGCATCATTTGACGGCACTGCTTCTTTATTTTCTGTTTGAAGCAGAAACAAAAAAAGAAAAAAAGAAATGTTCGTATTTTTGCACAACTCACTGCTTTCCACATCTGAGCTGTCTCCATCGAGCCAAAATGTAAGTAGTTTGTTACAGAAAATTAAAAAAAGATATCTAGAGGTGTAAAAAAGAAAGTGCGTGTTGATCTAACAGCACGCGTTACACCATAAAGTCCGACCCAAGCGGCTCAGTATCACTGTGTAGTGTTATAGCAGTGTATAGACCCTGAACAAATATCTCTATAAATATGACTCCGTGTACTATTGATGGTCACAAAGACTGTAAGTGGAGCAACTATTTTTATGAAATGCAACACTATGGATATATTAACTTTTGCAAAAATCTTGTTTACCTGTATGATATTCTGAAACGCTGTCAAAATAAAAGAAAATCTTGACACGACATGAAAGATTTATTCAGGACATGCGGCTGTGTCGTTTATTACGGGTGTTTGTTTTTCTCGGATAGAAATACTTTAACCGCCGTGTTCAGCATTTATAAGCACTATCACGATCATCAGAATGAATGTCGGCATTGTACATTTCTGCAGACCACGGATATGTCACATTTGTATGTTTAATATTTGGCAGATATGTTGAAACTTAACTTTTCTTCCTCATTTCCAGGTTGTCAAATATCGAGGCTGTCACGCCCCTCTGCATCTCTTAGCGATGCTCAGGGCCCCCTTCAGGGAATCTGTGTGACACACACCTGAAATATGTTGTAACACATTGTTAATGTTGTCATAAAGTCAAATTATTTATTTAACCCTCTGACACCTAGGCAAACCTTTTTTTTTTTGTTTTTCAAAAACATGGGAGGATGGTAGTGAGCAGCAAAATTTGATATGAACCAGATGTTAGCAAGAACTTTGTGAAAAGTATATAAAAAAAAAAAAAACTGAAAATTTGCCAAAAAAACTTTTAAAGAAAAGAAAGTAAAAAGAATATAAAAAATACAAAGGGAGAATTAACCAAATGTTTAAAAAAAAAGCTTAAAAGTTATAGTAATTTTGTAAAATAATTTTTAACATATATTTATGAATATAGTTCACTGAACATTACTCATTCGCATTTTAAAAATAGTCCTCTGCATCAAGGAACCAGTCATTTAATTATAACTTGGCTTTTATTTGAAGTTTTACGGCAATTAGTAACATATTTCTTGCTCATAAGCATATTTTCCAGAATAATAACCATCATCATTATACATATGGTATTGTGAAGAAATATGCTCCTTATATCTATTTACAGTTATATTATAGAACACTATAAACCATGCCTTATTTAATTATATGCTGAATAGGCAGCTGGTTGAAATCATTTTTCCGGTGTGGGTCTGTTAGCAAAAAAAAAATTCTTGAATTACCTTTAAAACTCTCTGAGCTCCTCTTTGTTGTAATGTTACTATTTGGCCACATGGGGGCATCTGGTGCACACAGCAAATCATATTTACAAAAACGACAACAAAGAAGAACTGGCCATAATAATCTGATATGCTCGTGGATATGTTGACCTTAAATGTACTAAATATAACTGCAGATCGTTTCCTGGCTTTCCTGCCAGCTTGAATAGAGTATCTAATGGTTTTATTCTGTGTGTGCACGTTCTCCGTGTCTCCACTAGAGGTCAGTACAGACCAAGCGTTTATTCATGCTGCTTGGTTTCATAATTGTTGAACTTACATAAAGTTATTAGTCAGACATTTCCTCTACAGAATGTTATAGGGATTTTATCATCCAGCGCAATGTCATGATTTCAGAAATATTACATCAAGCATCAAATCTGACAGTTTGAATGACATTTTTCTGCTCTTGTGTCTCTTGTAGACATCATCCTCAACCTCCTGAGCAGCTTTGGGGAAATTCAAAAGCACAAGTGCATACACTTCCTCCAGTTGTGGTTTTCACACGTACATCCTGTTCCAAAATGCTTGAGTAACACATTTTTTGCAGTTTGAAGCTGGTGTCAATGATTTTACATTTTAGCAAACATAAACTTCATCTGATGCGTATTTTGCATTAAGCATTAAGAGGTACCTATGTCGAGAGCTGAGTGCATCAAACAGACGCAGAAGAAGCTCGGGGTGAGAGATGAAGCTCTGCAGGAGCAGCAGAACGAGCTCTCCTGCAGAGGCAGAGCTGGTCGGGCTGCATGCTGCCAGCTGGATGCTGCTGGCTGCTGCGTGTGTTCTCCACAGGGGCGAATCAATCCAGAGCTGTACTCATGTCTCCAGCGGGAGAAAGACAAGCTCAGTACAGGCCGTAACAGACTGCTCTGCTCTGTCTGAAGAGACACAGAGGACAGTGGAGTTAAAAAACAGCCTCCGACACGTTTATAAAACAGCGCTCGAAGGAAACGACTCATATTTTATACATTATTGTGCTCAAATCATCAGATGTAGTTAGATGATGAGCAGCGTGTCACAGCAGCATTATGCACGGGCTGATTATGAGACAATGGGGCCCCTGGGCACAGATATGTTTAAGGCCCCACCACCTCCCCGAGACTAGATGCAGTCTTTGTGATGGTTTTGCATCTCCTTGTCTTCATTTTGCATCTTTATGTAGTTTTGTGTCTCATGGGGCAAATTTTTAGTCATGTTTGGTTTTTCCTTTGAGACAGTGCGTGTCTCTTTGTGGTGATTCTGTGATTTTTTTTGGTTGTTTTTTGTCTCTTAGATGTCCTTTTGCTTGTCTTTGGGCAATTTGTGTCTCTTGTGGTTGTTTTGTGTCAATTTGGGACAATTTTGTGGTTCTTCAAGGCCATTTTGTATCATCTTGTCATCTTGTGTCACTGTGATCGTTTTGTGTCTTTGTAGTTGTGTGTCTCTTTGAGGCCATTTTGTGCCTCCTTAAGGTAATTTTTCATCATTTGTTGTTGTTTTGTGTCTCTTTAAGGTAATTTTTCATCATTTGTTGTTGTTTTGTGTCTCTTTGAGGCCATTTTGTTTCTTTTTGGAGTAGTTTTGGGTCTCCTTGTAATGTTTGGTGCCTTTTTGCAGTCATTCTATTTCTAAGTGAGGTATTTTTTTGTCTCTTTCCAGTCATTTGTCTTTCTTTTTTAGGTTTTCAGTCTCCTCCAGGTCGGCATATGTTAAATTTGAGTGACATTTTGCAGGTTAAGGTCAGGAGGGCCCCTGACACCTTGGGCCCTTTGGCGTACGTCCAGTCGGTGTGTTCAGTAATCCATCCATGTGCAGCAGCTTTATAAGTTAAAACTGATCATCTAAGAATGGCTCACATCCTTGGATCTCAGTTGCGTCTGACAGCACCACACGCTGCCCTAATGTCTCTCCCAAACACACCAACACGAATGTAACTGACAGCAGACGTGACTCAGATTTTCAGCACTTGATGGATTGCTTTACCTCCTCTGCCGACGTCTCTGGTGTACCATCTCATCAACTCGAAACATACTGCCAGCAAAATAACTGCAGTGCAGAGATAACACCAAGTGCAACGAGTCCATCCTTTAGGAAGACTTCTGTGTGCTGCATAAAAAAAGAGATCTTAACAGCAACTCCAGTGATCAAAGGTTTCAGTATCTGGGTTTCAGATTGCCTCATGTTGGCCGGGGGCAACTTTAATGCTTTTATCTGAGGTGAGGCAGGAATTGTTTCGCTGCATTCCTGTGTGTCTCACCGTCACCTCGTTTGCGTCGGTGCACGTGGGAAGCAGGAGAAGCTCTGTGGGTTTACCAGACAGGAGAGGTCTATTCCCTCGTCATTAGTTAGCCAGTTTTTCTGAGAGATGCAGGAAAAATAATCAACCCATTTGGGAGCAGCACTGGCTCTGGAAAGTCTGTTTCATGCTCAGTATTTGTGGCACACGGTGCAAATGTATTACAGCGCTCCTGGTTAAATTACATAATGCAGACAGTTTCAGCCTCTAAACATCCGTGCAATCGGCACAACAATCAACCTGGATCTTTGTTGGGTTGTTACATATTTCTTCTGAGGGAAAACAACATTAAAGGACAGAAAATAAAATGTTGCACAACGAGGATTACCTGCAGAACAGGCTGAGGGCTGCCCTGTTCCTGTGCGCCTTTTATTTAAAGACAGAGAGAGAGATTGTTCGGGTTCAGTAGATCCTGTCAGCATGGCCACTTTGAGGTTTATGGGTCAAAGCCCAGTTTGCAGGATGGATAATACTCACAATGACCACAAAGACACGCAAAAACAAAGTAATGCAAAACAACATAAAGAGATGCAAAATAGCTGCAAAGAGACTCGCGTGGCTATGAAAATGAGCAAAACAACTACAAAGAAACACAGCATGACTACTGAAATACAAAGCAGCTACAAAGAGATTCAATATGAATAAAAAGAAACATAAAACTACTACTAAGAGACACAAAAAGAACGCAAAGAGACTCAAAACGACTGTTTTCTTTATGTTCGTCAGATCAAACTTCGGCTGATTCCTTAATTCCAATTTAACACTGTCCGTTGCTGAATCTGCTTACATGATATACAGTATTTGATTTATTCTAGGATGCAGTACAGGAGGCAATAGAATTGCTCAAAATACGCATCCAAAATATGCCATAATGGGATTACCAGGGTCTTAGAAATCCTCTATTGAGAGTTTTGTTTTGTGAAAGTAATAATAGTGACAACAGATGATGGTATGCAAATGTGCATGCTGTTATTAAATAAATTTTAATAGACCTGCTACTATAGTGGTTACACAAGTTTTAAGAAACTACAGGGATTTCCCCTAATTAGAATCAGACTTTATTTACTTTTCCCACTGTAATATACAAATATTAGGCTATATTTTCCACTAGCAAAGGTGAAAGCTCATTAAATGATCACCCGTGGAGAGCACCATTTAAAAATCGGCTTACACAGTTAAACTCCTTGAGAGTGTAAAATGATCTGTTTTAATATTAATATTTTCACTTAGTGATGCATCATATAGTTTCGCGTACTTTTGTGATATTGATCTGGTAGAGCTTGCTTTGTAAATGAACTCGGTGAGCCTCAGTTGTCCTTGAATGTAAGTTTATTACATATATCTGATTAGAGAAGCTCTTGGCATAACACGTGTGCGTGGACAGAGACATGCCAAAAACAGTACAACAGAAGCATTACTCATCTTTAACAGTACATTTCACACGTCACACAGCTGTGCCTATCAGTGTAGTCAAAACATCTGCAAGGTCTCGCTCCCTCAGTATCTTAACACTCAGACTTACTGGAGACTCGAAAAATCCTCATGACATTACTGAATCATACTGCTCCATACAATTACTCCTGATTACATTAACATTATTAGACAATAATTATTTTCTACGACACAAGGGTAAAACGTTTTCTCGATATCATAATTCCATATTTAAAATGATGTTACAGAATTATTAGAATTTTTAAGTGCTTTTTTACCAGATTATTTTCATGTCTGTTTTGTTGCGCTCTTTTTGAATAATTTTTCAGTGTTTTTCTCTTTGTATTTCTTTAATTTCTTGCAAATTTTGGGGGCAATTTTTTTTCTTTCAATGCTAATAGCATCTTCCTGTGTTTTTGAAAGAATTCAAGCAAATTTGCTTAGGTTTCAAAGCGTTAAACAACTACACAGAGATGCAAAATAGCTGCAAAAAGATTCACAACAAATACGAAAAGGGGCAGAACAACCACAATTCAATTCAGAATGACTACAAAGAGACACAAAACGACTAAAAAAGCTTATACAGCAGAAATATTAAACTACAATTAGACAAAAAATGTAATATAAAGAGACAAAAATAACAGACACACAAGAAATATGTAACGACTATAAGGAAATGCAAAACAACAACCAAAAAGAGGCTAAACAACTATAACGTCTGTGTTTCTTGCTCCCATGTAAAGGAGGTGGTGGGGCCCTCAGCATGTCTGTGCCCAGGGGCCCACTGTTTGATAATCCGCCCATGTTTTCCATCTCTATGTCCTCTGACATACTGTTTAAAAGTTGACACGGATGCACACACTCAGACACATCATACATTATCGAGACCTGTCTGTTAAACCCGTCCTTCCTTCTGCAGTGTCATACCACCCCGCGTTCAAACTTTCAGAGCTGAATAGGGATTAATTTTGTCGATTATATTACAGTTATTGCACAGCTGCAGAGAAAACGCCGTGCCCTTCAGCTAAGTGCAGCAAAACTACGACTGTGAGTCATAATTAAAGCAGTAAGATGTGGAATAATGGCACCAACTGGAGTTTTAAGAGTCCTCCAGGCAACAGGCTGGCTGTAATAACCGATATGGTGGCGTTTGATGCCTGGTACTTGATAACTTTAATTATACATCAGTGCTTTGCGAGCAGGGAAGCAAATGATCTGCCTTGCATGTTTTTTTATGTGGGTGTCAATAGAAAGGGCCTGTTCTGACATGAGGTTTTTAGCTGCAGAACAAACAGCGGGTTCAGTTTAACAGCGATCAATACATCATCTTGTGTGAGGAGATAAGTTTTGTATTATTTCAGGTAATTTACAGACACTTTAAGTTAATAACGTCATTGAGGGAACATGGATAACGTTCTCCCTTAGGGTCACCAAATTCATTTGGTTTTATTGTATTGATTCTTTATGTCCAGATTTATGATCTTTTAGAAATAAATGGTCAAATTGGGAGTGTGTAAAGTCACTATATATTTTAAGTGAGATCATTTAAAGGTTGCAGTCGTTTCCTTGAGCCCCATTATAACTTACATTGAAAGCAAAAGTGGAGATTTCTGCATTTAGATTTTTTTTCTCCTTGCCTCACTTGCATGGTGTTTGGCAAAAGTGTCACATTCAAACTTTATTCAAACATAATTATGAATAGTTATAATAATGAAGTAGCAGAGGGATTTTATTTTGACAAAATTTAAGAGTTTAGTCATTCAGTGTTTTTCTTGTTATTGAAAAAAAGACATTTACACCATGAATTGATTTGCGCTATGGTTAAGTCTGCCCCTGAGCAAAAGGAGAACCGAGGTAAAAATGTTCCAAGTGAGAAAAAGAAAGAAAGAGAAATAAAAGACAAAGGGAAATGGATATCCAACTGACTTTGTCCAATATACATACAAAATGTGCATGAGATGGATCACGAAAGGAAGGCTGGGGGCCCAGGGAGACTGTTTATGCACAGGGCCCATGAATTTTTTTTGTGGTCCGCTCCTAAAATGATTAAATAAATCTTACACCCTCGATTGAGAATATACTGTGAATACTATAAAATCCTATTTAGAACACAAATCATATATCATCATGTCCTGAATCCTATAAGCCTTTGCATGATAATCTATCCTACCCTTAAAAGTCAAAACTACACTGTACTTTGCTATGTAAACTATTCAAACGTTACATTTAAGTAAAATCATGTGTTTATATTTGTGTTTTTCACGTGCTGAATTTAATATTTTGATAATTCAGAGAGAAACTTCCACTAAACATTTTTCTATCAACAACGGCTCTTCGCATATCAACCAAACCGCTTTAACTTCCCAATTTTTTGAATGAGATTTGGCTTGACGCTCGGTGTGCGCTCGTCAGAACGGCGTGTCCCGGCGGGGCTGGGGGAGGGCCCACGGGCGGAGTGAGTCGCCCTGCCCACTCAGTATCTCACATTTGTGTGGCAGTCTGTCTAGCTGCTGTAGTCTGCAGACAGACAGGCAGGCAGTCGGCGGAGCCGTGGAAGTATCCCAGCAGCCAGAGCCCAGGGGCGGCCGGTGGGAGGAGGCAGAGAGTCCGCAGCTGCCGCACCGTTCAGCCTCTTTGACAGCCGCAAGAGGAAGGAGCCGCCCGCACCGACCCATGTCTACGGTAAGAAGGATTTTATTTCTTTTATTTTTAAAAAGGCGCTGGCTGTGTGTGTTTGGACATGAATGTGGGTGTTGGGAGGCAGAGATGTGCCTCGGCACGCCGCTGCCGGAGCATCTTTCATTGGTTTTGTCGGCTGTGTGTTTGGAGCCGCGGGAATCAGCATCAACACGCCGGAGCCGAAAACGTCTCCGCGCGCACTCAGCCGGTAAAATTCACAGTGTTTCGGCTTTTTTTTTAAATAATTTGTTTGTTTCAGTGTAAACGTGGAGGTTGTGTAAGGAGAGGGCGAGCAGTTAGCACGGAGCTGTAGCCGCCTCCGACAGCAGGGCGGCGGGTAAGCGGGACAGCTCGAGCCGCAGTCAGCGTGGAGCAGCTGCGTGAAGCTAACAGCGGTTAATGCTAACGAAACAGGAAGTACGAGCTGTGGCCTTCAAAAGAAAGGCATAAAAATGAATTTATGTTGAAATAAAATATAAGATTTACATTTTAAAATATTTTAACTGTTTTAAAAGTACACAATTAGAGTATTTTTGAAGCCACCAATTTGTAATGAATTAATTATAATTGTAAAATCCAATATGGCGTGCAAATTTTTGCAGTGTTTGCAAGTGTTTTGCATTAAAAAAAAGTCCACTTGAGCCATTTTACCAGGACAGTGTTTGAGCTGTAACTGTTACCACACCCAGCCCTGCCAGTTAGAGTACTTGCAAAGTGCCTTGAAAGCAGTGGTGGTTTCATGACAGATTTCCCCAAACTCTAGATTGATTCATATGACCACATCATGGACATAAGGAGTTTACAAAAGTCTGCTAGCTGATTATTTATTTTCAAGATTACATTTTGCAAAAAGTACCAGTTTTTTTTTCCTGAAAAGGTCAGTGCTTATGTATCAGTAGGTTTTCTTTCTATTTCATATTCAGTATGTATGATGGTTAGAACCAACAGTTAACTGATAATTAGTTAACAAACAGCAAATACACAATTTTACTCTTTTATTAATTGTGTAAGTTGCAAACAAAAGTATGAAACAGTCTCTTAAGGTGCTGTCAAGATCCTGGAATTTCTGACTTTCTAACTGCAATACATGACAGCATTACGTTTTAATTTTTTAATTCAAAGATTAACATAACAAAGAGAACTTTTCTCTTCATTGTTAGCCACAGTGAAACATTATCACCAGCAATTGAAATATCCTTAGGACAGTCACTCTGAAAAACCATGATGGTCAATCTAAAATATTGCATGAGTTTATTTTATATTTTTTAACTGATAAACGATAATGTTAAAATGTTAGAGTTATCAATACACAAATTACTCATGAGTTTTAAATTTTTCCTTTAATATTTTTTCTAACTTTGTTTTATTTTGAAAAAACTTACCGGAAACGACATTTTAGCGACGTTTCTGCTTTGACTGTATCAAACGGAGAGCGTTGGCACGGATTTGTGAAAATGTTAATTTTGTTACTTTTTAAAATTCTCGCAGTGGTTTTAACTGTCTGTGTAGCAAAACTTCACATTAAGGCAGAATTAAGGCTGTTACAACAGAGCTGAGCTGTCGCGCGCGTGTGTGTGCGTGCGTGCGTGCGTGTGTGTGTGTGTGGTTTGCCATGTGGAGGCGAGCCGTTTGAATCACCTCCTGGCTGCTTTTTGCTCTCACTGACGGTGGAGTCCAGCTGACTCTCCGGCTCATGAACTGGGCAGCAGCTCTAAACCACATCAGACCACAGATCCCAGTGTGAGTGGAAATTCCCTCACAGATCTGAGAAGATGTGGTGTGTTGCGTAATGAGTTTTACTTTAGACACATTTGAAAGTGCTTCTTCACCAGCGCAGTCAGTCCTGTCTATCTTGTCTGTCCTATCTGTCTGTTTTAATCACAGTTCTATTTTTACATTTTTAAAAAAAGCGAAAGGAAACTCCGGATAGTCTCCACTTCACTGGAGCGGCCTGCATACACTCTGTTGTATGTTTTTCTCACTCTTTCTGTGCAATATCATAATAAATGCAGCATTGCTGTTGCCAAATGTTATTCTATCAGGGCAAAGAGTCATGTCTATTCAAATTAACCCTTTGAAACCTGAGCAAAATCAAATTAAAAACATGTAATGTTGTGCAATGAACAATTTCAAAAGAAAATTGGCAAAGAATTATTTAAAAAAACAAAACAAAAAAAACCCCTGAAAATCAGCACAGAGAAAAAAAGGTCAAAGAAATAATAAAATAAAATAAAAATGAAGAAAATGTAAGTATAATTAACTTAAATTCTAATAAAAAATCAATTAATTTTCTCTCTGTGTCTCTTATTTTTGGTTCATTTTCTTGTCAGCTTTTCCTAATTTCTTGCAATTTTCGGGACATCTCTTGAAGAGTTGCTTGTTGCTTTTAAGCCATGTTTTCAAAATAAATCAGACCAGTTTTCTCAGGTTTCAAATGTTTAAATGCTTGTGAAAGTAAGACAAGAAACTGATGTTGATCTAGGTTTCAAAAGGTTAATGCTCGCAGATAAATAACATTAAAAAGGACAAATAAAATGTCAGCATGGTAGGACCTTTTACTTTGTAAAACCTCAGGGATCTATTTTTATTTTTTACTTGACTTCATGAAAAAAGTTTGCGGGAACTTTCTGTCTATGATGTTGGAAGTTTCAGTTTGAATTAGGTATTTACTAGAGGCATTTAAACAAAGTATTGTGTTGGATTTCGATATATATTTCAAATTCTAAATTTTGACAGAAAAAATATATATATATATATTTGTAAATGCATATTGGTTCCAAATATCAGTAAGCGGTCTCATTAACTGTTAATAATCAGTATCGGCCCTGAAAAATCAATATCGGTCGACCCCTAACATCGATTACACTCCTGTAGGAGTTCCTATTCTTCATGCAGCTTTATTGGACTCTTTACACAACCACAGATGATCGGCAAACATATACCCCAATAATCGACCAGTCCAATAATCTGTCGACCCCTAATTGATGTACTGTTAAATAAATTCAATGTAGGCTGAACATGTGTCAATTTTGTTTTGACAGGAAAGAAAGAAAAACAGCAATGGCAAAACATGTGTGATGCTATAAACATGTCAGCAGCAGTGGTGGAGGTTTTGTCTAACATATAGTGAAAAATAATTATTATGATTTCCCACAGGCCAGTGCGATGCCCTCAAATGTGTTGATTTGTCCTGCCGATGACTAATATTCAGCTCAAAATGATATAAAACAGAGAAAAGCATCAAATGTTGACATTTTATAAGCTAAAAGCAAATATGTGTCATTTTTGCATGAAAAAAAGCAGATACATTTTCTGCACCAGCAGCTGCACCTCTATTTTTAAAGAGTCCATCATCATAATCATCAAAACAATCATGAAACAATCATTAAAATTGCTTAAAAGGGAAATATCAGTCCATCGTGTTGTGCAAACTGAGATTTTCCCTCAGAAGGTGTGTTTGATGTCTGATCACAGACCTGCCGCCTCCTGAGCTATAAGTGGCAAAATGAGAAAAGTGTCTCGCGCTGATTTCTAAATCGGGATCACAAATAGAGCTCTAATTATCGTCACGAGATGGCCTATATTTTGCTCTCAGATAGGTAAAGTGTGCACGCATATTCACGTACGTGTGCTCATTTATATATTTATAGCTGCAGTAACTTCTGATCACATGCGTTTGATTCTCAACGTGACTCGGCTTCTGAAATCACACGTGTCTTCTTGGTAGTTTCATAACAAAGGCTGCTTTTAGAAAGTCCCTCTTTTGTCTTCCAGGTTCGTAACCCGCCTTGTTTACACGCCTCTCATCCTGTGCTCTCTCTCACCTCCAGCCACAACCGTTCCTGTTAACCCCCTCAGCGCTCTTCTGTCGCCATTCTCTCTTTTTCACAGACTTCTCTCCGTCTTTTCACTCTCTACTTTACACGCCTTTCCCTCCTGTCTCATGCTTTATGTCTGTTTCCATTTTTAAATGCTGAGTTGTGTTTCTGCCCTTTTCATCCGTGCATTGCTGCACCACAGAGTCTATTTATTTATTAACACCATTAAAAACAGTAACAGAAAACGAGTCAAAAAGCATACAGAAGAAAAAAAAAACACAGTCCTGGAGAGGTTAGAAACCCAAATGGGCGAATAGAAATACCTCACCAAAGGTAATACAACAAATTACAAGTAAAACACTAAATTACAGTGTTTTGATGCAAGCAATATACGATGGTGTCAACAAAAAAACGACAAAATTATGAGTGTGTTTGTGCGAGTGTGTATGCAAACGTGTGCATAATTAACCTGTGGGCCACAATATACTAATAAAATCTATTAAGGGGCTTGATTCGTGAGGCTGGCCGCCGGTTGAAGTTGTTGAGAGATGATGATGTTTTGGCGATATTGCCAATACCACGGAGAGTAATGACTGGAGAGGCATGATGGGAGAGCAGCGTGGGAGCTGTTGTCGTCTTGAATTTCCCGGTTCACAGTTTGTCGGAGAGAGGCCGTGTTATGAAAATGTGGTCGGTGGTGTGTGTGGGGGGTTGCAGTGTGCTTCCTCTCCTGCAGAAAAAAAACGCTGCAAGGATGTAAATCTCCTTTTTATATATATATATATATATATATATAGAGTGTGTGTGTGTGTGTTTGTGGGGGTGGGAGAGGAAACCCATAGTCAGCACTGCTACTTTCATGTCGGCCTCAGGTTTCATCAGTGATGTAACACGACATAGACTGCATACATGTCAGTTTGGACATTTTTTTTAAAGATCCTCAGATCTCTTTGCGCCCCTCTTTACATGCACGGCTTTAAATCACACGGTTTACTGTCCGCATCAAAGGGAAGACGCTCTAATTCATTTAAGTCTTCACTGATCAATTAACGTGAAACATGATCAGCTTAAAAGTCTCTGCAGGCGTGTTTCCATCAAACCTCAAACTGCGCAACTGAAACTTAAAATATGAACCAGGCCTAATGGAAATGTGTCAATTTAAAAAAAACTTGCATTTATTGCAGAAAGTTTTTACGCTTGCATGAGGCGGTATTTCAGGTGAAAAAAAGCCATATTTTGCAAAACTGCATTGGAAACACTTTTTTGGCTTTTTCTAGGTCACTTGATGCTATGGCTACATCGAGTTTAACTGGAAATAATGGTGGTTAGTGCGGTGGCTGCAGTAGAAATAAACCTGCCGATGTTTTGAACATCCATCATCTTGGAATGTTATCGTGACAAAAGTCTCATAACGTCACATCATGGAAACGCAGTCATCACGCAATTGTATTTTATCGACTTTTCGAAAACATTGTTTACGTAATGTAAACACTCGCAGCAGCGTGCCTAATGCGGAGGACCATATGAAGAAATCACGAGCTAATTTTAGCTTGTAGCTAAAATACAAAAAAAAGCTGGAAACAGTCTTCAAAACGGTCTGAAGCCTGAGGGTTTTGCTCATCGGGATTACATTAGCATACGTTTTTATATGAATATCCGTCACTGTTTTGACAGGAAATAGGAAAAGCATAATAGGTCCCCTTTAATTACTTTGTTAATTTAGCATGCAAACATTAGCAGGTACAGGTAAGGCAGTTTGAATGTCATTAGTTTTGCCGCCATCGTGTGCATATGACGTGCTTGTTGAACATTATTTCCTCGTTCACATCACCTGACGTTTCCACTTTTCATGCCAACAACAATGTGGTGAATCAACTTGTCAAACAACACCACATTCTTCATCTTTGCTGATTTGAACATTTGGGAAATGACAGATTGCTCGTACTGTCTTCTCACAGCAGGGTGTTTTTTCTGTCTGTGTTGTAGTCCTGCCAGTTAAACCAGTGCCACAGCTGGCACAACCAGCGTCACAGCTGGCAGAGAGCTAAATGGCTCAAATGATGAATGTTGCAATTCAAGAGGAAAACACTTGTTAAGTAAACAGTAAACAGAAAACGCAGGTGTTTTTGAATGGAAAAAGTGCTAAAAAGGTATGAAAGCTAAATCAGATAAAAGTAGCACACAGTTTAGCTGCTGGCGGTTTCTTCGGAGCGAGGCCGGCGGTAATGACGGAGCGGCGGTGCTGCACCTGTGGTTGTTTCTCAAGGGACGCTCCAGGTTGGCTGGAATCAGCGTTTGGTGTAAAAGCTGTGGATGTTGAGGAGAAATGAGCAGCAGAAAAAGAGCCACGAGGAGGAGCGGATCACCCCGAGGACTGTCCTGTAAGGAGGACATCCTGTTTGATTTAAGCGGACCAAACAAGTCGTAATGTCTTGTTTTGAACCTCTTAGAGTTTGGATGCATTTCTCCTGCAGTTTTCTTTTCATTAGTGCTACCTATTAACCCTTAATGCTTATTGATATTTGTTTGGATTTTCAAGCTTGTTGTTTCTGCTCAAAAGTAAGACATTTCCCAACTTCAGAACATGTTTTATTTAGCTAAAAAGACATATATTTAAAACTAACTATTAAACTATTAAGTGCAAAAGGGCAGTACTAAAACAAAAACAGGGTATTGATAGGCAGTGTGCACATAGGGGTAGATGGAGACAGGACAAAACAAGACAAACAAACATACAAAAAAATGATCAGGCATTATCATATTCTTTCTGTTGTTGATGTGCAAACTGAATATTTTATTATGCTCCGGGTCGTTATTGAGGTCAGTTGTGTATTTGTGTTTAGATGCATGCGTGTCTGCAGCTGAGAAAGACGAGAGAGAAGAGGGACAAATAATACTGTGAGGATAATATAGGATTTAGATTATGATGAGGGGGCTATATATAATGAATATACATAATAGTGAATGTAATAATAATAATAATACAAAAAAAATGAATAAATTAATAAACAAATAGAAAAGTAAACTTAATACGTAACTTAAAGAGTAAAATAAAAAAAATTCTGTACATTTTTAACCAAAAAAAGCCAAACATCACTGGTTTCAGCTTCTCGACTGTGAGGATTTTATTGCTTTTCTTAGTCAGATTTGATAGTAATGAAATATATTTTTCGCTGTTCGCTTGGTCGGATACATTCGGAAGCAACTCGCACCAAATAATCTAGATTGATAAATAGCACTACTGGTAAGAGGAAAAAAAAAATGCATATTTTTGATTTTGAGGTCCCTTTAAGAGCCTGCAAATTTCTTACATTTTCAAACATAATGAAAAATTGCAGCATGTTTTGCAAAACATTTAGATTTAATGTAAAATATAGCCTACTGTATATAATTTACAGTAAATGGACTACATGTTGAAAACCACTGATATGGCGCTTTAGGTTGAAGGCTCAAGCAGATGTTGTAAATTAGCATGGGTCACCTTCTCCGTCTGTGGACCTCCTGGCTGTTAATAACCCGAGGGAGATATTTCAGTGGCTGGAATGACATTGAGTCCCACGTGGACATGGGTGCTCCTCTAACAGCATGTCAGCAGAGGGTAATGGGGAGGATTTACAGGCGCTTTCTGGCAGTGAGTCACCCAGTGTTGATAAATGGAGCCGGTGACCACCACATAGAGCACGAGACCACTCTAAGATGTCTAATTAGGTGTAAAGTGCTTCTATAAAGAGCTGGAGAACAAATGCATGGATCAGAGTGAAATAAATAGGAATAAAAAGTCAAATGAAGCTACAGGAAATTATGCACTTCATACTTCCTATTGACGCTAACTCCCCCGACCTGAACAGTCAATATTGATTCACCTCTGCTGGGTTAGGCGCTACTTCTCTGCTATAATCCTCTGCAGCGGCCTGTCTGAGCCTGTGTGCCGATAGTTTTGGTAAAGCGAGTGATTGTTTGAGGGTTTGTAGAGCTGGAAGTTTTGCGACATCACTTTTTCAGTTACAATAATCTGCAATTCAGGGCGTTGTCACTTCTCTAGAAACATGATGCTGAAGCTGTGAAAGGCTTCTGCAATGACACGTTTCCACGAAATAATGTAACAGCATGCAGGTAAATCCAACCTGTGGCCTCGGGGCTTTAATTTGTGTTCGCACATGTCTAAAATAACTTTAATATTAGAGGGTTTACGTGATTTATGTGGTGAGTAATCAACCATCCTGAGCAACTTCATTATCAGATAACCGTGGAAGCCCATTTCTGCTGGTGTAATTTAAAAAAAAGAAAAGTATGTATGTCAAAACAGTCACCTAGTACTGGAAAAATATTAATTTAGTGTCTTGAAAATAATGAAAAATTCTGTCGTTTTGATTAATATATATATTAATTTATTATTATTTTAGATAGTAATTGAGAAAATTTCTCATTTTTGCAAGATTTTTAACTCATTATTTGGAGATGCTATCAAATCATTTTTTAAAAAGCCTCTCATTATTTATTTAAGATGCTAACCAAATTTTTTTTTTCTCTGAAGTTTATCATTATTTTGAGATACTAACTCAGTATCTTAAAATAATGAGAACATTCTAAAGAATAATAAGTCATTATTTTAAAGAGTTTTTCATAATTTCTAGATACTAAATGAGAAAGTTCTTGATTATTTTTAGAAAGTTTCTCATTTCTCAATATTTCAATATGCTAACAATTAAAAAAAAACCCCAACTTATTTCAAAAGGTTTCTAATTTTGAGAAAGTTGTATTAGTGACACACTTTCTTATTATTTTAAGATATTTTCTTGTTTTGATAAACTTGCCGGGATTTGTTTTTTTTTTTATCACACTTGCAGAAATGGGCTTCCATAGATAACCCTTTTCACGGTCACTAGAAGAGGAAAATAGACCAAATTTGTTCTACAGAACAACTATTTGCACATAGTTTGCGAGCGGCATAAATCAAACCCTCTTGGGCATGTGGTACACAAACAGGTTGTTACAGCGGTTATGTGTGTGTTTTTGTGTGTGTTGTTAACACGTTCTGCAAATACAAAAACAGTCCGTGATAGAAACTGTATCCTGAAATCAGGTTTCTTCTGTTCACTCTGTGACTTTTGGTTATAAAAGGCTCCATGTAATGAAATCTTTGCTTCCTTTATGTGATGTTTTTTGTGTGTGTTGAAACAGGATACTGGAGTTGGATATAAATATGAAAAGGGATTCTTCTAATCTGTCAGCGAGTTGGGTGTGAGTTAAGCAGAGAAAATGTATCAGTGTAACATTTGTGCCTGCTTCTGACGGCTGTTTAAGAGTTAAACTGAAAGAGCAAAATTTGTTCTGTCCTTTTTTGGAGAAACTGTAAACTTAATTGTATGAGATGAAGTCAAGGTTAAAAAAATGTAAAAAGAATAAGAAAAATGTTGAAATGTAAAGAGGAATAGGCGAAAGAATATACAGGTAAATTAAAAAATGTGGAAAATATAAAGCAAAATAAATCAAGAATATATAAGTAGTAGTTTTTAATAGTAATTGAAAATGAGGAAAATATAGAATTTTATTAAAAAAATAGATAAGTACATTTTAAAATGTGGAAAACTTAAAGAGAAATTAACAAATAAAAATAAAAAAAATACAAACATAGTTTTCTTATGCTTTTACAGATTTATTCTTTTTTATGGCACTTCCATGACTCCATAATTAAAAGAGGTCTTGAACTAATAATTAGTTAAATTATTGAGTCATCTGTCATTTATTTATTTGATTGTTTCATTTAATATTTAGTGTATAAAAAAGGCAGAAAAGGCTCCAAGGTGATGTTATTATGGGACTTGTTTTGTCAAAACAGGTAAAAAAAAAAAAAGGATTTGCTTTGATATAAGTAAGAAAAGCAGCATTTTAGGCTCAAGCCAGAGAGTTTGGCACTTTTCAATTAAAAAAATTTACCTTGAAGGTTATTCAATTATTACATTTTATGCGGATATTTTGCAGTTGATCAATTTAATCGACTAACAGTCTCAGATATAGTTAAAAGTTTTATTTTTTTCCCTTAAGCAACGATGTTCTAGTCAAGCTCATGTCTCCACTTTTTCGTCACTTTTGATACAGTTCAATATAAGTCATACCTTGCATATTCTATATTACCTTGCCATATTATTTTACGATATATTCTCTTCATTATTGACCTTGTTATGGCTGGATTTTGTGGTAGTTAAAGTTGCTCAGGCTGTTACAGGATTATTGACACTCGGTAAATATGAAACCAAGGATTAACTCAAAAGTTCCTAATTTTGAGCTATGTGAAATGTGGAATTACTTAACTGTTTGTCTAAGCAGCCCGTCAAACAAATGCTAACCTCCTTAAACATACATGATTCTCCATCGTACGAGGCTACAACTGGCAGGCGGCCCGAGGCGATCGTGTTTAGTTGCTTTAGGACCGTTTACTTTTCTCCTTCTTGTCACTTTCTGTGTGTCCTTTATGTAACTGCTCAAGGTTTTGCCTTTTTAAAGGAATAAGCCTCTGGGGATATTTAGAGTGATGTTTGTCTTGGACCCCATTAAGGGATGTCAAAGTGGCCCAACCTGGCTGTCTGTGTCTGGGACTTTTTGGATGAACGCCCAGCCCTCCTATGCATGGTCACTGTGGCTGGCAGCCAATGCTATGCAACATTTCCTTTTTATACTTGACAGTCTTTTCTTTTTCCGTTAGACCTGGGCTTTAATATCTAACATGGTAATCCCTCTCACTTACCCGCTGATTAGTCGAACACAAACGAGAGAGCAGGAGCTTATTGTGATTGTATCCTCCACACCGGTTACACAATGCTTCACAGTACAGGCCAGGTACAGAGGAGATCCAGGCTGCCACTCCCAGGGTGACTTTGAAGTGAAACATAAAGCATTTTGTAAAAGACCTATCAAAGACTGTAAATAACCCCATTTTTATCTGGTATTAATAATGCCCGTCAGCAGGTTGACATAGACTATATGGCCTTTCATACTGCCCATGTATTTACTGTGCAGTTTGCTTTCAGTTTGGTCAAATGTGTGTGATTTCTCTTAGAAACATGGGAAGGCAGTGAGCAACTTAAGAAGAAATGACCCAAAAATTTGCAGGAAATTAGTAAAAAGTACAAAAAAAATAACCGTAAATTAGCCCTGAAAACAGTAAATTGAATTTAAATTAAAGAACAAATAAAGGAAGAAATGAGCTAAAGTTCTTAAAAAACAATGAGAATTTTGTAACATATTTTAATATATAGTAAGGAAATTAGAATATAGTTTTGCGGACATTTTTCCATTTTTATCTTTTTTAATTTTCTAAATCAACTAATTTCGACTAAGACTAAATGTCTTAGCAAGTTGGTCTTTGCCTTTTCCTATGATTTTGAAAGATTTCTAACCAATTTCCTCAGGTTTCAATATTTGTAAGGCGTCACAGCACCAAAAAGTGATGTCAGTCCAGGTTTTAAAGAGTTAAATCCGCATTGATCGTGGGGAGCTGCAGGATGAATAATTGATCTGTTGAGTACCCATCAAATCGATGGAGAGGAGTAGCTGCTGCGGGGCAAATTAGACCAGCGCAATTATCGTTCAAGTTCCACTTTTGTTGCACCTAATGCTCTGCTGCTCCATCTGTGCCCAGAGTGCACTCTGAGAGTGTAGTGCAATCAACACCTGAACTGTGTATTTCAGCAGCGCTCCTAATGGTCCAGGTCCAAAAATATAAAATGCATTAGTGGTGGTGTATGTTTTAATCGTGGTGGGCCGCCACAAATACATTAAAATGTGGGAAACCCTGAATTATGTTTACTACCCGTTCAAATAAAGCTTAAAAGCATCTCCTTGAAGGGCCGTATTGACCTCATAAAATGTGACCCCAGTGATCTCAGTTTTGGGCCACATCAGTTACTCTGGCAGGGTGGCTCTAAGTAGCCCCTGCGCGACCACATCCTCACTCCAATCCCAGGAAGAGAGCAGCCTTTCTTTTAATCTGTCCGCCTAGCCTTGTACCCAGCAGACAGCCAAAGCTGATTGCATCCTCTTTTCCCCGAAATACACACAAACACACTCTCGCATTAGCAACAACAACCTTGTCCTTCTGGCACAGATATATTTGTCTTCCATTCACAGAAATTGGCAACAGCACAACTCTGCATCTTTTAAAGGGCGGGCATCTCGTCCTAGAGAGAAGTATGTTCGTCTTCAGAAACTATTGGCGCTCTACCGGGATCAGCAGTGGGTTTGATTTCAGGAGGTTGTGTCACTTTCACCAACGACAAAAAGATTATGATGGTATAGTGTTGAAATCCCGTTGCATTACTGCGTCCTAATCTGTCCGCTAGCAGCGTGAAATCGGAAATAATCTGTGGATGTTCATGACTCAAAACCGTCGTGTGTTTTCCACCTTGGCTCTAATCTGCATACGGATGGATGGACGAGATACTCGAACAGCGAATCAATTGATTCCAGAGCTCTCGTGTCATTAATTATAAACCTGGCTGGAAGCAGCTCAAAGTGAAGCTGTCGAGTATGTGTGTGTAAAGTCGTGCATTACTCTCAGTGTTCGCTGTAATCTACCTTTGCACCGGATACCTGATTAAATGACTCGGTCACGGATATTGGTTTCCATGCAAAGTGAGCTGGTCGTTGTTAAAAAGCACGGACGAGTCTTGAATTAAAAGACGGCGTGTGTGTGGTAATATCATGTCTCTGAGCCTTCAGTTTTAACGCTCATGCATATGAATGTGACCACAACTCCTGGATTAAGAGGAGAGAGTCCTCGGTTATTGAGCGGTCATTCAGCTCTTTGCTGTGTGAATTGGCTGTTAATTTCAACAGTGTGTCTGAGATTATCATCGGCATATTACAGCACGGTGGATTTATAAAATAAGAGATATTTAGAGGTCTAAACTAAGACAGACTCATGAAAAACCCTCCAGAACCTCACGTGCTTAACAGAGTTTCTGCAGGTGTTGACTTTTTCTTTTTTCTTCTTCTCCTCTCTTTTTTAAAAAGCAGTGGTTTAACTTTTCAAGAAGAATTGGTGTCCATTTCCTTGAGAAAATGTCATTACACAGGTCTTGAATATTTTCCTCCCTGCCACAGTAACATTAGTTATTACATTTTTTAAATGTGGTTGCAGGTTGTCAGAAGACTTCATAGTAATTACTGTAAAATTTTGACTCCTCTGCTCTCTACTGTCTACTAACCTGTTGAACGTGACACACCAAAAGAAAGAAAGAAAGGCATGAGCGTCTTCTGCTAGCAATAAGATAGCAGCCCATCACTTGTATTTAATTGATTTTCCTGTGTTTGCTAATATATGTGAAAAATAGGTGTATAAATGGTTGTTTTAATTAAATACAATGCACAATATTTTCATTAATGTATAAAAAAAGTAATACTTTGTTTTAGGGGTTTGTAATTTCTTAATAATTTCAAAAGACGTTTCCTAGAAATACAGTTTGATACAAATTAAAGGGAAGTGAAAACGAATTGGTATCCCATGAACTTGCCTCTAGTTAATTAAATCTTTCATCAGTGCACAGCAGGTCAGCTGAACATGCAAAAACTTACATTTTTCTCTACAAACCAGCATAAAGTTAAAAAAAATATGAAGAATGAAGTTTCTAATAATAAATTAACACTGACTGAATATGAATTTTGGATTAAATGTAGCTTTTCTTTCAAGATGTTCTCTTCCCTCCATAAGCAGTACCAAATTACACGTTTTTTTCCCCAGGCAACATGTGAGGAAATTATTGGGAAATTCTGGAAAGACAAGAACATTTTGCAGCATTAATATTTATCAAGTTTATCAACAGATTTAAGCCTATATTGACCATCTTTACTTTGCATCTGACAAAACAAAGTTCAAAGCTAAACACATGCACAAAAAAAATCAGTAAATTAATCTGTAATTTTGTTAGTTTTTTAATTATAGTTTTCTTGGAGTCATTTACTTGGATAATGAGACAACAATAATTACTCGTCCTACTCCCAAAGTAGGAAAGCAGCTTTGAGGAACCGCAGTCGTATCCTGACTCACGCCTGTTTCCACATAAGGAAAATGAGCCTGCGGGATAAGTGACAGGGCAGCTGTGACCTTTGACCCCGCTCTGTGATAAGGGGTTGTAACTGCCTCGCCAATTACGGCCCGTTCCCATCATCGCGGCATGTCCTCCTATGTGAGCGTGTCAGGCTGCTGAAAGCCTTTTGTCGGTCGCCGTGGTAATGGCTGCAGCCGAAGGTTTGTGTGGGTATTTTATGTCATTTGTAAGAATTGAAAAACTGCACCTCCAAGAGCATGCTGGGTAAAAATGACACAAATCTGTGTCCTTAAACACGATCTCATTCACTATTTCTTACATAAGAAACGTCTGTGACAGCGTGTTATGTAATAACACCGTGTTATGTAATAACTCAACAAAATGTAATGCGCTTCATTATGTGATTACACCTGCATTTTGTAAGAAATTAGTACATATAGCACTCGTTATTACAAAATGCGAGAGTTGTATTATTATTTTTTTTTTAAAACGTTATAATACATAACCAACCAAAATGGATGTCTAGGATGTCAACTGTAATGCCAGTAGGTCAGAGACACTCAACTTGCTCTGCTTGGGGGCCACGTTTGCAAAATAAGAGGAGGCCAGGGGCCCGATACATGTTTATAAGATTTTAGGATGTTTTTTTTTATTTTGGGACGTTTTTAGGATTTTAGGACATTTGTAGGATTTCAGAACTTTTGTAGGATTTAGAGACGTTTCTCTGATTTTTGCTCGTTTCTCAGATATGAGACGTTTTTAGAATTTTGTGACATTAGGGGCTTAGCTAGGGCCTTTGTGGGATCCTCTGCTGGCACTTTTTTGATAAACAAGCTCAATTTTGATGCTGTTTTATGCACTCTGCCACCTGTTGTATACTAGAAGTACAGGAACAATGGATTTTGGTTTTAAATACAAATATTTGACTATTGGTCGAACATTTTTCCCATGTTAGAGTTTAAGTTTGAATTTGTTTTGGCGGGACGTTCAGATAAGGGAGCAGCACGTTCACGAAATCTGAACACAAGTGGTCAGCTGGAGATACAGGTGTGACCAGTGTCTCGGTCGTTCACTTGTATTCGGATCATTAAAATGTGTTAAAACCAGGTGTAAACAGGTTCAGGGACTTCATGTCGGGAGCCAACCTGGAAATATTCATTCATGCTTTGGTCTTTTGAGGAAGCTCCCCAAAGAGACCATCAAAGCTCAATCAAACTGCAGATTTCAGGGACCAAAAGGTCAAACCACATCGGTCCGATTCTTACGTCGTTACACTGGTTTCCTGTCAGCCCCAAAATTAAATACAAGGCAATGCAGCTTGTTTATAAATCAATACATGGAGTGAGACCAAAACACATTTCAGAGGAGTGAACTCCTGCCAGGCCTCCGAGGACACGTGGGAGCGGGCTGCTCGCGGTGTCCGGCGCCAGGGCTAAACTTCACGAGGCAGCTTTTACTTACTGCTGTTAAACAGACAGACTTTTGAATCGTATCACGCTGTTTATGGATGTTATCAGTTAAGCTGAGTTATCCAAATTAATCTTGTTTTATCTATACAACCGATTTTCAGACTCTGAATGAAGTGCATAAAGTTTTTTTGAATATAGAGCAGCCTATATGACACAGCCCAGGTGCCTCTTCATGGTCTTTAAAATGTCAGAAATTTGCACCAAAAAAATCCCAATCAGACTTTCCCAAAATCGAAGGAGACATCTTTGAATTGCTTGTTTTGTCCAACCAGCATTCATAAACCAAAACTATTGAATTGATATCATAAACGACTAAGAAAACTGATAAATATTCAAATTTGAACATTTTGGACCCATACATTTTTGGCAAAAAATTGAATTAAATCAATAATCTAAATAGTTAATTCTGTCAGTCAACTAATTGTTTAAGTTCTAGATGACTCTATCAATCATCTGTGAGTAACGTCTAAATAAATGCATTTTTTGTGTGTTTTTAAGTTGTTAAAGCACATTTTAGTTAGTCATCACTTTATGTCAAACTCGTTTGGTTTCACATATTTCGTACACTGGCAGAGTTTTGCTGTTTTTCACCAAAGCAATATTACACAAGAGTAAATAATAATAATCATTTTAACTTTTTCCCATAAGTAATTTTCCACTGACAGATTTTGCTGTCTGAACGTCACATGTAAGGTGTCACCGTGTCATTGACTCACTGGCACGGCTGATGTGATCCAAATATTTCCAGTAAACTCCAGTTAGCAGTCAACCAGTCATCCAGTGTGTTGTTATCATTTCCAAAAGTCATGTTTTTATCTCCTGAAATATTCAGCATTAATCCACATTGGTGCATAGTTTTGTTACTTGAAAGAGGTGTGTGGGTTTGATTTGGTTATTTATAGCCTCTAAGCACAAGTGCACATGAACTGGGACCCAGTGTTCTTGCTGGAGGGCGTGTGGATCATGCCTTCATATTTTGGTGTTGTCTGCGTATTCAGCCTTTTTGGGGGCAAACAGGACGCTTCACTTTAGTGTTGATGTGTCATTTTTCTCTTTGTATCTTGGATTATTCCTAAAGATTGGTGTTTTGTTGCAAGTTTAAAAAAACATTGGTAGAGAAACAATGGACCTTTTTATGGTCACTGTGAAAAGATGCCTGTAGAAACCCACAAGTGAGAATAATAATACTGTTTCTATTTTTCTATTTTCTCCTTTTTGACTAATATTAGGCAGTAATGCTCAGACCCCTCTGTGTGCTGAACTGTCTTTGGTGTTATCTGATCTCATTCTCAACCTCTTGTTTTTGTCCTGCGCTGCTATTTGAGTAAAAAAGAAAGAAAGTGGTGTGGGGATTCATACCATGATGACTACAGAGCAGGTTCATGACCTCCCGGCCCGGTCGCAGCACTCGGGAGTAAGAGTGCCAGTCTGGGTCTGAGCCAGGCGTGATCTGACACCACAGCACCGAGAGGCTCTGTCACTCAGAGACTGCTGGTGTAATTACAGAATCCATCAGACATAATGTAGACAATGCACTGATGCACCAGTGTGTGAATACACAGGAACATAAGCTGACACACACACACACACACACACACACACACACACACACACACTGAATCTCCTGTGGCCAGAAATCTGATAGTGAGCAACAACCTTTACTTGTAGATTCAAAATTGGCTTGTGGTTTTAAAAAAAGACACTGCTTCAATCCTTGTAGCCCACATCTAATATAATTAATTCTTATTAGATTATCTTTTAGCTGTGTCGGAAAAAAATAAGTAGTATAGAAGACCTGCTTCTTCTTTTTTTTTGTAGTAATGCAATCTGGGATGAGAGCCCTTGAAAGCGCTGTGTAATTACGTGGGTTTTTTTCTAAGGCGGCAGGCAGTGTCACAACCTCATATACTGGAGCGGGGGAGTCGAGCTGCAGGATGCTGGGAAAGATGTTTCCTAGCGATGCGTCATCGTAGGATGTACGTGACCTGTTTCTATTTAAGTAGAATAATTACTTGTGGTAAATCAGCCACTGTTAATCACTGTAAACTGTATACGTTTTGTGCTTAAACAATAGAACTTTCTTAAATGCAAGTTTTAATGCAGCCCAGTTACCAGGATAAAATGTGTTATTGTACGCTTCTGTAAACTACAGATACATTTGTAGATTTCATATGTGCGATTTAGTTAAGATTACATATGTGCTGAGTTTCTCATCAGGACGAGGAGGGGATGGTGGACTATGTGACATCTAGGCGAAACGGCTGCCAACAGCCAACAAACGAGGGTCATTTTTAATGACATTTCAAGACATTTCCTGGAGTGTTTTTTTTTGCAAGAAAAGTGGGTGTTTTTAATCACAAAGTGGATCATGTCAAGCCAGAAAGCGAGTGGTTTTCAGCAACAGTTTGGGCATATCGAAGCATGTTTGTATCTACAAAAGAGAGTGTTTTTAACATGAGTTTGATAAATGTCCAGATTTCTTTCGTGACAATGGTGAAACCTATTCAGAGGTGTTTTTAGCGACAAAAGCATGTTTTTTTAATCACAGTGTGGGACATATCCAGCCATGTTACAATAGACGATGCATGTACAGCCATATTTGTTTGCGACAAAAGTGGATGTTTTTTATGTCAGTTTTGGACATTTCCAGCCGATCAGTCAAGAGAATTTTAGTGTTTGTAGTGACAAAAGTAGGCATTACAGTTTGGGACACGCTCAGCCGTGTTTGTGGCCAAAAAATGAGGTATTTTTTAAGGACAGTCATGTCCAGCAATGTTTATTGAACTATAGGTTTGGTTTCCTCACCAAATAGTTCTTGTGCGTAAACAGAACCGCACATTAACCGCAGTGTTGTCACAACAAAAACTGATATTAAGAAACTTAAAATGTCAACATATCCACTCAATACGAAACATACGAATGTGACATATTCTTGGTGTGCAGATATGTACAGTGCCAGCTTTCTTTTATTGTTTAATAAAGTCACTCAGCTCTTTTTTTCCCCCGGGAACTAATATATTTTATATATCTAATCTCGTGATCAGGTAATTATCCGACCCAAGACTCACTCATTTCCTCTCTTATCACATCCATAGCTCCTTCCGCTTTGTGAAAGGAGCAGTGGATGATCATCATGCCAAAATGGGCTTGACCTTCCTCTCAGTACTCGGCCTGAAAGCATCCTGAAGCTGCTGCTGGTGCTGCTCACACGGCCCCTCCTCCACAGACACTCTGTCAGAGGTACTTTCCATTCTGGGAGTCTTGGATTGTGGATCAGATGAGACTTGTTTGGCCCCTAAACCCTCCTGTCTCTTGGCTCGAGTTTACCAGTTGGAACTTGTCTTTTCAGAGGTCTCCTTGTTGGCACCGAGGTGTAAAACGACGGCCCGCAGTGGTAGTACACTTAACTCAGCTTTTCAGGGTGTTGTTTTTTTTTTATTTTACAATGTTGGCACTGTGTTATTTAGTGAAAGGGACCGACTCTTTCTTTGTGTTGCTTGGCACTGGCATTCAAGTTGACTAATGCTGCTTTAATTATTGGCTGCATTTTGCAGCATTTTGCTCTTTCTATTTTTCCCACACTCCCCTCCCTCTCTGCTCCCGCCTCTGTCGGCTTTTGTCCATTTATAATGGCCTGAGCCAGCGTGCAGCTGTAGAGCTCGATTTTTGCCTGTGTCTCCAGCAGCACTCAGCTGACCCACTAATAGAGGGGTTGTGTGAGGAAAGGCCGGAGGCAGCGGAGGGACTGCAGAGCTACGGCTTAAAACAACCCGCCTCCGACAAACAGCGTGGACCTCCCGGAGAGAGAGGCTTTGAGGAAAAACACTGAAAAACCCTCAGCTGGAAGAAAAGGAAACATGAAATGAAGCCAGAGTGCAGCAGCACTGAAATCTCTGCAGCTGAGCTGCACTCTGAAGCCTCCAGCATCTCCAAACTTTATTTTTGAAATGACCCTGAGTGACTTTGGACATGACGCGGCACTTTGTCAAGATGGCATCATAACCTGAGAAGCTTGTCCCTTAAGGTTTTAGTGCTCGTCCTTGCTGCCCAGTACTTTTACTACAGACTGTAAAAAGGATGCTGTCTTATTCATCAGTGACAACACAGCAAGGTTAATGCTGACACACGTCCTCTGAGCTTTATTCTGCTCGCCCTTTACTATGATTGACGATGACAGTTGGAGGGAATTATAAGATACTATCGTAAAGCTGCAACGATTAATCGATTAGTTGTCAACGATTAAGTGGCAACTGATTTGATAAGCGGTTTGAGTAAATTTTTAAGCACAAAAGAAAAATAAAACATCAAAATTCTCTGATTCCAGCCTCTTAAATATGAATATTCTCTGGTTTCTTTTCTCCTCTGTGACAGTAAACTGAATATCTTTAGGTTTTCACCATTTTCTTACATTTTATAAACCAAGAAAAAAATAATGGTTAGTTGCAGCCATATTTTAAAGAAAACAATAAAAGCAACCTTTAGTTTTTTATTTCTTTTAATATGTGTGTGTCCCCTCTAAATTTGGAGGTTTTTGCAGCTCTTTGTGACTTTTTTTTTCCTCAGCAGCAGTGTGTTTCTTGCCTGGGTGATTGATCTGTCGATCTGTTCAGAGCTAATCAGATCAATGGATGAGAGGAGCAAATTGCTGCGAGTGAATGCAAACTTTTACACCCAGCAGAATAAATGCAGTTTCACGTTCAATGCACCTGATGTTCTGCTGCTCCATCTGTGCCCAGAGTACACTCTGCGCTCCGACAGTGTGGTGCAAACAATAACCAATACACCAACAGCGCTCTTAATGAACGGTCCAGCTTTAAAATTAGAAAATCTATCTGTGGTGGCAGATGTTGTAATTATGGCAGGCTGCCACAGATAAATGAATGTTTTAGAAACCCTGCACTGACATCCCTAGAAGAGACTGAAACTGGACTTATTGACGTAACCAGTTTAGCTCCTGTTTCATGTTGGCGTTCAGCAGGAGGTGGCTGGACAGCATCAGCCTCTCTGACGGGCAGAGGGAGAGGCTGGAGGTGGGGCTGTCTAACCTCAGAAGAATGCAGTGTGTGTGTGTGTGTGTGTGTATTTGAGTGTCACGAATCTGGGATGTGCGCGTCCATTCCAGCACTTTTCCAGCTGCAGGAACATTCCCATTGTCGGGCGATAATCCGTAGTGACTTTCAGCCCCCCAGCTCTTGTCCTTGTGTCCACGGGGAATCTGTGTGAAGCACAAAGCTGGAATGTCAGGGGGCCTCAGCGGAGGACCTTGACATGCCCTTTTTATTTTGGTGCTTGTGCATTACGAGCAGTAAATCTGCAGGTCTGTAAGTTATAGATCCAGATAAAAGGGATTAAAACAATCAGAAGTGGTGTAAATGCAAAGCTCAGTGGGCTTTGAGAGTGAAAGCCAGGCCTTAGTTTCTGTGACGCCTGTTTTCCACTGCAAACCAGTGCAAGACTAAATCAAACACGCACATCTTTTTCTGTGTGTTTAAGGGAGCGTGATTCAATATTGCAAGCGTAGACGGCAGGATGGAAGGAAAAGCAAGTAAATACAAGATTGTTGTTTTATTATCTGGGCCACGTTTGGCTCAGGAGGATTTGGTTTCCGTCTCCTGTCTTTGGGCAGACATGCCGGGAATCTGCAGCCCAGGAGAGAGGATAAAAGAAGCAGACAGAGGGGGGGAAAAAACTCATCTTATGTACAAATCACAAGCTTCACTGAGTCACTAAAAGCGCTGATCGAGCGTCAGTCTTGGCTAAATGTTGTGCTTTTGTTGCCAAGTGCAGAATTTTACAAGTAGGCATCCCATCAGCCTCCCCTTCTTTTTGTTTTTTTTTTGCAGGCTGGTTGGCAAACGGGACTGAAGGTGCCCGGCTCCTGTGATTGTTTAGGGGAGAAAAAAAAACATGCCAACCAGAGACAGGAAGCTGTCATCCAGTCTTTAAGAGGCTTGTGATGTATCGGTGCATCGTTGTCATGGTTACACACACAAATGAACAGCAACATTGGCAGCGTGTTTGGGAGCTTTTAGCCCACACATCCAACACGGTGCTTTGATCAGAGAGGCACATAGCTGCAGCAAGCCTCACAGAGAAAACAGCTGAAGTCACGTGACGGCTCGGATTGATGTCGGTCTAAAGGGAAATAAGGACAAAGTCTCAGACTGTAAATGTTGTGCAGTGCACTTTAACCATCAAATAAAACATCGAAACTGCGGTAGAATCCACAATAACATCGTCCTTTTCTCGTGGTTACTGATAAGTTGTGCTGCCTCTGGAAAAAAATAACCACATTACTCTTGTGGCTTTTATAACCACAAACCAGTGGCCTTCATGTGGTATAAGAAGCACTTATATCTTTTTCTTTCTTAAATTAATAGTACCACAGTGTAGAAATATTCTCCTGCATCCCTATTCTTATTTCAAGATCCAGTGTGTAGAATTTGGGGATATATTTACAGAAATGGAATATAATAATGTAAGTATGAGTATTGTTCTGTTTTCACATAAAACAGAAAATTTAGAAAAATTTAAATGTAAAACAGAATTTTAAAAAATTTAAATTTAAGACACAGAATTTACAAAATTTAAAATATAAAACACAAAATTCAGAAAAAATTAAAATGTAAAACACAGATTTCAGGAAATAAAACTTGAAACACAGAATTTAGAAAAATAAAAAAAATGGAAAACACTGAATTGAGAAAATTTAAACAGAAACATGGGGGGGAAAAAACAGAATCTGGAAAAAATTAAAACGTATTTCATAGGGCCATACAATGAATGAAGAAATTATGACATTTGTGAGTGATTTAAACCTCACAACCTGGGCACATTAAAATTACACTTTAACCCACTGATGGCCCAAATTTTGACCAATGAGGAAGTGCTGTAATCAGAAAGGTGATAGGAAAATTAGATCTGTTGCCTCTGCAGAGTGCAGTTCATGAACACTGGGAGCAGAGTCAGTAACTCAGAGCTAATGACCAGCAGCCGAAGCTTCATCAGCCTCTATCTGGAGTCTTTGTCCTCATCAGGTTCTGGCCACCTGCCACCACAAAAGCAGCAAACGCAGCTCCTGAATTATTGTATTGAACTGGCCCCAAATAAGCAGACACAGTCCATTACACCAACACCATTAGAGCAGCAATTGATCCAATTAAGCTGCCATTGAATGAAGGCGGCAGGAACAAAAATCACTGCAAGAATGACACAGAGTGCAAGTGTAGGTCATGTTATCTTGAGTAAATGTGTGTTTTAGCCTCCTGAGGCAGGTGTGTGACTCATTCTTGATTTTGACTGAGTTTCAATGGGTAGAGATTGTTGTGTAAATGTTGTGGCTAAGCAGCAAAATATCTCGGATGTTGGTTTGGATACGTTGCCATGGAAATCCCATTGAAATCCCATTTTGCCAACTACAGGTTAATTTGGTTAATTTGGAGCAGTATTGGGATATATATATATATCCCAATAAAACTGGAATATTTGAAAAGCTTATATATATATATATATATATATATATATATATATATATATATATATATATATATATATATTTTTTTTTTTTTTATTTTTTATTTATTTATTTTTTTATTTATTTTTTTCTGGAAATACCATTAAGCTTTTCAAATATTCAAGTTTGGTGTGATGTTTGTAAGAGTGGGAGTGGCTCCAAAACAGAACATCAAAATGTGGGAAACACTACTATAAACGGATGTTTGTCTGTACCAAGTTTTGTCAAAATCGGAATTGTATCGTAAAAGTTATGACTTTTCAAAGTACAAAATTTTGACCTTTTAATAATAGCATCAGGCCGATAGGGGTCATATTTTTTGGGCAGCATTTGCACAAAACTTCCAAATCACTGGTGTAGGTTGACTGATATTGCTTTTTCAGGGCTGATTATTAATAAGACCAATAACCTTTATTTGGAACTGATATGCATTTAATAAAAGTAAGTTTTTCTGTTAGTACTTACAATTTGTAATATAACAAACTCCAACATAAAAATTAGTTTTAATGCCTTTAACAAATGTTTAATCAAAACTGAAATGTTTAACATTATATACAGCAAGTTCGCAGCAACTTTTTTAATAAAGTTTAAATGCTTAAATAAAAATAGCTCCCTGGGGTTTTATAAAGTAAAAGTTCCTCCCATGCTGACACTTTCTTTGACCTTTTTAATCAATTAATTTTATCTGTAATCATTAAAATAAAATGCTGATAGAGATAATAGGCAAACTGCCAAATATCAGCCAGGCCTATAATCTGTTGACCCCTAATGATTGGTGAAAATTGTGTGTGTCTGTGATCTACCTCCTCTGAAGAAGATTATGAATAACAAACCAGCAAAAACAAGAAGGTTTGCTTCCTTTGTGGCTTTAATCCCTAAAAATTCCCAGATGGTGATAGATGGTACGCTGCATTTAATGGTCTGCTTCTTAACCCCGAAACCCACGTGGGAGTCTGGTTCATAAAGCTTTAGGAAATTCTGAAAATTGGCCCTCAGATTAATCATGGAAGTATTATTTGGTTGCAGCCGAGGTTGCAACTATACAGCCTGTAAATTTCTCTTCTACTCTGGAGCGCAGCCACACACACACACACACACACACACACACACACACACACACACACACACACACACACACACACACACACACACACACACACACACACACACACACACGTGCGCGCTGATGTCAAATTGCTCCTGACCGTTGCCCTCTCTTTATCCGCCTGTATGAATATTCATCTGATTTGCATACTGGCTGCACGTTTCTTCTGGCAGTGTGAAGGTCAGAACAGTGCGATAACACCACTGATGCACATTTTGAATTTGTTAAAATGTGTTTTTCCTCCTTTATTATATCAAATTGAAGCCATCACAGACAACATTTCATTCATGCAAATCTTCCTTATTTTTTACAACCTCGCCACATTAGTGTGATTCACAGTTTAGATTTGGCTTTAACACTTAAACGCACCGTGGATTCACAAACGAGTTTCACAAGTACTTCCTTATGCAGTATTTAAACTATGCGGCTGCCAGCGCTCACACTTACGTCCCTCCTCTCTGTGCAGGAGCTGTCTGAAGACCGGGACCTCGACGGGTTAGAGGAGCAGGCAGCAGACGGACACACCAGACTGGCAGACATCTGCAGCGGCACAGCGGGCAGCAGCATGGCGTCCATACCGGAATTCTACGCCGGCAAGAACGTGCTGATCACGGGAGCGACGGGCTTCATGGGGAAGGTGCTGGTGGAGAAGCTGCTGAGGTCGTGCCCCGAGGTCAAAGCCCTCTACCTGCTGGTCAGACCCAAAGCCGGGCAGTCCATGCAGCAGAGGGTCAGCGACATGATGACCTGCAAGGTAAGAGCTGAATGTGCCATTTAACCTCTCACTGTTACCCGGCGCGTCTCGAGCACCACGAGGAGCTGCAATTATTAGGAGATTAATCGATTAGCTGATCGACAGAAACTTATTTGGCAACTGTTTTGATAATCAAATAATCTTTTTGGTAACAAAAAAAAAAAAATTAAACTTTTTTATTGGGGGTTTCAAAGTCAACATACAACTGAAAAAATGTAAAAAAAAAAAATAGATTTTCTTATACCAATGTATATATTAGTTGTTTGCAAAAAATAAAATAAAAAACTAAGTTGTCATACATGTATACATGTAAAAAAAGAGAGAAAAAGACAAGAAATCAAAATTTTAAAAAAGGCAGAGAAGAGAAAAGTATTAGCACTATTATTTACCTCTATATTGTGGCTGCATTTTGCTGCTAAAAGTTAAACTATTCCCACTTTTTTTAGTTTGGTCGCACTTTGCTCTCGAATGAAACGGCTGCAGACTTCCTTATCGGTTTCATGGCAGCTTACTGCAGGTCGCACTTTACATCTGCTTGTGTTTTTTTTGTCATGATGGATAATTTAAACCTATGGTGTCCTTCTGTATTATCAGTAGAAGAGAACTTTTAAACAGTAATTAAGAACCTGCTCCACCTCCAACTTGCAACTCTATTAAAAACCTGTCAACCAAACTGCAGCGGAAATGGGGAAAAGGTGACGGAAAGCTTGTAAAAAGACGTGTCACTCTGCCTTATTTCTTCAACCTGGTTCCGCTGCTTCAATAAGCTTCATGTCATCCTAGAGGCATTGCATTTTCTACCATTTTTTCGCTGTTTAAAATTATAGATCGTAAAAACACAATAATGATTTGAAACACAGCAGTCAGTTAATGCCACTGAGCAGCAAAGAGCGATTCATTTGTTTGAGGCCGTCAAACCAGGTGACACTCGTTATGTTTGGGCTGTTGATTCAAATCATCAGTCAAAACCAGAGCTGTTGAAAATGGCATCGGGTTTCTAAGTATGTTTACAGAGCAATAGAAATTTGCCTGCGAATTACAGCACCAGCTGCTGTTGCCATGGTGAAACGAACTTAATGACCCCAGAGGAGTCCAATATTTCGTCTTTCAGTTTCAGCGGAGAGACACAAAGAGTCAGAGAGCAAAATGAGTCCGCTCAAGAGGACTAAAAGGCTGATCTGGAAGCTGTCCTGAGATGATCTGGTGTGTGTGGTGAGAACGAGGAGGGCAGATAAAGGTTTTAGGACAGAGAGGAGGTGAGGAGAGGAAGAGAAGGTGGGGGGAGGAGAAAGGGAGGAGGTGGAGGAGACATAACCAGAGAGAGACGTAAGGAGAGGGAGGATGGGGATGAGCTCCAAAATATGTGGCGTCAGCTATATCAGGCCAGGCAGCAAAGCATGACTCAACAAAAACCTCCAAACTATGTTGGACTTAATGAGGGCCGAAGCATCGACGCTGGGTGTGTATTGATGTGCTCGGAAGCAGCTGCTGCTCCGCTCCGCTCGGGCGTTGTTGGCCTCAAACTGTCAGTACACCTAAGAAAATCACACTTTCGCTGTATTCCCCTTTCTCTTTCTCTGTTTCCCTTTTAAATAGCATCTATTTTTACCGCTCCCATTGAACCTTGGTGCTGCATTCGTTACTCTACTCACTGCTGCGATCGCAGCCAAGCAGCCGTTTGAGAATATGTCCCTTAATTTAGCCGAGCACTTTGTTTATTCAACCCAGGCGTCAGAATAAATGTTGGCATTGTAACATCATTTTTGGCTGTCATGTTGAAACTTTAAATTTCTTTGTCTGTGGTTAATGTTTGGTTATGTTTAGGTTATGTATAACCTGTGGGTTATTTTTTAAAAAACTTTTTAAACAGATTTGTGTATTGCCTTTTTGATTTATGATATTCATATTAGATATATATATTATATTTAATCTATATATTGATGTACAGCACTTTGGTCAACTCTGTTGTTTTTTTTTTTATGTGCTTATAAATACGTTTTTTAAATAACCAATGTTGGAGCACAAGTGCTGCTGAAAATGCTGGTGACATCTCGCTAAAAACATGGTTTTGGTGACACAATCATGGCTGGAAATGCTGTTGTTTACAAAAAAACGCTTTTTTTTCCAAAGTCACTGTTTGAAATGCCACCAATGTCTTGCAAAAAAACAACCAATGCATATTGAGATGCACGCTTTGGTGGCACTGTTGCTGCTAGAAATATCACCAGTGTCTCGGTATGAAACACCCCTTTTTGGTGGTACTATCGCCGCTAGAAATCTTGCCAATGTCCCGCTAAAAATACACTTTTGGTGGCACAATTGCCACTGAAAATGCCCCTTAATTAAAAATCTATTTTGGTGGACAAATCACAACTGGGAAAGCTGCAGATGTCCCGCTGAAAAACAGCCAGTGTTCGTGGCCCCGTGTGGCCGTGGTATGATGTCTGTCTAGAAAAACGTCAGCTTTTGATGGCACAGTCCTAAATGTCATGCCATCCACCTCCTGATAACAATGTCAGTTAATATACGACTTCCCCTAGAAATGCTCTGTTTTATTTGCCTTTTTCTTTTATTTCCTCCTCCCGTCAAGGTGAGCTTGACGCTTCAGCCATGCGGGGTTCGCAAAATGCCTCTCACCATGTAATTAGTTCACTCTCACACAACAGAAAAGTGCCAGTTAACACCCTGTAATTTCTGCACATCAGAAAAGGGGAGAGTGGGCGACAGAGAGAGGTCCTTTTTTTAATATAAACACCTTTTTTAAAACGTGTTCCTCCTCTGCTGCGGCAGAAAAGAAAAGAAACAAACTGCTCCTCTTAACCTGCGTCTGAACAGTATTTGCTAACATGTCAGCAGCAACAAAACAGACACTCGTGAGCTTCAACAAAAGAGAGAGGGGATAAAAGGTTTGGCTAACAGCTCCAACAACTGTGTCACGTAGGTAATAAAAGCCCATAAACCCAAATTCCTCTCGCGTATCAGTTAGTATTTAACCCACTTCATCTTCACAGCTATCGACATATAATTTATCTACTGCAGCTGTTTGCAGTTTCTCCCCCTCAAACAATTTTCCATTGGATTTGGCGTCACTCTAATCGCTATCAGGACACTGCTTGATGCTCTGCCCGTTACAGACTCGCTCACGCTCAGTCACATTCGCAAGTGATGTCATTAAATTTCCATGACCGAGCCTCAAGTACCAATTGGTATTCATGGCGAGCCCTCAGGTCAGTATTATTCTATTCAGAATCGGCATAATTCATGAAGGAGAACGGCGGTTTTGTCTCTCGAGTAGCCTCTCCTCTCATCCTTCAAGCCAGGCCAGTATCTTTCTTACCACCTGTTGCTAGGTAACGACCATCAGATCTGTCCCGTGGTGTTTTTGTCAAAAGATGCAATCAGGGGAGCTGCCCCGAGCAAGAAGAGGGACAAACCGATAGGAATCTGATTGTCTGTGTGCATCTCCACCGCGCCGACTTTGACATTTAAACGCTGTCTGTCTGTCTGTGCGGAGGCTACTTTGATTCACTGGAAATGTTTAGATGCCTGCAGGCGCTGGTGTGGTGCCAGGCCCTGAATGGCATGTCAGGCACTTGATACAAGTAGGCCTCTGGGTACACAGGGCCTCCCTCCTGCTCTGGTGGCATGCTTTTCCCACCCACTAGTGGGCTTTTGAACGCGGTAAGAGTCTGTGCAGCATCTTCGTACGGCTGTATCTCAGAGAGATGCTCTCAGACTTTTGGGCGGAGATGTGGGAGGTGGAATGCTTCGGATAGGACGAGATCTTAAGGAATTTGTCTACAGGGCAGTATCCTGGATGAGGGAGTGTTTGACACTTTATTACTAAAAAAAGACTATTGATCATTGCTTTATAGCAGTGATACTCAACTTATAGCCAGCGGGCCAAATCTGGTCCCCAAACCATAGTTTAATTCACAATAAAAATAAAATGATTCATAATGTGAGTTGTTCTATTAGAAACTTCCTGAAATCAAAATGTCAAAATGTCCTCAAATCCTCAAAATGTCCTCAAATCCTCAAAATGTCCTCAAATGCTAAAAACGTCCTAAAATCCCTAGAAACATTCTTAAAACGTCCTTCAATCCTAGAATTGTCCTAAAATTCTTAAATGTCCTAAAGTCCTTGAAATATTCTGAAGTCCAAGAAGTGTACCAAAATCCCATTAAACATCCTGATATCCTAGAATTGTCCTAAAGTCCTAGATGTCCTAAAATCTTAGAAACACCCCCAAATCCCAGAAATGTCCTAAGATCCTAGAAATGTCCTAAAATCCTAGAAACATGCTAAAATCTTAGAAATGCTCCAAAATCCTACAAATGCCCTAAAATCCCAGAAACATGCAAGAATTCTAGAAGCGTCCCAAGATCCTAGAAATGTCCTAGAAACATGCTGAAATCTTTAGAAACGCACCAAAAACCAAGAAAAGTCCTAAGATCCTATAAATGTCTTAAAATCCTACAAATGTATGGAGCTGCTGTGACTGGCCCCTGGCCTCATGTCATTTTACGAAAGTGGCCCCCAAAGCAAAGCAAGTTGAGTATCCCGGACCTTTTCAGATACCAGGTGAAGAAATCAAAAATCCCACATACAGTCCAGTTACTTGCAATAAGGTGCAGTACAGCTAAAACTGATGAAGGTCTGCGGACTGAAACATTGTTCGCTTAATAAGGTTCATTTACAGCCTTCAATAGTACATCAGCCTATATTTTCATGCTTGAAATTCAGGGGCCCCAAAATGTACAGCAGCGCCCCATCAACCTCTGTCTGAGCAGATACTCTCCCCCCTACTTTCACAACACTGTCTGGCAACCGGCACCAGTACATTAGTGATACAGGTAAAACAGGACGGCTTTGTTTCATCAGCGTTTACTCACAATGTTTGTTTAAACGTTTCATTTGATGGATCGCAGCGCAGCGGGTGAGAAGTTCAACAAGATCTTTTATGAGAGCTGATGTGTTGCTGCATTAGTAAACAGAAGTTATCTTCACTGAATGATGATTCTATTTTTATTTAATTTTAATGAAGCATAAAAAGCAAAAAGACAACTCATCGACATGTAACAAATACAGCAGATTTAAAACCTCTGCCTTTCCCATCTTCCCTTAACAACTAGTGTAGTCGGTTTTTTTTTAACCACATTGGCTCATGTTGTAGTTTTTCTTCCTCTTTATATTCCTCACGCTGGCATGTCAACACACCCTCAACTGATTCACCGTCTGCCCCTGTAGAAAGACAGAGACGTTGACTGTGTTTAAACATAGACTTTATCTGCGGCGGTGGAATGTGCTGGAAATCAGTACATTCATTGTACTTAAGTATTTAAATGTTATGCAACTTTATACTTCTACTTCACTGCACCTTAGATGCAAATATTGAATTTTTTACTCCATTATATTTGTCTGACAGCTTTAGTTATTTTTCAGTGAAAACCATGTACCTCCAAATTTGGTGGTTTTTGCGGATCTTTAAAAAGTCTTAAAAGGCATTGAATTCATTCATGTAAAAATAAGGCCTTCATTGGTATTACATGGACTATTTTTTGTTGAATAATTTAATTAATTCCTTATCTTGAACTCATCATGATGGGAACTCAAATGGTGGAATCTCACATGCAGATTGAGAAAGACAAAATTGCCCAGAAAACCATCCAGAAATGCCAGATACTTCCCACCTCTGTTGGTAAACTAAACAGGTACTTTTGTGATAATACAATATGTTCTTTTTCTGTGTGTGCTCCACTCAAAAAAGATTGTTTTTTTTTTTTTGACTGACTTTTGACTTTTCTGACTTTTTTTCCTTTAAAAATTCATTTTTTATGCTACAGTAAATATTTGGGCAGAGCTGGTATTAAACACAATAACAGGTGGCATTAAAAAGTCTTAAATCTACCTTGACTTGAGCTGCAGGAAACTTGTATTTTGTAGGAGCTATTTTCTTTATACCGAACTACACCCGCCAACTGTATCACTGTGCAGAAGGATGTGTGCATCTACTCGTGGATGAGAGGTTTGTGCTCATGACAGCACGAGGTGTAAATATTAAAGGTGTCCTGCTCAGGTTGTGGTTGATTTCGACATGAAGGTAAAGGATCTGATTGAGAGTCTTTGTTATAGTTTTAAAGATCTTCATGCCAAACACACCTAAAACCACGTCATGGTGACGTCACAGCTGATGCAAAGAAACACACATATCTTCATGAACGGCTGGTACAGGTTGAAATAATTAATGCAGTAAATAATGTTGCGTGTTTGTGCGTTCTTTGAAATGATTAATAAACCTGGACGCTTCGTTAGGGACGGCGGCACTCGCCTGCTGACGCCACACAGCTCTGACACCAGAGTTACCGCTTAAATAGAAACCGATGCCATCTGGGTGTAGATATTCATCTTTGAGTTGAGCAACGTCTTCCTTTCTTCTGCGAGAGATCATGAGTGTTTTTGGATGGCTGGTTAAGTTGTTAACCCTTTGAGTCCTGGATTGAGATCAGTTTTCTTTTTCTTGCTGCCGTCAGATGCCTTTCAAAAGCATTTTGCTTGATTTTGATTTTTTTCAGAAACATGGCAAAAAACTTAAGCATCGAATTGGCAGAAAATGTTCCATAAATTGCAAAAAAAAAAAATAGTAAAAGGTGACGAGGTAATAACCTGACAATTAGCTGAAGAGGATTATTCAATATTATAAAAACAAAAAAACCCAGGAAACAATGTCCATAAAACTACATGATAACTTATTGATTGGTTGAGTGAGTGATGTTTTTATTTCAATCAATTAAAAACATGAATAACAAAAAGAAAATGAATTAATATATAAATGGTATCCACAATTGCCTCGATTTAAAAGAAGTATAAACTTATTTAATAGATATAAAGATGGATATATAGATAAGAACTTTATTTGTTTCTTTTTTGTAAATTTTTTTTTTTAATTGCTTTTTTGAAAACTTGATTTTAGGCAATTTTGTTGTAGTTTTGTTTTTGTTTTGTTTTTTTTACTAATGTCTTGCTAATTTTTTGCCTTTTTTTAAAGTTTCTTGTTGCCTTGAAATCAAGCCAATAACCTCAGGTTTCAAAGGGTTAATATAGATGCATTTTAGAAACACATAGATGCACAATAACTTACTGTACAAGCAGGTATATTTATAAGCACTTATCTTCAAATTTTTACTTTTTCTGCAGTTGTCGCTGCTGAACAAGCAGCTCAGATGTTATTCCATGTGTGGAAACAGCCGTCGCTCCTCCCTGTTGTTATTATTAGAGGTGGGTTCAGAGAGCGTGTGACTCCGTGTTGAGGTGCTGCCGCCTGCTCTGTGGTGTTCAGTCCTTTGCCCATTATCGCACTCTGATCCAACATGACTACATTGTTGTATTGATTTGTTCTTGTTTGCAACCAGGTGATCTTTCCAGCGGTATAAATATTCAAGATTTATCGATCGCTGCAGGTTCAAACAGGCGGCTCTACTGTATGTGTTTCCACTTGTGGAGCTGCCTTAATGCCAGCTGTCAGCGCAGGCACACCTTGAAGCAGGACCACTATTAACATGCTTCCCTGCCACTCAATCCTGCACCCATTCAGGCCTTCATGAGCTAAATCCTGCAGTTAAGATAGATAGATAGATAGATATATAGATAGATATACTTTATTGATCTCAAAACCGAGAAATTGGGGAAATATAATATTATTATATTAATAATATGTGGCTGCCTGTTTAAAGTGTGACAAGCTCTGTTAAAACTGCAACTTTTAGGGATGGGAGCGAACGAGGTGACTCCCCGCTCAGAGACTCTGAGGAGAGGCTGCGACTGGCACATCGCGAGGCATTCGCAGCTCATCTGTGGTTCAGCTGGCATGCAACGCAGCAGACCGAGAGGCAACCAATAACCCTGCATCTCCTCCCCGGAGAGAGGGGCAAGGGGGGACCAGTGCTTCTGCGTATAATTAGGCTGCAAATTAACTCCAGTTTATGAAACAAATTAGCACATTAAACGTCGCCGGTGAAGTCATTAAGGGAGAGGAGACATGCGTAGTGAAGACTCAGTTCTTCAGGGGACTGTTGCAGCACGGCCCAGTGCCTCCACAGCATGTGGAGAGGCTGCGTCCATATGGCTCCACAGATATATGTGGCACAGAGACCTCTGAGACGGGATGTACTGGTCCCCCTAAAAGCTCCGTGAGTTTAAATCGGACTTTCCTCATTTTTGTTTTTGCAAAAGTTATTATAAATATTTCTAGTATGGCAAAATAGGCAAAAAATATGGGGAACGTGGTTGCATATTTCTGTGTCCCTGCAATATTATTAGTGTTTGGCCTTCAGTTGATTGTGTTTGTGTGTATGTGTGGGAGTTATTGATCAGGTCAGGATGAATGAAACCCTGTTTTATGTTAAAAAAAGGGGGCAGAGGGTTGTTGGAGGTTTTAGGGGTCAGGCAGCAGGACAGATGAGAAGCCGCTCTCCATATCAGAGAGGATCATGTTCATCAAGATTACAACCTGCAGCCGCTCCGTCTACAGAAAAACTCTGACGCCCATCTGATACAGAAAATCAGTTTCCATCGAGGTTTCCTGTGTTTCTTTTCGAGTCAGGACTCTGAATGACAGTCAGTGTTATGGAAGTGGCTCACGCTTGCTGGTGGGTGGACAGCAAGACGTTTTTTCCACAATACCACATGTTTCTCTGTGGTTGAAAAGATTTCATTGCTGCTGTTTGCGTAGTGTTTGGTTTGACGGTTGCAGCAGTGCACTTTGAGGCTTTTAATTTATTCACGCCTCTGCACAGAACTGTTCATAAGCACTGTGACACTTCAGGGTCTGCAGATCATCTCAGAAGTGAAGACTTGAGACTTAACTTGGTCTTCTCTGCTCTGAGACTCGAGTTTACAAAACTTTGACCTTCCTTTAGACTTGAAAGCAAACACATGCATCAGGTAAAGTGCCAGGGACAATAGAAACTGAAAAGTTTGCATCTGGCACGTGTTTCACAACCATAACTTGCGACATAAGTTACATAAAAGCTTACTTTCCCTTTTTTTTCACTGTAATATTTAATTAAATTTATTTATTTATTTGTACTTAAACAATGTAACCCATGATGAGCCAATCAAATGACCTGTATACATATACATTGGGCAATAAATAAAAAAAAAATTATTATAATTAAAAATTACATAAATAGAAATACATGCAATTAAAAAGGAAAAAAAAGGAAAAAAAAGCAAATCCACAAACAAAACAAATCCACATTCCCACATACTTAATTTCCCTTTTTAACAGAAATGCCAGTTTCATCCACCTATTATGAAACTTCCTGAAGAATTTTCACATTAAAAGCCTACCAGTAATGGACGTCTGGCAGACTTTTAAATAATAAAAGGAAGTAGTTTAACATCAACTGATGAAAAAACGGCTCTGTTGTAACAGTCTCCTTCCTGTTTACAGCAGCACACCCAGCGTACATATATTATCATGTGAAATGTGTTTTCAGGCGTGATAGTATGGACAGAGATGATTTCTGAAACTGTGCTAAAACGATTGTGCAGACAGAGATCGTTTTCATTTTAAAGCACTGCTTTTAAACTGAAAGCGTATTAGAGTGGATGTATTTCTGACTGATGCTCTCGGAGGGTAATAAAAGTCTCCTTGGCTCTGCATGAGGTCACTGTCTGTCTGAGAGACTGGAATGCGATGCCACCGGCATACCAAACGCCGAGCCCAGAAACTCCACATTTGCTGTCACTGTAAACCTCATTACTCTGCTCATATTGATCTTTTCAATTGAGTTGTGTACAATGATAGCCCAGAGCCAGACATGAGAAAACCCTCCACTTTCATTAGTTTGCTGTGATGAGCTGCTCCCACCGATGTCTGATCACTCCCCTAAGCTCTTAAGAAGCCGTGAGATTCGGGGCTGAAACAGTTGAATAAAGACAGAGACGCCATTGTCTCTCTTAAGTGGACCACTCATGAAATATAACACTATTAGACGACAACACTTAAGAGATAAACCGGAACACTTTGGGTCCCGCTTGCAAATCTAATTGTGTGCTATAGTTTGCCTTTTTCTCCTACTCTTTCTCCTACTTTAATCAGACTTTTCTCGGCACCTAGGACAATCCCAATGCATAAGCAAGATTTAAAAGCCAATAAGTATGACGTTTCTAAAACATCCAGAAGGCAAAGTTTGCACTTCAGACTAAAGGTTTCGGGACTTTCATTCAAATTTGAAGTGACACAGGCTGGTTAAATCTGTGTTTATGCCCCTTGGACATTGGCGAGTGAAGAGGATTGGAGGTGAACCCTTTTTCTCCTACCTTTCTCTCCTAATCAGTTTTCTCTGCACCTAGAGCTTCCCAAAGCATAAGCAATAATTTAAAGCCAGTAAGTATAAATAAACAAATAAACCAGCTCATGACATGTAAAGGTTTCATGCCCCTCAGACAGTGAAGAGGAGATGAGCCCCTTTTCTCCTACCTTTTTTCTCCTACTTTAATCAATAATCCAAAAGTTAAAGTTGCCACTTCAGACTGAAGATTTTGGGGCTTTTGTTGAAATGTGCAGTGTCATGGGCTGTTTAACTCTGTTTCTATGCCCCCGGGACACCAAAATGGGTGAAAAGGAGTGATAATGAACCATTGTTCTCCTACCTTTTCTCCTATTTTAATCAGGCTTTTCTCAGCACAAAGAAGCATCCCAAGCAAGATTTTAAAGCCAATATGTATAAATGCATAAATAAACCAGCTTGTTTTCATCCCCCTCGTACAGTGGAATGGAAATGAACCCCTTTTCTCCTTCATTTTTCTCCTTTTCTCCTCCTTTATCAGACTTTTCTCAGCACCTCGGAGAATCCCAACTTATAAGTAAAATTTAAAAGCCAATAAGTATGAAATCAGTGTTTTTACGACAATCCAGCTGGCAAATTTCCCCTTCAGACAGAAGGTTTGGGGACTTTTGTTGAGCTGTGTAGAGTCACAGGCCGGCTAAATCTGTTTTCATGCCCCTGGGAGACTGAAACAGATCAGGAGTGGAGATGAACCCTTTTTCTCCTGCCCTTTTCACCTACTTTAATCAGTTTTCTCTGCATCCAGGAGCTTTTAAATGCAAATGCAAATTTTGAAGTTAATTGGTATGAAATTGTTGTCTCTAAAATATTCAAGCAGGCAAAGTTTCCACCTTAGACTGAAGTTTTTGGGACTTTTGTTAAAATGTTTAGTGACGCAGGCTGGTAAAATCTGTTTTCATGCCCCTGGGACACTGAAACGGGTGAAGAGGAGTGGAGATGAACCCTTTTTCTCCTTAATATTCTGACACCCCCAGGGGTTAGCCATGTCTGTCCTTCTTCACAGCTTCCCATGAGACTCCTCAAATTTCCATCTTCTCGGTAAACTTAGCATTTTATCCTTTAGTATGCAGCGTTGTCAGTTCTGCAGAAGAGAAAGAGAATTACACTCTTCCTCCACCACACGTGTGTGCTTTCCTGCTGACGTTGTCGACAGTTCGGGGGAAATTTAGTCATTTTGGAAAAACTCCTTTTTTGTCGGTGATCCTTTTCACATCCCATTATTTGACTAATTTAAACAGTGTATGTCAGGAAATGGAGGTCATCGCTGAGGGTGCAGCTGGTAATCGTTTTTGTCTGACACACTTTGGCAGAACTTCCTTAGTTACAGTAAATTTTCCGGTCTGTTCGTATTTGATTGGTGGGATCCAACTTACTCAGCTGAGAAAGGACAGCAGCTACTTTTCAGGCTGATGTTACAAAGGAACAAAATGAAGGAAATTCACAGCGATGGTGTATTTAAATTACTCAAGCACTTCAGGCATTTTTCCATAAACTACCTGTGAACTAGTGATGCACAGTTTGACCCAGGATTGACCCGTGGGTCAGGTGGTTTGGGTAAGCAGGTTGGAAATGATTGTGGGTTTCGGTCGGGGTAATTGTTCTGAGTAAGTTACTAATAATTTAAAGAAACAATAGTCCACTTTCCACCGTCTCCTTCTCGCTGTCTCTCAGCCTCATCATCAGCGCTATTGTGTTCAGGATTTCCGTTTTTTGGTTTTTGACCTGGAAAATCTCTTAACGCCCAACACACTTATATCTCTGTGGTCATAATGTGCGGAAAAACATTTTCCTCTGAGAATATAACAGCAGGTGTCCATCTGTCTACATAGAATCCTTTAGCAAAAGTAGCAAAATAAGCAAAAAAAGGTGTATATACGTAAAATAGTGGATAATAGTTGTATTGACAATAAATATAAAAATAGTTTTCTGAACTTTTTTTTCCTATTTTTAACTTGAATATTTTTTCTCTTTCTTTAAAAACGAATTTTCAGGTCATTTTCTTGTCGAATTATCCAAATATTTCACAATATGTGGGACATTTCTTACCAATTTGCTCAGTGTCCTTTCAGCCATGTTTTCAAAAGAAATCAAATCTATTTGCTAAGGTTTCAAAGGTTTAAATGCTGAAAACTGATGATGTTCCAGGTTGTAAAGGGTTAAGTATTAATCGCTCATCAAAATTGCTGCAGTTTGATTCAAGAGTCTGCAGATGTGACCTCCAGCCTGTAAAGGAGTCATGCTAAACCTCTAATAGTGTGAAGAGCCATTAGCACTGCGTCATGCTGTCCCATTCTTACCCCCCTCAGACACGAAGACCGTCTCCAGAAGACAGCAACTTTTAGGACAATACAGAAAATCCAAACACTCTTCACAACTCTTTTCTTGTTCTTTCTCTCTCCGTCGTCCGTTCGCTGCAGGGGAGAGGTCTGCGTGAAGGGGGCCGTGAACAGAGTGCAGCCCAGTTAAAGGGCAGTTAGCGAGCAGAGAGGCTGTTTGAATGGCATCTCGGGTTGCCGGGCTGAAAGGAAAGTGCCATTAGTGTTGGGTTTCTGTGAAAGTCCACAGAGCGGCTGCTTCAAGGGCTCTTGATGGAAGATTTATTGCCCTCAGGGTCTTAAAAAATGTCAGTGTTCAGTGCAGAGAAAGGACAAAAAGTGGCTGCATGTACGAGCCACCTCTTCAAGTTAAACAGCGGAAAGCCATGGACAGGCTGACTTTACAGACGACCTTTACCTGCGCTCGTTCATGGCCGTGATAGCCCACAACATGCACTACTAAAGCACTTGTGGTTGCACTGCGGTGATGTTTGTCCCCTCAGAGAGTCGAGGAAATGCGAACTGGTGGACTATTGTGTTCCGGTACAAGGCAGTTTGCTCAGTGATCCCAGTGGGTCGGAGAAGGGTGTGATGGTAAATGCGAGCGATGGAAGGCTGGCACAAGAAAAGAGCCCCATACAAAACAATCCCACAATGCCATTCTCTGCCTGCGCCTGTAACAAAGAGCGCTCTGAAGCCCACATTCTGCGGCCTCATTCACCCTCCTGACCCCGATGCACTTTCTATCTTCTGGCTCTTTCTATAGTTTGACTTTGGCTTCATAAATATCTATTTTAGCTGTGAGTGCACAGCTGATACTCATGATACTGTTTCAGTTTGGTGAGTGAGAGTGTGCACTAAAAAATGTGTTTAATGGTACAATCGTTGAGTTGTCTCTTTTTTTCTTTTGCCACTTTACCCCAGAAACACTAATGGCTCTGTGCAGCATCAGTTTCGCGGTGCCAGCAGAGGGCACTTGAATTCATTTGCATCTTAATTCCTCCAGCCGTTGTTGTGTGCACCAACTACCACCAGGTGGCATCTGTGAAAGTGGAGCTCAGGTGTAAAAGCAAACGTGGTTTGTCACACAAAACATTGCAAAGAAGAGAGCAAGATTTGAAAAAGTAATGTCTCTCGTTCTTTTACTTTAGCAGTCTTTCTTTCGCTCATTAATATGACCAGAACTTCTTAGCGCTGTGCCAGTACGTTTACTGGTGTGTGCGCAGGCATCCGTTTTAGAGACACTGGTGAAGAAAATTAAGTTGTTTGAGTTTGGGGAGAAAAATTTGTTTAAAAAATACGGATGTTAAGGTCCATACATAACACTTTTTTTTTTTTTTTAAATTTTTTAAAACCGTATTAATCGCTGGCTAAGAGGCTGTACTGGTCTGAGTTTTAAAGGTAGAGTGATGATATTGATGTTATGTGAAACCATAAATGACATGCTAGCTTCTCAGGAGGTGAAGTAGTATCCCAAAGTCAAGCTATATTTTGGCGATGGAAAAACGACGTGGTCATTTCACAGGGGTCCCTCTCAAATAATCCCTGGGTACCCATGAGTCTCCCCTTCACTAATGTCCACTTTGTGATAGTCTGGTAGTTTCATGCGTTTTTTTCACTGTCATTTGTTTCCTAATCAAGACAATGTGGTACGAATTGCTTTACTTCAGCAGAATGGACTTCAAAACTGTTTTATAATGCAATATAATGGATTTGAAAACACTTGAAAAATGCAATTAATCAAGATTTTTTATGTTTGACAGCTCTGCGAAAGACTTATTTATACACCATTTACGTACAAACATAGATATATCAGTTTCAAACGTCTCTGCCTTCATATTTTTATGTGTCCTTTATGATGACACAGATACAGTTGTCTCCTACGGTTGTGTCTCGCTTGAACTACGCCACACTGTCCCCTCACTTTCCAGGTGAACTGCTCCGTTTTGTTTTGTAAAAAACAGACAAAATAAAGTACGGACAGGAGGCTCTATCTGTATATATAACTAACGCTGAGCGTAAATGGATCCTTTTGACACAAAAGAAGACGTCGTATCGTGGTTAAGAGTTCCTCTTCAGTCAAACCAGCTCTTCCTGTTGCAGTGTTGAGGGGGTTCTTGTTCTGATGTTAAATTACTGAAGTGGTTTTTATCTCAGATTTTGTGTGGCATTGAAGATTTTCTTCTTTAAAAAAGCAGCACGTGTAAAGGTGAGACTGATGCGCATCAACCTGGCTGATCCCCAAAAGCCCTGACTGACTCTCTTTGATTTTGACTTTTGATTCTCTACAAGTTGCTACAATGAACTCTTTTACCGGCTGCCTCCCTGACAGATACGGCATGTGATAGAGCACATGAACATCAGAGCTATTAGAAGAGTTCATGTCAGTTTAAGACACCCGCGTCATACAACCCATGTGGGTGACGGGCCGCCGCCAAAAATGTGGGTGGTTTTGTTATTGTTGCCAAGCTACACACCCTCATTAGGAAGTTAAACTGAGGTCATTGCATGACATCAGCAGCTCCGTGAGTCATGCAGTGAAGAGAGAGCAGTTTGTGGAGTGACTGATTTTTGGAAAGATTTTTTTTTTATGAGAAAGCTGCACACTGAATCTCCTCCACCGCTGAATGTAGGTCTGTGTTACTGCCAGCTGTTGGCCTCAAGCAGACGGAGGGAAAACACTGTTATTTTTTGCATTACATAATGATAGCAGCGCTGCACTGTCATGCAGAAAATACCGCATGCATCCCCCTCCTCCTGTTCTGGGTCATGACATTACATACTGTACATGTAGTGTTGTGCCTAATATGGGCTGCGTGTGTTTGGCGAGCAGCGTCACGATGCAGGAGATTGATGGGGATACAGAACATGAATATAAACAGCTGTTTGAAGCTGTTTAATTCAACATCTGCTCCGTGCACTCGGACAGCTGACACACACACACGCAGCTGCAATTTCATGACAGAGCGCACACAAACTTTGATGCCAATCCCCTCACTTCCCCTCTCATTCACCCTCTTTTTCTTCTGCGCGTAAAACGTCTCTGTGCACAGGATGTCAGCCATGATGACAACACGACTCCTGATTGGAACTGCACAAAGAAACACACGACGCAACATGACATCTGACTGACTTTCTCCGCTTCCTTTGGTTAGTGTCCCCAAGTTTAACACAGTGGTGAAGTCCTGCAGAGTGCTTAACCCTTTGAAACCTGGAACGACATCAGTCAGACGTCTGGTTTGATTTCTTTTGAAAACACGGCTGAGACGGCAACAGGCAACTTTACAAGACATGTCCCAGTAATCACAAGAAAACAGGAAAAGGTGAAGAAAGTTAACTGAAAATTAGTTTTAAAAAAGAAGGCAGGGTGCCTGGTGGCTCAGTGGATAGAGCGGCGCCCCATGTACAGAGGCTCCGTCCTCGCCATGGCGGCCGCAGGTTCAAATGCTGCACGTCTCTTTCCCCCTTTCACACTCACACTGTCCTGTTGATTTAAGGCAATAGAAGCCCAAAAAAGAAGCCCAAAATAATAATAATAATTATTATTATTGTTATTATGCACTGTCCTATCGCTATATTTCTATTTAATTTATTATTTATATTATTAGTTTGGGTTGATGATAGTTTTTTTGTTTTGTTTTCATCTTTTTTTAAATCTTTTTTCTTTTCTTTTTTCTTTATTTTTTTGGCAAAATTTTAGATAATTGTCTTGTAACTGTAACCCTAACTGTTTATGACGGAAATCGTGCCAAAGGGTTAATGCTCTGCAAGGTGCACCAGCCAGCGAGGGTCTGCGTGAGACACGAGTTGGTAAATCTCGATGACTTCTTCCTCTCTCTATGTTGGTATGTCGTCTGCAGCCCTCAGTGAGCAAACAGCAGTGGACACAGGTGGAATAATATCACACAAACGGGGCTTTGTGTGGGGTTACATGTGGTGCGTCGTGCAGAATTTGTAGTGTGGAGGAGCAAATGTTCAGTCTCTTTGTCTGGTGTGCTCAGCACTGATAGCGTGATGAATACAGCAGGGAGTGCATAGCTTTTCTTGGGCATTCATCAGGGAGCACGCCTTTGACTCATGGCTTTTACAAATAAAACTTGTTGGTCCACAGTGGCGACACTTTCTGTGTGCTTCATGTGTGACCCAACCCTTCTGTCACGCCTGCAGCCTTAGGAGAAAAATACTGCCACAGGGACAATATCTTTTGAGGCAAAATGAATAATCTAAAACCCAAAGAAAAACTGTGATTAATGGGTCATTTTACTTATTGCCTCAACTATAAAGCCATACAACAAATGCTTTTCTTACCTCACCCTCAAAATGATCATCTGTGTATCAGTTACTCAGCTCATGTTGAGCTGAAATGGTGAAGAAAACCTTTTCTCGATGGTAAACAAAGAGGCCAAAAAAACTGTTTGATGCATTGAAGTCCAGATTTAACAACGGCAAATTGTGTCAAAAAATTTGTTTACAACCTCTCACACAACTCGTGCAGTATAATCCAAGTCTCGTTGATCCAGTTGACATTGAAAGTACTTCCCAAACATACAGTCCTGTCCAACAGGGAAATGAACTAAAAGTGAAACTTATACATGTTCTCTTTAAAGCCAGACTCCATTGACAAAAACGATATTTTACGCTGAACACAGTGTTGTTATAGATGGATAGGTTGGAGCTGGGATAATCATTTTCTAACAATGTAAATCTTGCCCATATATTGGGCTGTAACAACTGTTTTTAATAAAAAATAATGATTTTTAATCCCTTCATTTGCTTTTCTGTAGTTTCAGAACGTTTTGTGGTCCTTGTCTGGGAAACCATGGCTCACTGTTGACCCCTGACGTGTCTTATTACATCCGTGTTCATTGCTTTCATGCCATAAACTGGGAGAAGACACTTGAGATCAGAAACAAATCTTGTAGCGAAACTTTCCTGGGACACGTGGGTGATTTCTGCTGGAGGAGTATTATGCAAAGCAACACATTTGCGCTCTCTGCTGACTTGAGATCATTTGCATTCCTTGTCAGGCGTTTTTAGTGTTTAGCTGTCGACGCTTGAGTCAGCTTTTATAGCTGATCTGCCCTCCAGCTCTTGTGCAGTATAGAAATAATTATAAGTGGCATTTAAGTCGCTCTATTTATTGTCCTGCGTTATTTGAACGCTTCTGATGTTGGCGTGTAAACTGAGCTCTCCTTTTGTGTGTTTTCTGTCTGACAGCTTTTTGACCGAGTGCGAGAGGACAACCCCAACTTCCACCAGAAGATCATCCCCATCAGCAGCGAGCTGATGCAGCCCGGCCTCGCCATCAGCCCGGAGGATGTTGAGAAGCTCTCCGCCTGCATCAACATCGTCTTCCACTGCGCTGCCACCATCCGCTTCGACGAGCCGCTCAAGTAAGGATCACGTCCCCTGATTGAATGCATCAAAGGAATACTTCACCCCCTGATGATAATTTGTATTTCAGTTAGTCACCCTGTATTATGCCGAATATGTGAAGAAAAGTTTTTCAGCTGGCATGCTTTCAGTGGATGAAGAATACAAAAACAGAGAAGAGTCTTGATGAATTGAGGTCATAGAGGTCCACATTAAAAAAAACTAAGAAAACTACGTTTACAGACTCTTTTTTATCCAGTTGTATATTCAGTACTTCCTAAACAGACAGACTGAGAGTGAAGCTTTTTAATGCCAGACTCCATTGACAAAAACAGTCATTTTACTTCGCTGGACACAGAAGCTGCTGGTCTACCACCACTCAGTTAATTTGTTTAATTGTGTGATTATATGACTTTGGTGTTTTAAAGGGTTAGTTTGGATTCATGGAAGTCACACAGTAACACAAACTAACTAACTGATTTGGGTAGTGGTAGACCAGCAGCTCCTGTGTGTTCAGCAATGTAAAATTACTTGTTTTGTAAATGGATGGCTTCGGAGAGAGCATAGATAAGTTTCACTTTTATTTAAAAAAAATAGGCGTGTGTTTGCTGAGTGTACGACTGGATAAAAAATGATAGTATACGAGTTGTGTGAGTGTTTGTAAACAGACGTTTTGGTAGTTTTGCTGTTGTTAATCGTGGACCCCTATGACTTCAATTCATGAAGATGAACAGATTTCTCTGTTTTTGGATTCTTAGTACGCCTCGGAGGCAAGCAAAAAAAAAAACTTTAAAAAAAAGTTAAATAATTAATATTTAAATGGTCAATTTGTAAGTGAAGTATTCCTTTAACACAACATATACTCTATTCACCTACTGATTATTCTCTGCTTTCTGCTGCTTTTTTAGCTAAAGATATTTAAAAAACATCTTTGATTGCAAACTCTGCCACTTGCTGGTTTTTTGGGGATTCCTCAGCCAGAGGTCATGAACCAAAAGACATACACAACATCTCGTTACTGTTGGGTAAATGTTCCCTGTGTAGCAGGAACTTCCTGTAGTGAGACGTCGCTTTAGAGGATTTGCAGTTCACTGAACAGGCTGCACCGTTATTTGATTTAAAGCAAAGAGGAAGTAGTGGCGAGGGTGTGGAGAAATCAGCCGTTTGTAAAACTATAAAGTCACCAGCAGTGCAGCGTGACAGCCGGGCAAACAATAGATGGTTCCTCCTTTATTCAGAAAACAACGGTGTGCACTAAAAGCTTCAACCCAACCAGACTTTAGAAGATAATAATGTAGGGGTTTTAATCTCCCAGGTAAAAACAGTGCCACAATCATAGTAAGTGTTGTATTTTAGAATAATTTTAGATAATATGTAATATGTTTTTTATGAACGTTTCTTTTCAGCCTGAACCCACTGATGACTTCCAGCTTGTTATATATAACAGTGTGGACGCTGTGTCACTACTCATCTGCTGCAGCCTCGGGCTCCGGCGCTGTTACTGGTTCCTGCTGGGGGCAGTGCATTATATATAATGGTGACCCAGTTATTTTTCTTCTGTGGGTGAAGTGCTGGTGCTCTGCTACAGCTGATCAGTCATCTAAGTTTTTGTCATATAACCAGCGTCACTCCGTCCTGTTAGGCATTAAACCAGGCTCGAACTGGCCGCTCTGTTATTTCTGGCAAATGCCAGATGCAGCAGGCAGCTCGGCAGAAGCGTCACAGCCATGACGCTGCCAGCGTGATCACCACGAGCGTGAAACACGCTGCAGTTCGGCGAGGCTGCCATTTGGCGAGGCTGCCGTCACGCACTGCTCATGCAGCCAGTGTGTTTCTGGCGTAAGGCAGGTGCAGCGGTAGCAGCCGTGTTCGCCTCCCCCCACAGCCTCAAGTGGATCGGCCCATCATGTAATGTTATGTCCAGGGCTGAATTTTGTTCCCAGGCCGACCCCGTCCTCCATAAACACGTAAAATCCAGTTTGTTTCCCTCTCAGACTTCAGAGAGGCTGCTGGTCTGTTTCTGCTCTCGCCACGGCTACAGCAGACGATTTAAAAACATCCCTGGCCTTTAACTTTAATATGCGTCTGTAGAAGTATTTGTGTCAAACACGACACAGCTCAGACTACGCTGTCGGTGGTGAGCGCCGGTCTGGGGTCAGCGCATCAGAGCACCACGCTGACAGTAAGCTGACAGACAGCAGGAAAGCCGTCTGTTTACACTGTCTACAAGCTTAAGACTATATTCAAATATACAAACACGTATTAACGTCGTCTCGCAGTGTAAATATCCAGGCGTCGATGCAGGGTGTGATTACATAAAGATCAGTCGCATATCATTATTATTCTCCAGAATGACGCACCCAGCAGTACATAGTCGACTTTACAACAACAGTTAGACTTGAAAGGGGACCTGTTTTTGTTCCTGTTTTCTGTTATAATGTGACAACATGGGATGTTTATATTAAACTTTGCCAAAGTTTCAAATAATCAGGTCTTTAATAATCATGCTTTACACTTTTCTGAAAACTCCTTTTGCAACATTTTTTTTCGGACACATTTCTTTATATGGTCATCTGCTCCAGGCACGCTACTGTAAGTGTTTACACTATTAAACCTACACTGCTACATGTAGCTACATGCAAACATCAGGGAAACATGTAATCTTGGTTGCTGATGTTGTTAATTTCTCCCAGATTTTGGGTCATTTTCCTGCTTGAACTTGTCTAGTTGTGTTTTGTAGTTTTAATGGTGATTTTTCATGGTGGAAAGTGCCACTATGCTCTGCAGGTACACGGCTACATGTAGCCACATGCTAACATTAGGGAAACACATAATCTTGGTTGCTGCTGTTGTTAATTTCTCCCTGATTTCAGGTGATATTTCAACATGTCCATTTGTGGAAATTTGGGTTTAGAGGCTTTATTGGTTGTGTTTTATGGTAGAAAGTACTGCTATTAAGTTATTATTCTCCATTGCAGTCATTCCCCAGCTGCAATGAAGGTGCAGAGATGCAGAGTAAGACCAAATATGCTGACTAATCAGAGCAGACTGGCCTTTTTTTAGGAGGGGGCTTAAAGAAACAGCTGCTTTCATCAGAGGGTGAATACTAGTATTGGGCAGACCTTTTCTTTTGATAGTATTGGTTCCTTTGAGTTGACACATGTAAATGTATCGAACCTTTTGAGTTTTGATATTTTTCCTCGAGTTTCTCTGTGATGCTCCATTATAGCACATGCATGTCTGACTACCCCACAGAACTTCTCCTCATTACAGTTATGTATAAATTTACATTAATAAAGATAAAATATTTATTTTAATGCAATGATTCAGCATCTCACATGTATGTAGGTAGGCTTTGTAAACTCAAAACGACTTTACAGCAATGTCACCAAATATCTCTTGTTCTTTTAGTGGCACCCCAGTTACAAAATTGCATTTTATAGTATAGCAAAAGACTGACTTGCCTTTATTTTTCTGCTTTACTCCCACTCCTCATGCCTAAACGTAACCAACCCAACCAACAAAGACTACGAGTACTTGCCACTCATCGGGGGAGTAGGACAGGTCCTTTGTCATCTGAGGGGAGCAAATTCACATCATGCTTACCTTTGTAGCCTTGTGCTGCAAATTGTGGTATTAAAATAATCTAAAAAAATGAGTTCCTGATAACATTTCATGGCTCACCTGATGTGTTTCCCTTGCACTTTTATTATCAAAGTGTTGTTTTAAAATACAACACATCTTCTCTGTTGTGTCCATGTTGTTTCCACTTTGTGACCAAAAGTTCGTAAACCTGCTGAAGTTGGAAGAACGACTGTCTGAGCAGCATGTGATCACACCCGTAGTTTGGCATCTCAGTAGTGACCTTCGTTAACAGCGAGTGGGCAAATGGGAAAAGTCGCTGATTCATGAGCAGTCGGGTGCTCGACAGGCTGATCTGCTACATACATTTTCAAGAGTCGTTTTAAAGGAATAGTTCCTTCATTTTTGCCCATCATTGGTAAACACGGGTGATCGAGCGCAGACAGAATGAGGAAAATAAAGTGTTTTTCAGCACTTCAGCATGTAAACATGTTCTAGCAGGAAACCAAAATACAAGTATGAACCTCAAAATGAGTATAAGTCCTCTTTAATGAAGGGAGATTACATTTTCAGAAGATAAATACAAATATGATGGCAATGTTGCTCTAAAAAATGGCAGTTGAATTATTTTCCCTTATAGTTTAGCTCTAGTACGCGTATATGTGGAGGTAGATTCCTCATGTTTAATGCTGTTGTAGTCGTGGCAACGATCAGGTTTGAGTGACGGTTTGAGAGTAAAGCTGCTGCACTGCACTCTTCCTCGCAGCTTTATATTGATCTGTTACTGCTTTCACGTCTCTCTCTGCTCTGTCCGTCTCTCCTCTCTGTTGCTTCACCTTCCATCTTTCTCCCTGAGCGGCCTTCGCCTTCTTTTCGCTCCTCTTTATCCAGCTTTCACTGCCATGTTCACTCTTTCTCTCTCATCCCTCCCACATCCGTCATCTCTCGGCGTCATTACTCATGTGTAGCGGCCTTGTAAGCGGCGGCGGGGCATAAATCAGACGACTCTGTTAAAGGTTTCAGTCGGGGGCTGACACCTCAGCTGGTCTTCATCTGCAGGTCTTTATCTGCACTTAAAGGGTAACTCCTGTTTATAAAACATGGATGTTATTTTGGTAGCTTTGGAAATCATTTCATAAACAATAACTTTGTACTGACTGAGACAAGAAACACTACCGGTGGGAACGTATTGGGAGGAGAAGCAAAGGCGAACAGTAAAATTGGGGATTATTGTTTTATAGTGCTGGGAAAGTGCTGACAAAAATTAATTTGAGGCTGTTTCGGACAGTTTAATCGTTCAATCGAGTTTTAAAGGGCCACCTCTGATAATTGTTTTTCACAGTTATAACTGTTTTGGAAAATACCTGAACTTGATAATATAATACATAGATGAATATTACTGTATTCAAATTTATAAAATATAAATGTTTAGTTTTGAATCTGGACCCTATTTTTCCAAGTTTTTTTGTCTGAATGACTAATGGAGAAAAAACACCAGAACACTTAATCCATGCATGCAAGTTTTAATGAAGACAACGTTTTGATCATACATGGGTCTTCAAATAGGTATATCTCTATCGGGATTGTTCCCATAATGTTGTCAGACTCTGATGATAAAAATCTGATCCTGTCAGTAGCAAAAACGAACATTTAAAGTGTACGTAAATTGACAGTGCACCATTGCCCCAAGTGGTTACATTGCAGCCTGTTTCATTGCTGTGGGCTGCATTCCTCTTGTTCAATACTGGACCAACATAAGAATATAAAAAAATAGGATCCATGTTGAATAATACAGAAGATACCCGTTAAACTGCCTTAAACGTTGAAAAAAGACTTACAAGAACCCCCTAAAGACTCACTTTTATCTTGTAATATTTTTATTTTTATTATTTTTTTATTAAGGCCTATTAAGGGGAGACTCTACAGTATTATACAAGAAATTGGCAAAGATTGAAAATGTCTGCAAAAACGTTTATTTTTTATTATTTAACATTTTTTACAACTTGTCTGACTTTATTGTAGAAATGTTCCCAGATTTCAGTAATTGATCTGCAGAGAACCGTTTGATTATAAAAAAGATGTCCAAAACTACAAAAATGAGACCCAGAGTATGATAAAGCTGCAATAAAACGATCCTCTGAGGTGCTGTCTTGTAGTTGAGATCAGAGCTTCACAGCTCTCAAGTTGTTGCATCCGAATCATAACAGCAGAAACAGATGGGTGATGAGTCAGATGCAGAAAGGGGGCACAACCCATCTTTTGCTGCCGGCGTGACGCCCTGCATGTGATCCCAGAAGCTGGTGGGAAGACGGCGTACCCACGCACGCAGCTCGTCCTCTAATAACCACCAACACCACCGGACCTATTACTGTCACCGCTCTGCTTGTATTTATCTGTGCTGCTGCTAACAAGCTGGCACCACCTGAACACTTGTGATTCATGCCAGTGGACTCGTCGCCCACCACACACACTCAATCTTCCCGTCGTGCACACACACACACCTTCTGAGCACCGCCCACGCAGAGCTGGAGGAGCGCTCGATCTCGCAGTGTCTCTTTAAACTGACCTGCAGTTTTTCTTACTGTCGCCTCGGGCAGAAAATGGACTCTGTATGTTGCACTTCCACTCCAGAGCTGACACAGATCCACTGCTGGCTGCAGGAGGCTTACACACTGATGCAGAGAACCCAACGGGAGGTTAGAGCTGCAACATTCAAGATAAAACCAGAGACACAGTTTATTTTCTCTCATTTTTTAAATATCCGTGCCTCTGTAATCCAATAGTAACCCTTTGAAAGCTGTGTTGACATCAGTTTTCTTGTGTTGCGTTCAGATGCCTTTCATAAGCATTCAACCCTTGAAAACCAAGCAAATTGGTTTGATTTATTTAAAAAATGTGGAAAAAAGGCAAAGAACAACTTGGCAAGAAATTTTCTACAAACTGCAAGAAATTGGTAAAAGCTTACAAGAAAAATAACTTGAGAAAGAAGATGGAAAGAGAAAAAAATATTAGAAAATTATTAATGTAAAAGGTAATATATAATTATTTCATGATTTATTTAAAATTATGTTAACAAAATCTCTTTTTTTTTAAATATTTGAGGCTGTTTTCAAGGTTATTTTCTTTTATTTGTTTATGTTCTTTTTAAACTATTTTAATATATTATTGTTTAGGTTAATTTATTTCTCTCTAATTTCTTGCCAACGTTTTATTTCAATATTTTCTCTCATTTGTAGACTTTTGCTTGAGTGAAAAAAAATCTACAGGTTATTTAATAACATGACTATTAGCTGCAGCTCTGTTCTGACTCACTTTTCTCTTTGTCTGATCTCTCCATCATAAAAATCTTTTTTTTTGTTTCTATATCTGCCCCCTCAGTCTGCATATGCACACCTCATCTCACAGTTTAATGCAGCTCTGTCATTTTTTGATGCAATTTATGGAGAAATTAGGAACGCTTGGTTCGATGCACTGGATCTCCTCACTGAGGAGCAGAATTGTCAAGTCAGCTACGTGCATAAGTCAAAATCGTCTTAATGATATAAATGACATACAACAGCTTATTTCCCGCGGGAGAAAAAAAATGTAGAAATCTCAAGAAGAGCGTCAGCTCTCTCCTCAAAGACAAACATGTAGTAAAAGTTTTTATGGTGCTGTGAAGTGAAATCTGTTAATGGAGCAGCCCACCCGGCATGCACTCGTTGGTGTCGAGTGTTTTTCTGAGTGCTGATGTCTGGATGAGTGGAAGTATGAGCTGAAAGCTGCGTTCAGTGAAAATAATGATGAGACTAACACATTTATGAGGAGAGCAGATGTTTCCCCCCTCTGGTTCTGTCTCATCCGCTCTCCTCTCCCTCCTGTTTGGATTTTCGCGTCTCACCATCATGTCGTTCTGCTCCGGCTTATAATCTTGTTCTGCGGATTCCTACAAGTCTGCAAATTCTCATTTGTATGGTAAACACTCAGCAGTCAGCAAACACAAACGTTGTTGCGTGCAAACGCTCAAACGCAGATACTATTAGCAGTGTGGCATACGCACACACACACACTCAAAGCCTTTTCCCTGACACACACATTTAATCTTCAGCACACAGAAACCATTGACTCCCACACACCCTTTCCTCCCACGTACGATTTGACAGCGTGTATCTCTCTCCTCTCCTGCAGACACGCCCTGCAGCTGAATGTGATCGCCACACAGCAGCTCCTCAGCCTGGCCCAGCAGATGCACCACCTCGAGGCCTTCGTTCACATCTCCACCGCCTATGCAAACTGCAACCGCAAGCACATCGACGAGGTCATCTACCCGCCACCGGTCGAGCCTCGGAAGCTCATCGAGTCTCTCGAGTGAGTGAAAGAACGGCTGGTTTTTGTGCTCAGAGGACGTGGAATCAATTCCGTCTCAGTCTGATTCATATCATTCGGGATATGATGAACACGCACAGTTTCTGAAGCCTAATAATAAACTTTAAAAGAGTTCACCAGACGTGCTGTCTGACACACCTGGAAAGCAAAGTTGTTTCCACTCTTTCCCAGTGCTGATACTAAAATAATATTTGCTTCTTCGTCTTGGGAATATAAACATGTTCTCTCAACAAAACTGTTTTTCATCTACTAAAAGAAGCCATCAGTGTTTCCTGATGTCCTAATAAGGTCAGGAAATATTTGATTTAAAAGATAACTTAACGAGACCAAACTATTCTTGATATTTTCAGGTTTTGATAATCAGTCCTGATTCCTGAATCAATGCCAGAAACGGTATATTTGTTAGTTTATAATATCTTACTTTGAAAGGCAGAGTATACATGTGTCTTAAACATCAACGACTTGTATTAGCATTTATTTTTCAGATTTTTAAGTGATGAATTGCTTTCAGTGTCTTTTGAGTGTCTTGTGTGGACAGTCTGATGCACCAGATGATAAACTGAGACTGGTACTTCAGTTAAAGCTGATACTACTCTGTATACATTTACACATAGTATTTTATCCCTTATGGTGCAGTTATTGATGATATTAATACACAAATAGGTTCAAAGTACCACACACGCTCTGACCATCTCCCTCCTGTCTGGCTTCAGGTGGATGGACGACGGCATCGTGCGTGACATCACGCCGCGGCTCATCGGCGACAGGCCCAACACGTACACCTACACCAAAGCCCTGGCCGAGTACGTGGTGCAGCAGGAGCAGGACAAACTCAACATCGCCATCATCAGACCCTCCATAGTGGGAGCCAGCTGGCAGGAGCCGTTCCCCGTGAGTCGGCTGAGTGTTTAACTCTCACAGAGCAACATACGTATTGCTCTGTGGCATATTTCAGTACAGTAAAGGTTAACCCTTTAACACCTGGATTGATGTCAGTTTTCTTGTGCTGCATTATGATACCTTTCCCCCGCCATTTAAACCTCTGAAACTTGAGAAGATTGGTTTTATTTTTCTTGTAAAAACACAGAAAAAACATAATGACCAGCTTGACAAGAAATGTCCTGCAAACTGCAAGATATTAGTAAAAGGTGACCATGAAATAATCAGAAAATTAGCTGGGGGGGATTTTTCTATATAATCAAAAACAGAGAAAAAAAATCCAGAAATAAATTAATTTATATTTCTCTTAATTATATATTTAAAATTATTTTATTTATAAAAATATATATATTTAACTTTAATATTAATATTAAGATAATATAATGTCTTGGTATTTTTTGGGCCATTTGCTATAAAAAGAAAAAAGGCCAAGTGAGAGAATTATTAGAACATTTTTAGGGAAAAAAATATAGAGTGAACTAAACTTATATTTCTATTTTTAAAATTAGGTCATGAAATTTTTTTTTAATTTCTTGCTATTTTTTGGGCCTTTTCTTGTTAAGTTGCTTGTCACCTTCCCATGTTTTCTGAAAGAAATCAAGCAACTTTCTTCAAGTTTCACAGGTTTAATCAACATGTTTGAGTGACTCGGGTTTTCTTGATCCGCTGCTCATTATTTGTCCTGTGATGGTAAAACAAATTGAAATTAGATATTGATTGATGTAATCTTGCACAGGTCAATGCCGCTCCCTCCTGGGTTTTATCTTAAGTGGCCGAGGATTAAAGCAAATTGGTTAAAGGTGGAGGCAGTGATCCTGGAGAAGGTTGTTGATAGAGGTGGTGGTAGCAGTAATTTATTTTCGTTTGGCTGAAGACTTCAGTGGACTCAAACAGCTGCTGCGGTGGGAGAGTTGAGGGCTGAAACGGGACTCCGAGGGCGGAGATTCGCTGACATGCTGAATGTCACTTTGACTGTGGGAAGTTGAAGAGTGCAGAGAAGTTCATGTAAAGGCCAGAGACTTAGACTGTGAAAGTTGAAGTTTGCATTACATCCATGATATAAGCTGCTTTCAGTCAAGCTGCTGGTGCTGCGGGCGTCCCGACAACTTTTCAACATTTGCATTTCACATAACTGAGGATTTGAATCACTTTGAACATACTGCAAGAATATAAATATCAGACACTATTGCAACTTTAATCTTTAAGTAAAGAAGTGTTTGTGTGATCCGCAGTTCATAGTTAAAGGGTCAGTCTGTATTTTTGCCACCAGAATCAGCTTTATTGGCTTAAGTCTGAGTACAAATACAAATAATTTTGTCATTGTCGCTCTCAGTGTACTGCACATATACAGAAATCAACATGCAGCTATAAACAAGGACAACAAACTGAAGAAGGTAAACTTAAAATATTTGACATTGGTTGACCAAAATTAAATGTCCAATGTCATCTTTATGTGAAATAATGAAACTTAATCATAAGATTTGGACACCAAAATCCAATGTCTGCAAAACATCATCATTTTAACCTCCACAAGTTAAATTCTAAAGTTGATATACATTTAAAATAGCATCCACCCGAATTTCATTCCAACCAAAATGTTATGACTCTCTGGCATGACAGCCCATCGTCTTTTTGGCATCATACTGACGGCTGAGATCAAAATCAGAAGCACACCAACCAACGTGAAACTCTTGCATTTTTATTCTGACGCTGGAAATTTTTCTGGGAAAGCTCGAAGCCTCTTAAAAATCATTTGTTGTGAGGCCGATGTTACACTTTCCGAGGATAACATCAGCGTCCATCGTGAAAAAGAGTGAAAAAAGTGAAATCACAAAAAAAGTGTTCTGAATCATGGTCATCGACTCTGCCTTTGAGGTCATTATTTTATTAGTTTAGTGTCGCATGCATCAGTCGACAGCTACTTTTTAGATGCTCATGATGCTCCGAACCTCCCCGTGAAGCAGATATTAGCAGAGTATTATAAAGATGATGCTGCATGAACCAAACAGCAGAGAAACACAGGGAAGTCCTTGTTTATCTGGCGTCAGGGAAATGTAGGCCTTGTGTGTGCACGCTGGGACCCTGACAGCAGTTCCTGGCTCTGAGCTCAGCCTTCAGTTGTAAGCCCGGCCTGGCAGCGACTCTTGAAAAGGCCTCACTCACGCTTGGCCATGAAATCGCCTTGGCAGCTTGTGCCAGTAGGCACTGTGGGGCAGAGGGGTGGGGGCTGCCTATTTATATGTTTGTGTTAAAGTGTGGGGTGTTTACGACCACAATATGCATCTAGTTTTGACTCCATGTCTTCAGAAACGGACAGTTTTACCAATACATATGATGCAAAATATGAATTCAAAGATCCGTGTGCCCCTTTGGCCGGGCATGAAGCCATCAACAGATTGTAGTGCTGCTAAAACCACCTCTCACGCGCTTTATCTGTGCCAGAGCGTATTATTAGACTCAGGACAAGCCTCGGCCTCGACCGCAGAATGGCTCTCCAGTCCCACATGTTGGAAACTGCGGCAGTCTATAACCAGTGGTTTCATCCATTTTTAATGCGCTCTAATTGAAGTCGACAATCACTGCCTCCCAGCGTCCCCTGGTCTCCCACTGCAGGAAGTAACATCACCACGAAACAGCTGATTCTGCACACATGAACATGTGCTTAACCACATGCATGTCTCTGTTTTTATCTTTAACTTGATCTGAATCGAGAGAAAGCTCAAAGGATTTACACTTTTTCTCTGTTCTCACACCTCAGGGCTGGATCGATAACTTCAACGGGCCGAGCGGAGTCTTTATAGCTGTAAGTAAAAATGTTCTGAAAGAAACTGTTCACCACCAAATCAAAAAACACAGATTTTTCCTCTTACCTGTGGTGCTATTGATATTTTATTATAGATACTTTATTTGTCTCCATGGGGACATTGGTTTGTCAGTCTAGATTTTTTTGCTGTGGGTTGCTGAGTGTTTGAGATTTCGGCTGTAGAGATGAATCGTCCTCCCACAGGCTCATAGGCTGTTGAATAGCCCATCCATCTGATTCTGCAGCTAAGACTTAATCTGCAATTTACCCCCCTTACTGTACTTTGCACACATCATTCTGCACTTTCTAACTTTATACCTGTGCTGAGCACTTTTTAAATATTCTGTTTTATATTGTTTTGTAGGGACTGTTTGTTCTTTGGGATGTTTTTACTGACTGTTAGTTTCTTTTTAGTGTTTTCTGTTGGTATTTATTTTTATATTTTGCACCTGAGATCTCTAAAAGAAATCATTCTGCTCTGCATGTAAATGTATAGCAAAATGACAATAAAGCTGAATTGAATTGTCTGCCTTTTCTCCAATATCATGGAAGTAGATGGCACTTGGTTTGTGGAGCTCAAAGTGCCAGAAAAATAACATTTGAAAAACTCCTTTCTAAACCCGGCAGTCTCATCCAGGTGCACTACTTGGTACTGAAATTTGAAACCGATTGAATTGGTATTTGGTAGTAGTGACATAATTCAGGCGGTACCCTTAAAGTACTGAAATGGTACCAAACCCTATATTTGGGAAGAAAAAAATAGTTCCCACATTAAAGTGCTCACAACAAGGTTTGTGGGTTATTTTAGAGTAACTGGGTCGTGATTTCTGGAAAGAGTCATTGTTGTTGAATTTTTCAAATGTATTTTTTGGCACTTTGAGCTCTACAAGCCGAGTGTCATCTAGTTCCATTATATTGGAGAGAAGGCAAACATCTCTACAGCCGATATCTCCAACACTCTGCAACTCACACCAAAACGATCTAAACAGAAAAACAGCACTACAGATAAGAGGAGGAAAATGTGTTTTTGATTTTGGGTCGAACTGTTCCTTCAGACTTTTCTGCGTTTAAAAAGCATTGCTGTTTAGAGTCTTAAGACCTGTGTGTTCTTCTGTAATCAGGCTGGAAAGGGGATCTTGCGCACCATGAGAGCCAACAACGATGCGGTGGCTGACCTGATCCCCGTGGACGTGGTCATTAACCTCACCCTGGCTGCTGGCTGGTACACCGCGGTGCGCAGGTCAGTGCTTCACCCTGAGGTTAGTCTGGAAATCTGTAAACATGGGTCCCCGGCTCAGACTTTTTCACCTCTGATAGGGGGGCTTTTTAGTTTAAGATTCCCTTGTTGTGTTTCCCCAGTGGAGAAACAGTAGGGGAAAATTATAAACTTACAACTTTGTCTACTTCACACTGCTGTATTAACCTCAGATAAACTTTTGAAAATATTACTGAACATAAAAGGACTGTGGCTTTTGTCCTCAAGGTTATGATGGTTGACGAAAACTGAAATGAAAAATAAAACTGAGAGTGAAAAAACTTTATAGATAATAATCAAAAGATAAGTTTTCCTGGTAAAAGAATCCTCAATACAGGGTGTATCAAGGACAGATACTCTGCAGCCTAAAACGAGCTGCTCGCTGTTGGAAAGCTATTAAAGTTTAACAAACATCCATTTTACTTCAAGTCTGACATGTTAAAAAAAAATATTATTGAACCTTGGAAAATGGTTCAATAATTGTGTGACAGTATAAGCAGCTATTAAAGGAGATAAAAGATTTTCAGCCAACAAGATAGAAATTGGACAGAAAATTAGACGTTAATTGGTGCAAGGAAAGGACTATTTATAGGTCATAACAAAAGTTTTTCTTGCACCACTACGCTAAAATTTGCAAATCTGGGGAAAAAACAGCCCACTCCCATATTATGTAGCTTAATAGAGATAATAAACTTGAAAAAAAATGGCTTTGAGTCCTAAATTATATTAAAACAAATGTATTTTGTAGAGATTAAGACAGTTCATGTCTCACAAATGCATTAAATGTAATTATGCATCACTATTACCAACTGTCATGTGATTATATCACTGTTTATGTATCTGACAACCTGTACTTATTTTCAGAAGGAAACAGAAAAACAGAAAAATAAAAGTTAAGTATTAACTCCACATTTGAAAATATGTGAAAAGCTTTATTTAAGAGGTTAATATAGTTATCCCTCAGTTTAGCAGCCTATACATTCGATATAAAGGTCTTCATGTGTTGTCTCAGAGTAGTATACCCTCAAGAATCACCTGTGTTTTAAAGCACTTTTATTGCACCATAGTTGTATAGCTTAATCCAGGAAATACAGTCAAATATCTGTTTTTATTGGCATAATTATGATCTTCCTCTCTCGCACCTTGCAGACCTAAAACCGCTCTGGTGTACAACTGCACGACCGGCGGCATCAACCCGTTCCACTGGGGAGAGATTGGTAGGTACACTGTTTGCTGTCTTGCTTAAGAGGTAATAGAAACCTGTCACTGCAGGCGAATATTTATAGAGCTGTTTTGTCTGCGCCTGCTCGGCATCCCACAACATTGCTGTCCCGTTCATCATCACAAATCAATACTCTGCTGTTGTGACATAACGTCCCCGTGATGTAGTCAAGTTGTGCTGGTTGTGGTCGGGGCTGCTGTGGAGAGCGTCTGCCACCTGCTGGAAACAGTTGTTTTCCAGTGTTTTCCTTTCATATACAAGACGCCTCTAGATATATGAGCTTATTCTTGAGAGGTAGGCACATAAAGGGTTTTAAATTTTTAAAAAATAGCTTCAAGTATTGTCATAAAAGCACATTTTGGAAGAAAGGTTTTGGCTAAGGAACATTCGCCCAAACATATATATTTTCTTAGATTTCCCTTAAACCATCTTTGCCTTTTCTAGTCTTAAAATTAATCACAAGCTTTTTTGATATTTTAATGCAACATTTAATCATTTTCCATAGGTTTGAAAAGGCAAGATAACACTAATTGCATAAAAATTATAAAAATGGTTTATACGAAGAAAAGAAAGTCAACTTTTGAATTGATTGCTATGATTGTTATTACAGACATTCATGGTACCAGGAGGATGAATCCTACTGACTCTGGTGATCCACTAACATGTGCACAGGTGTAATGGTTCTCAAACTTTTTTCAATAAATGAAATATTTCTTCGGGTATTACCCTCTGACCAGTGCAAAACATTTTTAGATAGAAAAGCACAGAAAACAACGGTGAAACGTTTTGTAGTGGCAGCTGACAGTTTACAGCAGTTGGTGATTGCGCTGAAAATAAAAATATTTAACACAAAACTCACATTTACATTTTTATTAAATTCATTATCGTAAAATTATTTTAGGAATAAGCATGACTCAAATTTTCTGAATTAACTTTTTTTTAAAAAATAATTTACCCTCTACTGTACTCCAAAGCACCCATATACCAATTCGAGATAAACTTATTTAGTGCAACAGTCAGGTTAAATTTTGCATTTAGCTAATTACATATTTCAACAACCATAGAATGGGATGTATAGAAATTTGGTACAGACATTAGTGGCGCCCAGAGGATGAATCCTCCTGTGATCACTTAACCTTTAGAAAAAAGTACCCAAAAGCGTTTAAATACTTTGTGCTGGCGGAACCAAAATAGATGCAAAAATGCACAAATAGCAAACTAGATGATGCTCCATTTATATAAGTCCACGTGTGACGTTCTGGGCCTAAGCTCCTCTTCAGACAAGAGAAAAAGGCAGAGATACACCACATTAGTACCTGTATGCACAGGTGAGTCTAAAATCCAAAGATGCCTACAAATAATCATGCGACACACTACGGGACTGACGTGTTTTATCTCTGCACCTTTTTCATGTCTGAAGAAGGGCTTGGGCCCGAGACGTCACACATGTGGAGGTAATAATTATCCAAATTATTGTTGTTGCTGACGTTGTTAAGGTAATTTTCTTTTATATTTTACTAATTTCCAACTAATTTCTGCTCATTGCCTCCGTCCCATGTTTTTGAAAGAAATTAGGCCAATTTGTTTAGGTTTCAAAGGGTTAAAGTTTGAAAATAAAAACATTTTCAGTCGAAGAAAAGCTTTACTTCTTTTTTACTGAGCGTTGGGTGTAAGAATCAGGAAAAATTGCGTTTTTAATAATAAATAGTTTCTAAAATTGACCCCAATTAATAGAAAAAAACTCAAGTGAAAACATGTATTCAAGATCCAGCGTGTGATTGTTTTCTGAAAGCACAAACTTATTTTACTTATGATGTGATCTGCATCACATGTACGTCTTTTAGGTAGTTTAAAGATGGATCTGTCATTTTCATGCAAATTTCTGTATATGTGCGGTCAATATAAATTCGTGCTCAGAGCCTCTGTGTTTGGTAGCGTCTGAGATCACGACGGCAGCGATGAAACTACACATAAAGAGCGAAAACTCTCATTGTTTGCGTGCCAGAGGTCGTCACATACAGTGGGATTAGAGAGCGGTGGATGTCAGGCAGAGAGGATGACACATGGGACCCTCTCTTCTCCCATTTCCCTTCAGATTAGCAAACATGCTCCCTTCACCGAGGAAATTGCCACCAGATGGCTCGTGGCGGGATTAGGTCTCATCACGGCAACTCCCTGTTATGAAAGAGGAACCGTGTACTCTAATCTCGCCGGCCCAAACGAGGAGCAGGAATGAAGCTAATCTAACACACAAAGATCAGAGAAACAAAACAACAGAAGAGGTCAGACAAAATTCGTTTTTTCTGGTAATGATATTCAAAATAAAAAAAAGGAGGATCCAGCTCCCTGTTGCTTGCAAAGAATTGTGGGTACTCCAGCTTGAATTATTTTATCTCTACTTGGCCAGACCTCAGAGGACATCTCAAGGTTAGCTGCGATACTCTGGGCTGGGGGGGGGCGGAGGGGGGCGGCGGCCACAGCTGGCTGTCACCTCAGATCCGGTCATCTCGGCCCCTTGCAACTGCCACATATCTGTTGCCATGGAAACGCACGGTGCAAAGGCCTAGTTTGCGTGCTGTGTGTGATGTAACGTCTGCGGTCACATGGCTGCTCTCTGTATCTGTGGATGGCTGCTGCTGGATTCTGGGAGGAAGAGGAGGAGGAGGAGGCGGCTGTGCTGCCCAGTGGGGGGAGTCATTGTGTGGCGGCTTTCCGCCTGATATTCCCCCGAGAATCTGAGCTGGAAAATCATGTTATAAAGAAGGCCGGCTATGGTTCCTGGACGGCATGAACCTCGTACAGAAACTGCAGTTCGCGTGTTGTCAACCATTTCATTGTTCCTGCTCAGTGGATGCTGATAACCTGAGCTTTTTAAAAAAGCTTTTAAGGACCTTTTTTTTCCTCTTCGTTGCATCTTGAGATCCCCACTTTCTCACTGACTTTAAGAGCAAGGCTGTCTCTAGTTTGTGTTTCTCATATATTACTGTATGCCGTATACAGAGCTAAACATCTGGTTTTCCAAAAAATACATATACCTGGAGATCCTGAACTCTTCTCTGTTCTGAAGGTGCCCAAGAATCTCCAAAAACTCAATGATTAAAAATAAAAAAGTTATAAATTTATTGTAATTTGTGGGGTTTTTTTCTCTTATTTTTATTTTATCTTATATATTTTGTGGTGTTTTTGTATGTTTTTTCTTAATCTTCAGGTAAATTTCTTGCAAATTTTTGGGTCATTTCTTTCATTGCTCATTGCCTTTCTCCCATGTTTTTGAAAGAAATCAAGCCACTCTGCTTTCACAGGGTTAAAATTACAAGCTGGGGCTGGAGCAAGACTAGTATTGGAGCTAGATCTTTTCTCTTTGCATTCTCTATCAGACATAAATACTGATTTTTGTTGTTATTTTGTTGAATTGATGCTCTAAACCTGCATGTCCCTTTTGCAGAGCACCATGTGATGTCGTCCTTCAAGAGGAACCCGCTGGATCAGGCTTTCCGCCGGCCCAACGCCAACATCACCTCCAACTATCTGATCAACCAGTACTGGATCCTCGTCAGCCACAAGTTCCCCGCCCTCATCTACGACCTCGTCCTGCGTCTCTCTGGACAAAAGCCGCAGTAAGGCTCCCAGCTGTCTGTTGAACTTTTTTTTTTGATCAACTTTTTATTTAGTTTTGTGCAGAGTTTAATAATAAATCATATATATATATACAGCCACATCTCATCCATATGTGCCCATATGTCTTACAAATCTTGCGAGTATTGATACTGCAGAAGAAAAGTTAACCTTTTATTTAACCTTCCCCAACCTGGCTGACTTAGAATGACCTGTGATGTCTAAGTCATATAATTTACATTAATTAATTAATTAATTAAATAAATAAAATAAAATAATAAAGAATGTTAAATAAAAATAAGAATAAATAAATAAATAAATAAAAATAATAATGAATACATAAATAAAAACAATTGGAAAAAAACAGAAATAAATGCAACAAAAAAATGAATGATTATGAAAAAATGAAATATTTAAACTCCAAAGAAAAATTCAACTGTGGTAACCTCTAACCTCCTCCTCCCTCTCTCTTACTTTAGGATGATGCGCATCTTCAATCGTCTGCACAAGGCCATCAGCCTGCTGGAGTATTTCAGCAGTCAGGACTGGGAGTGGAACTCCGAGAACCTGAACATGCTGATGAGCCAGATGACCCCAGAGGACAGAAAGGTACATTAATCCATGTGCATGCTGCCTGCTTTAGCCCAATATTCTACTTTCTAAACTTATTTAGGAAACATTGTTTGATCCAGTCTGAACCAGTATATTTTCTTCATCTGACACCATCTTATTGGTCGTTACAAACCCCCTTTCACCCATGTGAAACTATGTGCTTAAAGGTGTAGGTTTTGTTACAACAGTTTGGGCAAACACATGTAAAGCAGCAGACATTTTGAGCATCGAACACTTCATTTCAAACATTCTGGTGAATTTTTAGGCACAAATTTATGCCTCTTCCACATCAATTTATGGTGGAAATATGATACTTTCTGCTTAAATATTGCATAGTTGCTTATCTTTCTTTCTGTTTATGGTAAGTTGCAACCATTGCTTCTGCGGTTGCATGCCACCACCTGTTTTACTGGATGCATTATTGCATCTATGAGTCACCATATAATAGCTAATCAAAATAAAATAAAATTGTCTACATCTCTCATGTTTTTATTGTCAGAGACAAATGCACATGTGCTAAATATTTTGGGGGGCTTAAACCTCAAGAAAAGAGAGAAGCTCTTCCACCACTGAAGATACTATTGCTTTTTAAAGCAGTTTATTATATTGTCCCTCTGCTCTTTCTACATTTTTTGCATTGTTTTAGTCTTTTGCTCCATCTAGTGAGGCAGAGTGGAATGTCACCTTAATTTTTAATGTCAAATAGTTTCACCAGCTTGAGGTAGTAGCTAGCAGTAGCTTTGGTTTTGTTTTGGTTTCAGTGTCCTCCTGACCATTTTTTTAATCTTGCAGGCATTTAACTTTGATGTGCGCCAGCTGAACTGGCCCGAGTACATCGAGAATTATTGCATCGGCACCAAGAAGTACGTCCTGAATGAAGACATGTCTGACATTCCTGCTGCCAGGCAGCATCTGAGGAAGTAAGTCAACAAGAAAATACAACATAAAAACAACAGAAGATCATCAATCTGTCCAGCCAGTGGATTGTTTATGACATAAAAACAAAGGCAGGAGTCTCACATACACCAAAGAAATACAACTTATCTCCATAAATGCAGTTCAGCAGATGTTTTGCTTTTGCTACATTCCCCACGTGTGTCCTAATAAAATAAAGAACAATAGTTTTTTTTTATCATTTTAACACCATTGAATGTGTCTCTTAAGAGGGAAATCAGATACTAGTTTGTACAAAACTTAACCTTGACACTAAAAGATAATAATTTTATTTGCATAAAACACTAGATAAATTACTTCAGGTTTTTTGTTAATCACAAATGACATGCAATGACAGCAAACTTATTTTATTTTTTATTTTTTTGCTTTAAAATGTCTGTGTCCCTATGTATCATTCTGTGTCCCCTCTCTAAATTTGGAGGTTTTTGCAGGTCCATGAATGTGACACAGGCAGAGCTCTCCATGGGTTCTGTTTTTCCTCAGCAGCAGTTTGTGACTCCTAGGGAGGATAATTGATCTGCCGCTGCATTCAGAGCTGATCAGATCAATAGATGAGAGTGAAAGCAAAACTTTTAGACTTCACAGAGTGAACGGTTCAGTCTCACTTTCACTGCGCCTGACCTTCTGCTGCTCCGTTTGTGCCACAGTGCGCTCTGCGCTCCGAGAGTGTGCTGCAGTGAATAAGCAAACAGTTTTGTATATGTCACTAGTGCTCTGAATGAACGGTTAAGCTCCAAAAATCGAAAACCTATTCGTGTCGGCAGATGTTCTGATCGTGGTGGGCTGCCAGACATAAATGAATGTGTGGGAAACCTTGAACATTTTTTTGTTATTTCTGTGATTTTAAAACCATCACTTTATTTCCTTTCTACTCCCTGTCTTTTTTCCAAGACTGAGGAACATCCGCTACACTTTCAACACCCTGCTGGTGGTTTTCATCTGGAGGGTGTTTATCGCCCGCTCCCAGATGGCCAGAAACATCTGGTACTTTGTGGTCAGCCTCTGTTTCAAGTTCCTCTCCTACTTCCGCGCATCCAGCACCATAACCAACTGAGTCTTCCTCGCCGCCTCAAACCAGAGACAGCAGCCCTCGCCTTTTAGCTGTCAGCAGGACGTAACATCTGAGACTCTGACCATCCACAAAGGACGACCTCAATCCTCCTCTTTGTGTGGATTAGCTGGGGGCTCTCGACAGGTGGGAGGCTGCAGTTGTGTGAAACACTCAGAAGGGAGAAAAGAGGTCTACTAGCCATGAATTATTTGTTTAGTTTTCTGTCACTGTTCAGTCACCAGACCCCGTCCAAAAAAAAAAAAGTGTTGTCATTCATTTTGTACCTGCCGTTTTCTTCTCAAAGTGGCCAATTATATATGCAACAATAAGCCTTTTGTGTGACCTTCATTTTCTTTTCCACGTCATCGTTTCCATCCTCTTGAATCTACATTGCCTTGCCTTGTGATGATTTTTTTTCATACTTGAAATATGGCAGTGCTTCACTGGAGGACGATTTCTACAAGATTATTTTCTGTTTTTTACTGTGGGGATATCCACTTCCTCTCTTTAATACGCAGGTGATTTGGATATCTGTATGTCTTGCATTACATGTTATCTACTGCCTTTGTAAGATTACACCAGAAAACGAACTGTTGGTTATCTGTCTCAAGGCCAATCCACATATTGAGACTCGTAGAAAGCAAAATTCTGACCACAAGACAACAGTATCACTACATATTTACCGAAACATCTGGATCTGCCACCTTTCCTGCTGTCGAGGTTATCACTTATTTACTATCACAAACAATAATGTCTTTGAACATAATCCTTGTTTGTTTGAATGCTCATCCACTTTTTGCCTGTTTGTACAGCAGTTTGTACTGAAACTAAGTTTACTACTTTTACATCTTTATACTTGCGTCAAAGGCTAGTCTGATATAAGTGGTAGACCTTGGCAGTGTATTATATATAAATAAGAGTACATCAGAGTCAAGTGTATTTGTATAGCCCGGTATCACATACTGTACAATGTCTCTGAACAGTTTCCAACCAAGTTTTCTAAGAAGACAAACTCCCCCAGAACCTCAAAAGGCACTTCAAAAAGGGACCGCTCCTCTCTCCTCAGACAGCTGCGGGTGAAACAGTAACCATAGGTGAAAATATTACACATTAACATTAAACTGTAACAGATGTACACGCCAAATACACAACCCTGTCTCCTAAAAATTACGTTCGTATGTTAGTGAACTCCTTTGTTAAATATGTTGTTGTGGCGACGTAATCGCTGCCTGGAATATGTTCAGAGACAACGTTTCTCTCAGGTAACGACACACAACATTCATGTATCGCATAGATTTTGCAAGGTAGCTGTTTGAGGAGGATGGCAGGGGTAGTGTAGGACATGGATACCAGATCCCCAGCTATGTGTCCAGACTTCTTTTTTAGGTTTCGGCATTAAGACACTTTGGTTATGGTTAGGAAAAGATCTTTACATCAGTTAAATTTTAAAAAAGAAAACAGGTAATTACAAAAAAGAAATGCTGTAGTCGCTACGACTGGATACTGTGTTGCAAGACTGCCTAAATTAGTAGAAAATACACAACATTTTTCATTGAAAATTTTGCTGATTGGCTCAGTACCAACATTTTTGCAACTTGCCAGGTTGTGCATAAACATAATTTCTAGAAGACAGGGCTGAAACAAAAAAGTGGAATTCTATAAAGTCCAATGCTGATGTCGTAAATCAAAAATTAAGAAGTTCAAAGAATAGGTCCTGTCCAATACCAGTGATTTAAATGTCCAAGATTGTAGGTATGCGAGGTTGGGAGACCAAAGTTAAGAGCAAGCAATTTAGTAAAGTAGGAAGGACCCTGGTTTACATTTGTTACATTTGAGTCACAATGATTACCTAGGACATTGTTTAACAATGTTGTTCTGAAGGTATTTCTAGAAACCTTAAAGAATCGAACCATTCGGAAATTATTCCTTCCACTGCATGATAAAGACATACAACAGACATGTTTCCTGATCCAGAAAAAATTGATAGCCGAGTAGTTTCGTGGAAAAGAAAATACTCTTAAGAAACTGAGTTGCAGTTTGAGAAATGGGTTTGAAATCATTGTTTTGGAGCAGCATTTTCATCAAAATGGTTCGAGGAATCATTGAAGTTTCTAGAAATACAGTCAGAACAACAGCTGTTAAATATGGGTTTTTCAAACATCACAGGGTCTGTTTTATTCAAGGAACAGATGATGTTACTCATATGTAATGCTAATACTTGAGTCAGCAGAAGGAAAATGAGCCATCAGGGCACTCAGCAGATAGCAGCAGGCATGGCTGAAGGAAACTTGAGGTTTATGCCATGTGAAAATGAAGGCAGTATTGACTGAAGATTTCTTTTAGTTCTTGAGGCAGGCCTTAGAATAATGAAGAAGTCATGCGGTTTGTTAGATATGTCTGAGAAAGATCATGTATTTATATGTAAAGAAAGACCACAGAATCATCCCCAAAGAAGCAGGCAACTCTGTTGAAGGCTAAAATTTTCCCATTTAAACCAGAAAGAGAAAGATTTCAGTTTTGTCTGTGTGTGAGAAAAGATTTATCAAACTGCTTTTGACATCAAGATATGGCATGGAGCAATCTTTGCACTTATTGCTATATAGAGTTGAGTGTCATCTGCATAAGGGCGAAGATTCATGCTGCAGCTGCAAATTATTCTGCCGAACATAAGGATATTGTGAACAGCAGTGGACCAAGTACAGAGCCCTGAGGTTTGCCATATCTTACCCAATGGAGAATTGGACTATTTTTAAGCAACTGTGACCTACTATATGTTAGTCTGGACCTAAATCACAAAAGTGCTAGGTTATAAATAAGGAATTTAAGGTCTTCCTGGTATTACATCCTTGACCCCAGTTTGGAAGATCTGTAAATAGTTGAACTACATATTATTCTTATAGACTACCAAAAATTGTATTTGACTGTTGATTTTTTTGTTTTGCTTGGTGAGTGTCTTCACAGGATTTCACCAACAGAGCTTCCCACAGAGTCTACCAAAAGTGTTTAAGTGCGACAGGCAGGTGTGATTTTTACTAAACAAATGAAAAAACTGTGTACAGTATTGTTTGTGTTGCGAGGCTTGACTCTTTGACAGATTACAAATAACAGTTATAAGTCTAATATGGGAGAAAAAGGGACGCAACTAAATAAATGTTTATGCAAAGCTCATGTCTGTGGTGTAATCATGGTAACTGTCCTCCTAATTTCAGAGGGGGATAATAAACCAAAATGTCTGCAGTCATACGAGGCCTGTATGATGAAGTGGTATCATCATTGTTCTTGCAGCGTTATTGTAACAGTGTTGTTACGGAGGTTTGCTCTTCTGTATGTGTGTTTCACAACAAAGTACTGTCTTTGCTGTTTGTAAACCAAATGCAGAGCTCTGTTGGTACGGAAAACCGCAGGCTGGAGCTACAACAGCAACGCGTAACCAATGACTTCATCTTACTACTTTCTGGTGTCATTTACAACTTGTTTGACCACCTTTAGTCCTTGCTCTGACAACACTTCATTCAAAGTCTGCTTGGCAAAACTGAAATAAACTAGAAGAGAAAACTCCAAGTGTGCTGCAGTCCATTAAACCTTACCTCTACATCACCAGGTAGTTTCTTTACAAAATCTCAATAATAACAGCATCATTAAAGTCCTAGTAAAGCAAAATCAGCAGTTTCTTTCTAAACACACTGAAAATGTTAGAGAATACTTGTTGAAAACATGTGAACAGACTGGGAACTTTACTTCATTGTTGTCTGTTATAACTGTTTTTCACCATTCCTGTGTCCAGGATTTTTCAGCAGACCTAAAATCATGGCACAATGATGCACTGGAGCCATCCTTAACATAACTCCTCTCCTACTTAATACTACATTACTACAAGCAGTGCACAGCAAAAGTAAGTACGTTTAAGTATTTCCCAGTTTACCAGAACCTGGGGAGAATGGATTTATTGATGAAAGCATGTCAGACTCCATCACTGTAGGCTGCCATGTTTCAGCTAATTGCTTATTGGACCTTCTTCTTCTTCTATTACGTTACATACTAATCAAGTTAGTAAGCAGCATATGGGTTGAATGTCACGTGGTGAAAACATGGATACCTAACCCTAATCCTTGATACCTTTGTATTGTTTTGTTTTCTTCCCTTCTTCTTCTTTTGTTTTTCCCAGGTTTCTTATACAAATCGATGCTGTTGTGATGCTGACTTCTAAGGGCTATGGAGCATGTCCAGAACCTCACCCAAGTTCAGGTCTGAATATAGCAACCCCCAATCTCATTATCTTGGTGTGTTAGTCCGACTTCAAGAAATGGGTACGATTTCACTCTGACTTTTAGTAAGTAAGTAACACAATAATTGCAATAACAATAATTTTAGATTTTTTCCATTTAAAAACATCATGTAAATGTTGACTGTTCTTCCACTGTGAACATTTAATTACCTACATCCCACGAGCTCTCTTTACCAATGTACCTTTGAGTCTTTCTGCACAAATCAGCTACCCGGACCTGATTTAATTTCTGCAGTCCTTTAATTTCTTGTTGTGTCTCCAGGCTTCAGATTATCTTATTTATTTAACTCTCAAGCTATTCAAACTCTTTATAATCTTGTTAATTTACCAATAAGCTCATATTACACATAAAAATGCCAGTGATGAGCATTAACACACTCACCTCTGCAATCAAAAGAGAATACAGTTTTTACTGTGTGTGAAAATGCACATTTTTTCTTAGATGGGGAGTGACATTAATACTAAATTAGTGCAATATGATTTGGTTTCCCATTTCATAATCTTCTGCTTCCATTGCAGTAATCCTTTAAATATGACTTGCATAATTGTATGTGTCACACCGTAGAGATTTGAAGACCATCCACATCTCTTTGACTTACCTGAAGATTTAATTTTTTTCTATATTGCTAATGCTTTGGGGAAAAAACCTCACTGGTGTTTTTAATTTCTTTGATATTTAAACTTTAATTCAGACAACCAAACAGAATTATGTGCTATTACAGTAAATGGAAGAGAAAGCCTAAAACATTTCTAAAGAAACAAAACACATTACAGAAAGGAAATAACGTTTAAAAACACATCTGACTGAAGTCACACGAAACACATTTTTCTAAAGAGCAATGATGTGGATTTAACTTTTTCAGGTTAACACAGTGTTAAACACACAGCTTAGCCTTTTTCAGTAGAAAAACAAAATTTAATGACGTACTGAAGATGTCTGGTGATGGCCTAAAGCCTGGTCAGTGAAAACCAGCTACTCCTGAGGGACATCTTCAGCCAACAAAGGAGTCTGATGATTGTTTAGACTGTTCATCTGATTGTGTAGTTGCACGTCCTAGAATAGAGTCAGTACAGGTAAGTCCATTTGTTATTGTGAAGTTTACAATGCTTTGTATTACAGTGATGGAGAAACCTAGATTTTGGATATGGTAAAGGCCACAGACTGTAGAGACTCACCTCTCTGGGTCTGTAGACTCCAAGTTTGAGGCGACAGCAGATAACATCAAAAAAGAAGCCAACCAGCCCATGAAGCATGCCTGTGAAGAGAGAGGAACACACAGATTAATAGATAGGTAGATGAATTTAGACACACAAAATATCACACAAAAAGATCTGAGCATATGACTGGATAAATGAGACTTGGATTATACTGCACGAGTTGTGTAAGAGTTTGTAAACTGATGTTTTGATGTGGTTTTGCTGATGTTAAACACGGACCCCTATGACTTTAATTCATCAAGAATTTTCTCTGTTTTTGGATTCTTTGTTCACAGTTGAGGCATATTAGAAAAGCGAAGTTATCTTCACGAATTGAACATAACAAGTGGTGAGTAATCGATACACAAACAATCATTTGAGGGTTGATGTATTCGTTTAAGTCAATCCTAGTTTAAACTACTACTTTTATACAGTGTAGTAGTTGTTTTAGGGCCTGCAAATAACTCCATCTATACATCAGGTAAGCTGCATTTCTTCTTCATTTGTGAGAGTATTTATCCGTACTATCCCTGGTAAAATAACACAAACAGATTAATGTGGTTGCAGGTGAAACCAGACTTGCCTGTGGTGGAGAAGATCCCCCCGATAATGCCGCACAGTCGCACCAGGAACTGCCACAGCGGCATATGCTGCTCGCTGACCGTCACCATCAGAGAGCTGGTGTCGTACTTAATGAAGATGCCGGAAACGCCGTGACTGCCCGCCGCGTGGTTTATCACCCGCTCCTTGGAAAGAGACAGAATGGTGGTTAGTTTTGTCCCAGCTTTTTCTTCAATCCTCTATCTTATCACTCCCCTTGTGGTGCTGTGGTTTTGGGGTATTTTCACTCACCCGCTCAGTGACAGAAAACTGGTGTGTGTCTGCAGATATCTTGTACGTGTTCAGTCTGGTTGGAACCACTGTGATGAAGTACTGGAACATCTGATTATCTGGAGTAAAACACAGCAAGGAATAGTGTGCAAAACTCACATTTTTGAATCAATTTCAAGGAGGAAAAATACTTAAACTACAGCTAAAGAAACTCATAATGAAACTTAATCATTTCCATCATCTTTAAAGAAAACCTCCTTACAGTAATGCCCCCTTAGCAGTGCTCATCCAAGGTGATCTAAGGACAGTCTGACTCAGCTCATGATTCAATAAATGTCACAACGCGTCATTAATTCGGCAGAAACCTCCATCATATGTTTTATCCTCTCCCAACTCTGGAAACACAGCAGTAACTCACTGTTAAAGGTGATTTTCTCTGTGCCATCCAGAGGATTGATGATGCCCGGTATCTCCTCCCCAAAAGATAAATGGTCTATTCGATGGGAGAAGTTGTACGCTGTAACACAAAGATGAGAGGACGCTCAGGTTCAATCAAGGCCGCGGAGAATCACTGAGCGAGCTCTAAGTCAGCCTGGAGAGAAATCTGCGCTGTAGGCCTGTATGTATAGTTGCTGTTTAACCCTTTGAAACCTGGATTAACATCAGTTTTTTTTTCCCTAAGAGGCCATTCATAAGCATTAAAACCTTTAAAATTTATTTTGAATACATGAAAAAAAAAGACAGTGAGCAACTTGGCAACACATATCCTGAAAGTTGCAAGAAATTAGTAGGTTTAAAAAATTACTTTTAAAACCCAGGGAACAATTTCAAGAAAATTATAGTTACAATTATCATAATTACATATTTTAATATTTGGTACAGAATTATTTTTATTTTTATTTTGTTATTGGTCTTGCTCTTTTTCTGGTATTTTTTTATTTTCTTTTTCTTTTATTTTTTTATTTTTTAACAAATTTCTTGCTCATTCTTTGAGTTATTTCTTCCAAAGTTGCTCATTGTCTTCTTCCTATATTTTTTAAAGAAATCCAACAAAGTCGCTCAGGTTTTAAAGGGTTAAAGCCATGGTAGGCAGAAATCTGGAATGACTGATTATTAATAACATATCTAACATATCTAAACATGCAACATTTAATCGTATCATTGACGTAAAAATCATCTTTCATATTCTGCAAATGAAACGCCCTGAGGATGATGAATGCAATAAACACCTGTCATCTCTTTTTCAAATTAGCAATCATAATTTTTGTTGAATCATGATCAGATTCTTTTTTTAAAAGAAAGAAAATATGCAAACGTAATTAGAAAAACAGTTACATACACTCGTGGCTCACAAAAGCTGCAATATGGGCATGACCCTGAGGATGATGAATGGGTCTGAAAAGGAATAAAGACGCATTAGTACACTGGTGTCAACAAAAGCTCTGTATAATTGCGTCTATTTTTAAAATGAAAACGAATTCTACAGTTAGATCACAGTGAGAAATTACTGAGCGACCTCAAGTTATATCTGTCAGCCTCTTTTTGACAATTCCTCTCATTCCTTACTTTCCCACAGTGATGTGCAGGTTTCCCGCCACCTTATTGACGTAAACATGTCCGTGTATCCTGCAAGCATCAAGCGGCTCCATAGAAGCATCCTCCCTACACACACACACAAAATTATTGAGCACAAAATTTGACTCCTTAACTTTATATCAGCCTTATATTTACAGTATCAGGCTGGTAATATATGCAGAAAATTAAACTTGATTCTGTGCAGAGTATAGGTGTGGATTTCAGGTAGACACATCCCCCTTAAAATGTAAAATATGTGTTTGTATGTGTTTCTTCCCCCTAAAACATTGATATAGCAAGAGACTTTTAATTTTGAAGAAATTAAAGAGGATTTCACTGTAAATGGATGCAAAAAAGCACACTCTGGCACAAAAAAATCCAACAGAAAATTAAATATTTAATGCTTAAAATTTGCTGGGCGAAGGCCTCAAAACACCATATTTCATAAGTGTCCCTCCCTGTCTTGAAACAAAACCTACGCCATTGGTGCAGAGAACAGTATTTTTTTTCTGTAGGATTTATGAAAAAGCTACCACTAAAAAAGACAATATTTATTTCTGTAACTGACCGTGGGGGCAGGGCAGTGGGTCCTCCTTTGAGGAGAGTTTTGTAAAGCACTTCCTGAAGAGCATGTTCCTCTCTCAGTCTGTTCTGAATGAGAAGCAGCGTCCTGAGGAAAATAAAAAACAAAACAGGTCGGCAACATGTTGTCAAGCTACATCTGAATGTAGCTCTGCAAGTTTGACTGACTGCTGCTAAAATTCGGGCGCTTCAAAAACAACTACAAACGTCTTTGACAGGACAAGGAAACACGACATTATTAGAACTAAAGATTCAACTTTGCATGGCCGCAAAAAAATGTTCCTCTTCAGTGCCTGCAAGTGTTATCACCTTAAATTCGCCTTTTAAAGGAACTCTTAACCCACAGACTGATCATTTTTATATTGATTACTGGCCCTGTGTTTGTGAAATAAATTTTGTTTTTTTAACATGCCCTAATGATGAACGAGGAATTCAAAAACTGAGAAAATTCGTGATGAACTGAAGTCAAATGAGCTCCATGTTAACGGCAGCAAAACTGCATCAAAACATCTGTTTACAAACTCACACACAACTCATGCAGAATAATCCTCATTTATCCAGTACTTTTGCTGTTAGTAAACAAAAACACTATGACTTTTTGGATTCGTCGTTCTCTGGGTGAGTTATTGATAAACAAATGATAATTTGGGGCTGAAGTAAAACTGAATTTAAACATAAAACATGACAATGCAGAAGCCTTCAAATTAGACAACACAGTGTTAGGCGATAGTGCTTTACTAAAGTATCTTTCTGTGACAGCTTACCTTTGCCACCGTCTCTGTTGTGGAGTCAGTTCAAAAATAACCTGGAAAAAAACACACAACACACACACACACACACAAAGAAGAGATACATCTCTAAAAAGAAAGAAAGAAAAAGCAGTTTAATCACGTTCTAATGTTTGGAGACACGCGTCACTCACGGGCTCGTACTGCAGGCCGCTGGATGTGATCATGGTCTCAGCCAAGTCCAAAATATCTGCTCCGACATCTGCAGCCACAGACATAAAATGCATGCACGCAACTGACACATATTTACAGATATAATGCACCTAAATAAGTAGTTTGTTTATGTGCATAACAAAGAAGGTAGGATACTCACGCTGGCATTTCATGGCGACTGTTATGTCAACATTTATTCTCAATTTGCTGTAAATGAGGAGTGAGAATAATATCAGTATAGCAACAGGGGGCGGGGGCGTAATATTTAATATCTCTGAAAATAAGCTTACCTGGAAAAATCTTTATCAACTTCATATTCATACTTCATCCAAGTGTCTCTATAAACAAAGAACTCTAAGATAGCCAGAAGAGCCATGGCGCCGAAGGCTATCAGCGACACTGTGGATGAGACGCACACGGTGGTCACGGTTACTGATATCGTCGCTGTTATTGTTGTGTTTGTGTTTCCAGGGGAGTGACCCACCTGTTCCCCCTGACGCTGAGGTCTCCACGTAGCTCTCGGACACTTTGGGGAAGGCGTCCAGTTCCCTCACCAAGCTCAAGGCTTTCCTCCGGGACAGACGCCTCATGTTCAGGTTCAAGGTTCAGCTCGCCACCTCCTCAGTCATTAAAAAAAAATACAATTACAGAGCAAGAACCCATATATTTCATGCAAACACGCTCATAGGTCTACTTTCTACCATTACAGTTTACTAACTACACAGTAACTAGTGTTGGGAAGGTTACTTTTGACATTTAATAGGTTACAGATTTCTAATTAACCTGTCAAAAATGTGACAAGTCAGCTAATATAACTATTTTAATAAATTAATCAAAGTAATGTAACTTATGACATTTGATTACTTTTAGATAACCTTTCTCACAAATGTTTTAAATTGTAATAATGCTGAAAAATGTCTGGGAAAAGGCTCCTCTTAAAGATGACATTCCTGCACAGTGAAGAAATGCAAAGAAATTATATTAATGTTACATTCTACATATAAATTTGCACAGAAAAAAAGATGTAACATATTCGTTTAGACATTTTGATTAGTAGCTGTAATTTAATTAAATATTTCCTCTCAGTTACAACTATAACAATTACATTTATTTTTTCATCTAATTATGTGTAACTAATTACATATAGTTACAATATTTTTTTTATTTGGGTGTAACATTTTTCTAAAGCTTTGTTGCCTCAGTCAAAACTGAGGGTTTTTTTAAATGAAGTATCCTAAAACAAGTATTGAAATACATTTAAAAAAAAGTAAATATGATAATAATAATCGTATTATAATAATAATAATAATAATCTGTTTTTATTAGAATCTATTTTTTTTAATTACCATTACATACATAGGTTGTCAGTAACACTGGATTTTTAGAATTGCACCCATATATACACAAACGATTTTAATATTGGTATCAAAACCTTTTTTTTTTTTTTTTGCAATTATTGTTTATTATCAGAAAGGCTGAATTATGCGCTCAACACGAACACCTGGCGAACAAATGGCTCAACATGACATCCTAACATTTAAATGTCACATATCTGTATTTACTCTATAATATCGCATTAAAACGATAGATTAAAAAAAAGAAGAATTAAGATTTCTACAAGATACAGCCAATATAAATTTATATATGCTGCAAAGTGATATTTACAGCAAAGATGTTTCATGAAGTAAAGATATTATGACAGTTAACCGCCTCGTTAAAGACACGCAGCTTTGACAACAACCTTTATTTCAAATAATCTTACCTTTTATATTTAGATGTTAAACCGCGGTGCAGAATCTCCGGAAGCCATGCTCGATAAGTTACAGCTGCTGTCAAATGATGATTTCAGTGCACCATAACACATCCATGGTGCTCACAGAGAGGGGGCGGGCTCGCGCCTGCCTTGTTTGGGTAAGTAATGACGTCAGTATGTGCGTAGCGTGCGCGCCCGCATGGCATGAACGCGCAGAGAACAATGTCGCTATTTAGTCACGAGGTGGCGCCTCAACTTAATACTAAAACTGATGCCCCTCTGTATCATGTAAGGTATTTTGATTTAATTGTACAATATGATAAGCAATATATAATAATAATAATAATAATAATAAAAGAATAATTTTGAATGCTTTTAGGTGTATTAGAGTATTTTACACTGTATTTCTACAATATGATACTTGTTCCACCATCACAGTTACCAAAAAAGTCAATATCTGATCCATTTTTTTAAAGTTTGATGAAGAAAAAATACAATAATAATAATAATAACAATAACAATCATCATCATAATCAGAGATATTTATATATATTTAATCATAAATCATTTATATTATAAAAGTATATTTTATAATATATTATTTCCTCACTTTTTACATGTTCAATCTCCAATGGTAAACTTAATAATTATATATTTAAAATTAGGTTAATTTTCTGCAATTTGTCAAGTGATGTTCTTGTGTGTTTTTGTTTTTTATTCCTTTTTTTAGGTAACTTTCAGCAACTTCTTACAAATTTCTTGCTATGTAAAGACATCAAACCAGCGACAATAATGGTGTTCACAGTGTATTCAACTCATGTTAATGTCTTTATTTTGTCATATTTGTCAGATAGCCAAAGTGAAGTCTAAGTAAAGTGTTAATCCTTTATCTTGCTTTACCTATGCAATTTATTTAGGCTGTAGTATCTTTCATTTATTACATGCTCATATAGTATCCTGTGAAGCTGTGCAAGCTTATGATAAATAATATAATAGGAAATTAATTTTTTAATATTTTTTTTTCCCAGGGTAAACTTGGTCCCCCGATGTTGCCTCCATGGCTATGGCCCTGTATTAGTGTGAATCTCCATTCATCAAAGGTGGCACGAACACATCTAACATCTAACAAAGAAGTTCTGACCTCCACTTACGAGGCATAATTAACTTCCAGGAGGAGTGTTTACAGGCATGCGGTGGATCTACACACCAGACATGTCATTGCACTGCTCCCATTGACAAGAAAATAAACCTAATGTGAAGACATGATAACGATCTACTGGTGCAGGCTGCTATTATCACCCTAAGGACAAAGGAGATGTTTACATCCCGCTGCAGGCTGCACCAAAGAAAAAAAAAAACAATTGAGATGTGCAGAAGAACTGGGTGAATCACATGTGTCTCCAGTGCAGTGAGTGCTCATGAGTCCCTGCATGCACCGAGCCTGCTTGCCTATGCAGAGCAGCACAGATGGGCGTGTGGGGGGATGGGTGCTGTCAGCTCACAGATCAAGCTGTGGGTCGGTGGTCCCATTGCTATTCACCACACAAGCACGTAGGGCATGTCAGACACGCTCCATGGAGACATACCAGGGGTGGATATTGCGTTTTGGTTGTGCTCTTCTGCAGCGTCTGCCACAGACTATCATCAGAGGAGCTCGCTCTCTGCTGAGAAGAGGTGTGAGAACACAAGGAAGATAAACTCTGCAACTGTGCAAATATTCTGCTGATGGGGCAGCTTTGGATTTGTGACACAGTTATGCTTTTTTTTTCTCTCTTTACATCACATCAGCTGCACCTTTAGGCTTCTGATAAGTCACTGCTGATGATGCACATTTTTAAGTAGGGACTTTCAGCGAGTTTCAGTCAGCTAAAACACTTTTTACACATGGCTTAACAACATACGGTGTATTTTTGTTCATTTTTTGTCTCCTTAATTGAAAACAGTATGATATTAATATTTAAGGAATTACTTTTTATGACTACAATAGATATTTTTAAATGCCTGTCCATCAAAGTATATGCAGACAGAAGATCCGTACAGTGTTAAATCTTTAAAACCTGAGCAAACTGGTTTGATTTCTTTCAAAAACACAGGGGGAAAAGTGATGACCAACTTGGGGAGAAATGTTCCACAAATTGCAAGATATTAGTAAAAGTTGATGAAGAAAATTTGTTTTAAAAAGGGCTTGAATTATTAGAAAATTGTAATAAATTAGGGAAAATTTTCCAGAAAAATATATTTAGAATATTATAATTCTGTGTGTAAGATTATGATACAGAAACAAAAAACTCTGTAATTTTTTTTTAGATCATGTGCTTACCTTTTTTATCAGCCTTATATTTACAGTATCGGGCTGCTTAATATTTTCAGAAAATAAAACTTTTTTTTCAGGTAATTTTTTGTAACTTTTTTTTCTCCCCATCTTTTTGAAAGAAAACAAACCAATTTTCAGGTTTCAAAGGATTAAAAATCCCTGCAATTGTGCAACGTTTTGATCGTATAATACACATGATACTCAAATAATGTTGCCATAACAATAATATTTTTGTTGCTCTTAATACACAGAGTACACATAGTAACCAGGACAACAAAGCACAACATTCTTTATTTAAACTAAAAATATTCAGATTTTGCTGATCGTAATATTGACAAAATCCCCCAAACAACGCTATTATGTAATTCCTTTGTTGGAAAAAGTTTGTGTCTATTGTTAGTGTGTGCCCACACAACCAGATGGAAATGAATAATTTGGAAACTGACGTCAGAGGTGGGATTGCCTAGAATGGAGGGGCTCGTGTCCGCTCGGCTCTCCGTTCGGGTGTTTCCGGACGGTGGGTTAAATCCCCGCCCCGCTTCATTCCTGCGTTGTTTGGGGACAGTAGGAAGATGGCGGCGGCCCCGCTGTACTGTGTCTGCCGGCAGCCCTACGATGTGAGCCGGTTTATGATCGAGTGCGACATCTGTAAAGACTGGTTTCACGGCAGGTACGTTGCCTATGATGTATTTTAGAGATGTGGCTCGTTGGAAACGACAAACACTGGTTGTTTATTGAAGAAAGGCGACGGTTGTGTGAGCGGTGTTGACTGGTAGCTAACTTAGCTTGCTAGCGCTAGCGTTGGGCGACGGGGGTTTTAAACCGTCTATTGACACGACTTTACGAAAGAAAGTGGGGTTTCTCTCTCTGAAATTTGCTTTAATTGACCCCATTGTTCTGCCAGTGAGATAAAAACTCCCCAACATGTACCCGGCTTGTGTACTCATGTTGATATTTAACGTTATTGACACAAATAGAGCCAAAAGCAAATAGTTTTAAATACACGGATCTATCAGGATTGCTGAACTGTGTCAGTCAGCCTGAGTGATCAAAAGCTTGGCGGGGTCATCGCGACACAGAGAGGCTGCTGCATGTTTGCCAGCTCCTTGTAATCGTGTTGGATATAAATTTAATCTTGGTTTTGTTGTAATTTAACGGGTTAAAAGCCGGTTAAACCAGTGCACCACTGTGTGGCTTTGAGCTCGCAATCTTGTTCACCAAGTTAGGTTACTTAAAGTAATGGCAACAACATTTTACTTTAAACTTATTTTATTAAACTACATTTCATAAACAAGTTCCATCTGTTTGGGCTCATTATGTTGGTTATTGTCATGCCCGATTTGTTGAAATTAATTTGTAAAGCTGAATATTTCCAAGATATGTTTGCAGTGTGAGGTTTTTTTTGGATTTTGATGTGTTTTTGTTGGTTTATGTTATTAGAAAGCAAATGGGAGAGAACAAGGAGCTTGTTATGGTCGGCCTTTTGATTGACAGCTTGAGAAATTTAAATCCCCCTTTCAGGCAGAGGAGGCACATGGTAGGGGACCCCTAGTGGTGATCAGGGGGACTATTTAAAGGTACCAGTCACACACAAGTCTCAGAAGTGATTGTGATCGTTTTTTGTCCTCATTTCTCCTTTTTAAATGTCCTATCCTCATTACTGATTAGTGGAGCAGTGGTGTAATAGATGCTTTTTATGATTCATGCTGTGTGTGAGGGGGTGTGTGGGTGGTGGATGTCAAAATTATTATGGGAAATTCATTATTGTGTAATAAAGATATTTTGTTCATCTGAGCATGTATGGCAGAGTAAAATGTCATGCATCTAGTCCACACCCGATACGATGATGAACAGCTCATGATGTGGGATGAAGATCATTCTGTACTGTTTTGGTGTGACAAAGTGACCTAGATACAAAAGTGTATCACAAATTTAAAAAAAGTAGGGTTACAAATTGGATACACTTATCTTAAATTGATTGTTGTCAAAATGAGCAATCAGTTAATTGATCAAAAAGAGTTTACTTTAAATAATAACAGACAAAGCTCATAGCAACATACTTGACAGCATTGCGTACTTCAACGATGGCAGATTAATAGAAAACGAAACAATGCGAATACTTTTGAACCAGGGCTACACGACTAGAAAAAAGGTAGCTAGTTAGAAAACCTACAACAACCAAAATGCACTGTGCCCTACCAGACCAGTAGACGCTCCTGCTGATGCCCAATGTAATGCGATCTTATCCGTTCAATACAATGGCTGCCAGCCGGTAACAAACAATCATGTTCTATGGCTAAATGGTAAGCTAAAACATGATTCTGAAAACATGAGGCAAGAAATATGCAACGCACGAACATAATCTTGGTTCATATTTAATCAGCTTAGTTGTGCTGTTTGATCTCAGTTTTTCAGCCTTTGTTTTCACTGTGCAAGAAGCAGTATGGCGCCCACATTCTGTGCACAAACTCTCGTTATTACAGACAAACAGTGCACAAAAATATGTTTCTGAAAACATTTTAGTAGAAAAATAGGCAGTTTAGTGACATGATCTTGATTTATATTATTCAGTGCAGTTTGAGTTTACTATTTGATTGATTTTGGACTAAGTTTGAGAAAGAGAGAGGGACAGGTGTACTGTACTCTGTGTGTCTGTGGTGGTGGGCAATAGGAAAATGCAGAAGTTCAGCCATAGTTTAAGCAACAGCTTGAGAGCCTGCGCAACTCCACAGGATGAGGAGAGATATTTGGACACTGGTTACATAAAGGGCCGTTCACCTCAGTTAGTCTACACATACTAACCACATTGTTTTGATACAAATCTGGTTAGAAATCTGCAATTATCTCTTTTATTTTTCTTTTAAATTAGTAATCAGGTTGCATCACTTTATTTGGCACTATGAAGTCTTCTGAGGTGGCTATTACAAGGCAACAAGATTTGCTGTCAGTATTAAGAACATGTATTATAATTGTTGTCAGATTACATACTGTGTGTCAGACTCAGGTACCCAAAAAAAGACCTGATTTTTAAAAAAAATCTGACTCTTTATTGATGTGGAAGTCCATAGGTGGACTCAGACAAAAGTTAGACATATCCCGTTCTTCAGTCCCTTGAATCACCCTGTGTGGGCGCATCTCCACGGCAACTGTTTATGAATACAATAATCTGTTTTTGCTTGTGTTGAAATGACGGAAGCCATTGCGTAACCACATTAAGTGCGCTGCCAAAAAACTCGGCGGCCAGAATTTGTGGCGCATCGGAGCCAAAAGAGACTGGCTGGCTGTGTGTCATGTGCAGGCAAGAAAAGGAACAAATGTTGGAGCTTCCCCCATTGATGACTAATAAGCAGATACACATACACAGAGCACAGCTCCAAAACCAGCCACATTTCCTGCCTCTTTCCCACGAGGCTGGCCAGAAGGAAAGGGATATTCTCTGGCTGTGGATGATGGCACGCCGCTGAAGTGGAGGGAGAGCAGCTCAAAATCCCAGCGCCTGTTTGACAGTTTGCTAGCTGAGTTGCTGTTTGTGTTTGTGTTGGGGACTTTGTCTCGCTGCCTCAGTTTCTGGAGGGTGTCCTGTTTTCCATCACCTGTATCTCAGTACACAATACAGCCTTTAACTGGATTTGGGCATGGTTAGCAAAACGCTGTGTGGCTTATCTGTGTCGGAGTAGTGATCTGTGACGTGAACTGGAAAGCAAAAACAAGACATGTTGGTCTAGATTAGGTGCTCTGAAAAGCTTGTATTGACACACATGAGCCCCCGAGTCTATTGTATCACAAAAATACTGACATTTTCTTGGTCCATTTAAAATCCATGTATGGGAGATGTTTTTGTCGATGATGTAAAATTGAAATGTAGTAGGGAAACCTGTTTTTACTGCACGATCATGATTCAACTCTAAGTATTTGTCAATATCAAGTATTGATCTACCTTTTCCCCACATTTGAAGTCTGGATACCTCACTCCACAAATCTTGTCATAACTTTTATGTGCAGTAATGGTATTTAATGTGGCTTGTTCACTTCACGGTTGAATTTTATAGTTGAACTATCAGCACATATACAGATTTGATGCATCACTGAAACATAGTCGTATGAACAGCTCAACAGTGAGATTCTAGAAATGAATATTACATTCCTGTTCTGAATCCAGAGTTTGATTTTTAGCCATAGTGTTGCAGCCATGCAAGGCAGAATTACCACGAGCTATAAGCTATGAAACAATGTTATATGCTCCTGTAGAAGCCAAAGTATGTGTTATATCAACCTTGTTTTAAGAGAAAATATTATTATTATTATTAATATTTTAGGCTCTTGATTTATCTCATTGTTGATTGGCTTTGTCTCAGGCTCAAAACTCTGTATATATGTATTTTTTCTGATATGTCAGTGGTGTGAATGAATGAGAAATTCACTTCCAGGACCAGAACTGTTCAAAATCTTGGCGATCACTGTTCAGCTCTATAGCTTTTGACAAAATACAGGGTAGATTTATTAGTCATTTTTCAAACATAGTTTAAAAAATTAAAATTCATCCATGATCCTGCTACATCTTTGACTGTGGTAAATGTATGCAATCACAGGAGCAGTTATTGTCATTCATTCTATGGTTGTGGCAATTTTTGGCAAACTTTGTTATTGCATTCTTGTGTGACGCCACCTGGATCCCCTGTGACTGCTGTCCATGTCATGCTTGTGTGTTACTGCTCATCACTTGTTTGATAGGTGTATGAATCACGAAAGACAAATTTTCCCTGTTGAATAATTTTAACAAATATCTTCAGAAGCAATAAAAATATCTACCATTTCCAAAGAAGTACATTTTTATAGAAGTAAAAAATAAAGTTGGTGTAGGAAAAAATGTGTTTTGGGTTTTCGTCTTTCCTGTCAATCTTCTCGTGACCTAGATTCAACTTTCGGTACCTAGGTTGAGTATCACTGTCCTGAAGGACTACATTACGCATCAAAACCAACTTTTAACTAGAGCCTGTAGTTTCGTTTACAAATGTTAGTTTGAACCTTGTTATTTACCATTTAGAGCCTCACCTAATTACAAGACCTGCTTCTGTAAATGGATTGTGTGCAAGATGCCAATTTACGTCAGCGCTGTGCTGGAAATCCTCACTGGGTCACGTCAGATCTCAGGGTTTACCCCGGCGTAGGTGTCAGCCACTCCAGTCAGCCCGTTGTCTGCTTTAGGTATGGACGGTGGGGGTGTTGATAGTCTAGCGGGACTCAGTGGGACAGAGGTAGTGATTGATGGGCGCTTCAGCAAGCCAAGTTCAATGCACCATCCGTCAACGTCGCACAGATTGTGAGCATACCAAAGAGAGATGGATAGCCTCTACAGAGTGGCTTTTTAGTGTTTACGCTAAGTGGATGGATGGACGAGCGGAAGGATTCTTCTTTGTTTTTTTTTTACCACTGTTGTCCAAGAAAAGAGACGTTTTGGGTCATCTGTTTGGATGTCTGATTAGTTAATTGGCCAAAGTAAAGAGCGGACTCATAGCTCCTGTTAAAAGCTGTGTTTACATTCATTAGCAAGGCTGTCTCTGGGGGCAGGGAAACTGCATTACATTCAGCTTGATCAATGTTGATTACGGGTCAACAGCCTCCCGTATTGATTAGCAGTCAGATTGAATTATGATATTAAAAGATTTAGCAGTTCTGCCATAAAACAAGCTCGGCTCAAGAGATATCACTCAATAAATCGTGTTCCATTTAATTTTCATGTCTATTCTGTTTGTATGTGCATTGAAAGCAACCAAAAATCAGAGCCAGACTTCTTTAAGCCGATTCTGAATTTTGGAGCAGATTTGGATCTCTCTGTGACATATTGAAACCATACAATGGACAACAGTACAAACTGGCTGGGAAATAATTTGGACAGTTCAGTAATACAGTTTACTTCTTAGTCATCCTATGTTCAGGACAACAAGGTCAATGTAATCCATGATATATTTAAAGAAACTGTAAAATTTAAAGGGATTTCGTGGCATCTAACAGTGAGGATTGCAGATTTGCAACCAGCTAAAAATTCTCCCAGTTAAAACAGAAGGAATCTGTGTTTGTTGTTCAGGTGGTTTTTACTGGAAGCTGAATTATTAACAGAGGTCTCCTCCTCACTTTCACTTTACAAATCAGTGTTTCTCCTGTTGTTTGACAATTGAGATGGGCTGTTAGCCCAGCACCTGCTAATCTCAAACTCTCTAAAACAAACAGACCAGGTGATTCAAACTGGTAAAAATGCTAAATAAAGCCATTTCATGTTGGAAGTCGGTGTTTATCCGATCTGTTCGACTTGTTAGAGACAGGCCGAAATCACACAAAATCTCAAATGACCCTGTATAGAGCCAGTGTTGTTTGCCCATTCTGGGCTACTATAGAAACAAGGGGTGTAAATCAAAAGTTTTATCATGATGCAGTATTATATAATTTCTTTGGACAGGGATAAGATATTTTGCTGTCATCACAAAGTCTCCAAACTTCAATAGTGATTTGATTCCATTAAAGAGGCTGTGATTGGTATGAGCAAACATCTTTCAATATTCTCAGTGTGTTTTTCTTGGCTGCCTGCCTGGTGCTCAGCCGCTGGCACTGTTTGAATGTTTAGTAAAGAGGTGTGCTTGTGTAGAAATGGTGACACAGTAAAGGCAAAGGCGTATCTTTCTTCTTATTTTTAGTAATTTTCGGGGGCTTTTATGGCCTTCATTTGAAAGAACAGCTAGAGATGTGACAGGAAACAGGGATGAGAGAGTGGGAATGACATGCAGCAAAGGGCCAGCGGTCAGACCTAATCTCTGGGTCGCTGGAACAAATTCATACAGCCTTTGTTTTTGGGGTGCACACTCTCTCAACTGAGCTACCCAGCGCCCCACAAAGGGGTATCTTAACAATGATTACATGTATTGATGTTTTCACTTTGTATCAGTGATATTGGATCGTCAGTCATTGAATCAATATGTTGATTCAGACTGATGTATTGTTACACCTCATTTTAAGGTAATTAAGACATGAAGATTCTTTGTTACATGTCATACATATTGCATTTCTGCCAATATATCCCCCTAAATCCTACACAGTGGACCTTATAAAAACGCTGTTGGGCGAGTTCAGACTGAGTTTGTCGATTGATGTTTTTTAGCTGCGGACAATCACAGGACTGATGCCTTTGTAGGTTTTACAGGGGCACTGGGGGCCTTAAGACAACCATGTTGAACACATGTGTGAAAGTCGAGCCCTGGTGCTTGGAGCCTCAACTCAACCTGCACCTAAAACAATTAAGCTGTTAAAACTCCCCAGGGCTCCCTGACGCCCCATAAACAACAAAATGATCCTCTTTTGTTGTTTACCAGCTCACTTCAGAGAGGTCTGCTGCAAGCTGTAACCACTGCAGGGATGTTATGTCGCTTTTAGCTTGCTAAAATGATTTAACCAGTAATGCCAAAAATGACAGATCCCTATCCATCTGTCAGGGCTCAGCAGCTCTTAGTGCCATCCAAGTCCAGCTCTGTTTATGTAAGCTTCGGTTGAGTGCGTTAGGAAAAGGGCCGTAAGAGTCAGGTGCTCCTCTGGGGTAGATAAAGATAGCCAGGTGTGTTTAACTGCCCTCATCTCCTCTCTATCTCCGTCTCTCCCACCCATCCATTAGAGATCTGCCAGCTCCCTAATGTAGGCGTGTCGCCGCCCCATGTAGAGCGGTTATTTAGAGCTGAAAATAATGGTGATGCCCGCCTCCAGCCTTTGTGTTTCTGCACTGATCATGGAGGACAATGAACCCCTCACAGTGCATGCACTAATGAATAAGCCCTCTCAGTCACACAGGAAGGAGGCTCTTGATGAGAGGAAGTGGAGGGAGAGGGGTTGTTGATGGCAGGGGTTTTAGCCAAGTACACACATCTCCTCTCATTCAGGAAGTTTTGCTTGGTAATCTGCTGCAGTGCCGTCACAGAATAACCCCCCGGTCTCCAGTCTGGCTTTGTTTTTATCTCTGTGAGACACACTGTTCGTTTACATGATGTTAGAAAAGGCAAGTTATTGTGTTAGTCCAACTACGACTTGACTTTTAAAACGTGTAAACATGTTAGTCTGACTGAAATCTCACAGAGTCGATTTTCTCAAAGTCGGACTCATGCACCTACATCAGTGGTTCTCAACTGGTGTGTCGTGGTCCAAAAGTGGGTCATAGGTCCATTTTGAATGGACCGCAAGTGACTTGTGAACATATCAAGTTTTTTCAATTTTGGAGCACCCACCTACAGACTTTGTTAAGGGCTCCATTCGTCAAACCTACCTGTTTTTTTTACAGTACAGCAACTGTTTTTAGCTCAGGTCTATTTCTTAAAAATTTTAAGTAATTGCACTTTATTTTTTCAATATATTTGACCGCATTGTGTTCTAAATCCATGTGTTGTTTACATTTTGTGAAATAGAATGTGGTTATTTATTTTATGTGTATTTTATGTAATCAAGCTATAACTGTAGCTCCACTTATCTGTGCATGTAAAGATTGCGTGTACTCTGTGGCACCTCTCTATCACACTATGCTCCGTTGTTTTCCTGCAGCATATGATAGCAAGTATTAGGATGACGTCGTTCACCATTCTGATCCTCGCTCTGATTGCTCTCCAACCAAATGTGTTTGGTGCAAGAACTGTTTGCACACTCTGCAGTGATGCAATACACCATCAAGCCTGAGCAAGGCAGGAAATGTTTCGCCCTCTTTCGCTTTCAGCCGAGCCCCCCCACCCTCCTTCTTTCATCTTTATATTCTCAAGTCTGCACAGTTTCACCAGCCTCAGAGCTTTGTGGTGTATTAATCATTACAGGTGACACATAAGCTGAGTCAGGCCGACCCATGTGGCACAGTGCCCTGATTTCCCACTGTGGCGTTACATAAAGAAAAGTACCAAGTCAGATGAGGACAACAAGGTCACCTCAGCTGAGCTCTCTCTGCTGCAGCTCTCACACATCTCAACCCTGGCTGCAGAGCGCTGTGACTCATGCTTTCCCCCAGCGAACGGCCACATGTGAACCAAGATTCCTGATACATGAGCTCGGCTTTAATACAGTGTTATTGTTGGTCATCCGCTTGCTCACGTGCAGGAGCAGGAGCACTTCTGTTTTTTTGCCATTTCCTATTTTGTATAGTTATCTCTGTGGATTTTGGAGGCAAAAACTAACAGTTGATTGTGGCAACTAAGTGCATGTTAAAACAAAAGTCTTGACAGTTAAATGTGCTTGTCTGCATTACTATTTCCAAGAAGTTTTTGCAGTGCAGCTAATAAAAGTACCAGATTACATTTGGCTAACTGGGGAGAGGCAGCTACTGTTGATATCCTGTTAGTGCTCAAGGGTGATAGGGGTCAGCATTCACACAATCTTACCACTTCCTGATGAGTTAATGGCCCTCGGCTTTATTTCCTTTACAGTTTCCTGCAATTCCTTGCAGATCAAAGCTGATAACAGCCTGCAGTCAGCTCCATCACTCCTGCAGTCCTTCAACTTTTCAAAACAGACTGTTTATCAGCTACAAATCCATCAGTTATACCAGTGATCGACTTATGGCACACGGGCCAAATCTGGCCCGTGATAGAGTGCTGGGAGACTCCCTCAACAATATTTTAATTCACAATTAAAAATAACGTGATTCACACTGGAAATTGATTTTGCACTTTTAGTATACATTGTTTCCAGAATGCAAAAAACAACATCAAAATAGAGGGTGTAAATAAAAAAAAAGAAATATCCAGGTCAAGTGAGGACATCTCAAAAAATAAAGCCATTTTCTTCTGATGTTAAAAACCACTTAAAAATGTCGATTGGGGACCTGTTAAGCACAGATTTGTGTGTAGCTTTTCTCACATCACTTAACCATAAAAATGACCTGTGTGCATGCTTGAGTCACACAAACATGCAGCTTGCAGTTTTTCTATCTCTAAATAGCCATCGGTGTCCATTGAGAATGACTGGCAACTTGGTTGCTGTTCCTGCTGCTGTGGAATGGGACTCTGGTATGCAACAGAGGAATGCATGTGTGTGTTGGTGCCTGTGGTTTGGCTGCTGCAGGACAGTCGGGGGTAGTGGTATAAAATGAATGACACTGTAGCAGATCCATTGGAGAAAAAAGCTGCAACAAAGTGCACTATCTGTAGAAGCAGTTGATGCTCAGCCAAGGTTTTGACCTTTTTCTGTATTTATGTAATGACAGCACAATAGGAGGACCAGGAAAAGCTCCCGTTATCCCAACAAAGTGCTGCAGGGATAATGTGTGTGTGTATATATATGCTTTTGTTAACCATGCACCTAATGCAGGCCTCTAACCAAAAAAAAAAACCCCAAAAAAACATTGACTTTGAGAAAAGAGATGCGGAGATTCAGATTAATTTTCAGAAAACTTAATTGTCTGTTGTGACAGAAAATCATCGTGGACATGGCTCAGCGTGCAGTGCAAAATAAAATCTGACAATAAAAATACAGCATGTGTTCCTTGAAAAAAAACCCCAAAAAACCAGAATAAATACCTAATACAATAATTTAGATGAAAAATGAAAATACATTACTGTGTGCAAAGTGGCATGGTGTTTATGTACCTTTTATTTAAGATGATTATGTCAGTTTGAATGAAGGTGTTTTTATGTGTTTTTCTTGGCCAAGGGGACAAGGGGGCAACCGGAGAGCCACACGCCGCGAATCTCTCACAGAGTAGGTCCCCTCTTGAGGGAGGTGCTGAATTGCTAACTTTTTTTCTGGGTTTTAGGACTCATTACTTGGGCACTCTGTATGTAGCTTAGTCAATTTCATTATTTTGTGTTTGTACTACATTTTTTCTTGGATGCAACTGCCAGCTGTGGCGGCTTTGCAGCTGTTTTATCACTGCTTTGTTGACACCTCATGTGGGCAGATGTCTTCGACTTTGATTCCAGTTTGGAGGCTGATGTTAAAACTTTCTTCTGACTTGGTTGCTTGAAAATATGGTTTCAACTGTGTGGTGTGAAAATGGCATCATTATTGTTGAAAAGGCTTAGAAATGTGCTTCAGGTTTCTAACTCTTGTCTCGAAACCACCGAGGCACCGTTTGTCGAGCATTTGTTAAAAAAATTGATCAGAGCAAAAGTCCTTCTCCAGAGCCAAACTGTACTTTCTGTTTGTTTATCCTGAACCTGTAACCCCTGACTTCTTCTCTAGTAATACACACACACACACACACACACACACACACACACACACACACACACACACAGTTTGACATTAGTGTGGTTGTGTGTTTAATTGTTTTAACTTGTCCAAGTCAGACGAAGAACATCGTGTTTTATGGGTGGAATTTTTGTTCATTAAGTAACTCTTTCTGCAGTTGATAACTGCTTACTTTTACACATTTAAGTCCCCCAATTTTTTGTTTCTTCAAAATTTCTTGCTGATAAAAGCCAAGAAATAATGCTGTTAAATTAATTAGCTACTATTTTGAGAATTATTTTATCATTTAAGTCAAGTTAAAAAGATGACTAAAATTCATCAGTTGTAGCTTGTTAAATGTGAACCTGTGGCTACTGACCGTTGGTTGGACAAAACATTTTGAGGCCTCACTATATGCTGTGTCATTGACATTTTTGCCTATAACTGACTTTATAGACCAAACAAATAGATAAATAAACTGCAAATAAATCAGTAAGGGAAATGATTTTTTGTTTTCAGCCCAACTCTAAAACAAAAACGCTGTCACATATGATAGGCATGTAGGATAGATCCTGACTCGTGTTTCAACATGTTGGTGTGAACTTGTTTTAACTGCATCTCCTGTCCGTCTCCAGCTGTGTGCAGGTAGAAGAGCATCATGCTGTGGATATCGATGTTTACCACTGTCCCAACTGTGATGTCGTACACGGACCCTCCCTGAGTGAGTACTGCTATTTCTCATTAGCGGCCTGTTTGTTTACCTCCTCTCTCTTTCGTATTATGTATCCCATCACACACTGTCCTCTAATTCTCCGTCTAACCCTCTCTCTCTCTTCAGTTTTCCCCCTCCCACTCTTGACTCTGCATGTTTGACTGCTCACAGGGGAAAACGGACACTCAGCAGTGTTACTTAAGTCTGTTGGTTTTTTGGGAGGTGGGGGTGGGTCAACCTCAGAGAGCCCGGAGGGCAGACATTAACAGGCTAATTGAATGGTGTTGTAAGCCCTCCACTTTGATTGGACAAGCCCCTCCATTTCCATCTCTTAGCTCAGAGGTTGAGTAGTGATTTTAATGTCCTCACCAAAAGTGGTGGTGATGATGATGTGCGTAATTCACCACTTTATGTGAGAACAAGCTTCAAGAGGGCAGCGGCATTTAAAATAAAATAAAACAACCCCGTGAACATCTGATGTCTCCGTTTGTTGCAGTGAAAAAGCGCAACAACTGCCACAGGCATGACTACACAGAGCTGGACGATGGATCGAAGCCGGTGCAAGCCGGCACCTCAGTGTTTGTCAAGGAGCTGCAGAACAGGACCTTCGCCAGGTAGATATCAATTCAGACACAACCCAATGTATAAGAAAAATGTACTCATGAAGCCGGTTTTACAATTCATTCTGTTGACGGTCCTACGAGAGATGCATCACATGTGCTGCATTTCCACTGTATACTTGAATACCAATACTGACATAAAAGTCCTCTTTGTGACGCACTCAAATGTTGCCTTTTGCAAAACATTTAAGGGTTCATGACTCAAGATGGGAACAGATGAAGTTTACTGAACTTGTTATGATGTTTTTTAGTGGTGAGGAGATCCTGATGCAGATGAAGGGCGAGCAGGTGACAACAAGGTACCTGGAGAGACACGGCTTCAGCTACCCCATCGTGGTCACAGAGATGGAGGGCCTGGGACTCAAACTACCAGCTCCTACCTTCTCCGTCAGAGACGTGGAGCAGTATGTTGGTAAGGACATTTCTTAATGAACAGGCTTTATTCTGCAGCGTAAAACAGTTGCCGTCAGCTGTATCAAGTTCACGATAACACTCTGGCGTTTATCCTCAGGGAAGGATGTGGGAATACACAGCAGCCTCAGTCTGCTTAAAAGCTAATGAAAGCAGCCAACACCGGCCGGCTAAGTGGCCATCGCTGAGCAGGCACCATCTGTGTGTCAATAAGAACAGGTTTCTAGGTTCATGGGGTTTTAACCCACTTATCAGACATCAGGCGATGGCCGAATAACTTCTAAATGAGTGACGGCTAAGCTTTCACTACCCTCTCTATGACCACTGCGTTTCCTTATTGAGACGGCCTGCCACTTCCGAGCTCCTATTACAAGCCCATTACTGAGCCCACTGGTGTTTTTATCATTAAGTTCAGATTACAGACCCCCCCCCCCCTTTATATCCACCCTCATGCCTTATTGAGCATTAAGCCAAGGCACAGGTGTTGTGACCAGGGACTGAGTGTCGGGTTACATCTCTTACAGTTAGAAGACAATGAGACAACAGGAGTGAACGCTGATGTCTTCTGTGTGTCATTAGGGTCCAGACAGTTGTGTAGCCAGCTTGGTGTGTGGCCTATGATTGGGCTCAGTAGAGCATCGATGAGGGGTCTGTGGAAGTCTTATGAGGACTGAAGATTGGTATGACCGAGACACAGAACAACATGTAAATTTATAGGTTTATTTTTATTTTTGACCCACTACCATGTAACAGTATATGTGAGACATTGTTATGCTGGTGCCTATATTTAGACACATTCTTTGAAACATACAGCACACCAGGAACAATAAATATAGACTAATGGTGACACTTTACTTGGAATGAATTTACTTGACTAAGAGTGATTGACAAATGAGTGTTCAAAGCAAGTTAATAGGGCAATAACTTATAGAAACGTTGCATGCAATAATCCACCTTCCACCTTCTCTTCCCCTCTATTTGTCACTTTCTCTCTCTTCCTCTCAAGCACATGCACACACACATCTTGGAAAGCACAACTTGTCTTGCGCTCTCAATGGTTGTAGTCCTTGTCCAGCTCTAATTATAACCTACACTCAGCTTTTTGTCCATTCTCTGCATTTATTTTAACCATATTTGTGCACATTTTCTAAAAGCGTAGAGATACGAAAATGCTAGTTTCTGGGGAGCAACTGCGATGCATTGGTGACCCTCTCAGCATTAATCAGCTCACATACAGCTCTCAAGTGCCAATTTATTAGCGCCAAGCTAACATTGATTTGCCTCCAATTGGGGAGCATCAAGAAATGTTGGTTGAAATCAAGGCCAAAGTCATGTACTGCGAATTGGGTATTAAGCGCCCTGGTCGAGACGCAAAGTTCACAATAAAAAAGACATTAGAAAATGAAAGTCAACTAATTTTCTGTCTTTTAGGCAGCACATTGGATAAAAACCCACTTTTCTTTTTCTAGATTAACATACCATCCAGTTTCAACAGTCAAAGATAAAAGACAAGTACTTAGCTGAGCACATAAAGATCTTTGCTTTTTAGACAAATTACATGCAACATAATTCTCTATACTACGTTTAGTACATAAAATAAGTCAGAGGCTAAAAAAAATGATAACACAATATGGGGCATGAATGAAGTTGCAATTAAGCCCATCTGTGACCTCAGAGCTCCATACATTACACCATGATCAGTCAAACATAGTAGGTTAAGTCAAAATATTAATTTGTCACCAGCTGTAAGACAGCGAGTTTTATCTTTTAGGGTGTTTTCATGATATTACAAAAATCTACTTTCTGCCTGTTAAGATCTAATGTTGCTCAGAGCAAAACCAACTTCTAATTTCCACAGCTTGCCTCAGTCTGTGCAGCTGACGCAACATTCGTCCAGTGAAAAAGATCAGAGTGACTCTCTAAAAACATACTGGATTTCAGTGTTGGTTTGACCCTGAGGAAATGCTTCATCATTCAGGCAGACAGCACACATCTGTGGGATCCCAAAACTACCTTTGAAGAAGCTGCTGGATTTAGAAATTTAGACTTATCCCATAAGGTTTGTGTAGGAAACGCTATGTGGATGAATTACAGAGTAACGGATGCAGTGCTTAGATGAGTCACAGATGGGGCTATTATTTATAACATAATGCTGTGTATCATGCAAAGCAAAAGCAATACAACATCCTTATATTGGACAACACAGGGTTTCTGCTTTAAAAGTCATAAAAGGCATTTAAGTCATTAATATTGAAACATAAAATGTATAAAACAATGCATACAAGGCTTTCTGTTTTTCAAACAATGCATGATGATAATCAAGTCAGTGGAAAGCCACATGCAGAGTTAAAAACCGCACAAAACTGACAAGAAAACTTGTCATGTATTTACCAGTTCTGTTCTACCTGAAGTCACATTTTTGTAGCTATAAACGTTTGGGCTCAATTCTCCCTTTTTTAATTTTTATTTTGGTCTCCAGAATTTGCTCTGAAGTGGGCTGTTTGATTACTTTTTTCTGTTTCTGTTGGCTTTGTGGCAGTGGTGTTTGAGCGTGGCGTTGTTTGGTTTCCAGGCAGCTTTGTCTCTCACTGTGTGACTGACTGCCTCTACTCCAGCTGTTCTCTGTCATCAGACGCTGGCCAGCTGGGCCTTCAGAGGTGTCTGTGAGTGCAAGTGCATGCTTGTGTGTGTGTGTGTGTGTGTGTGTGTGTGTGAGGGGGAGAGAGGGAGAACACTCAAACTGGTAATAAAAAAGGTGAGTGGGAGGGGGTGTGGGGGAAAATACAACAACCAGCTGTCCCGCTACACACACTGCACCCTGGTCCTACTTCCGGCCCTACGTGTCACCCGAGTGTGATTTGTAGCGTCCCAACTGTCAGCTGCATTCGATGAGTTTCTTTTCCCTTTTAAGCATCTGTTTTCTGTCTCAGAGGCGTAAACACACCGCATGAAACCCATGCACACACTCTTTCTCACATCTATACGTGTATTTCCTTCTATGCTCGAGGTCTCCCACGCACACACAAACGCATCGGTCGTCTCACCTCCGCCCACTCCTCCTCGGGGACTGCCGGTCCGGACAGATTGACAGATTGTCTCGCTTGCCTCCCATGTACAACCCCTCCCCTCGCTGCCATACTGGTGCCAGTTTCCCTCAGGGCTTGATCTCTAAAAGCACATGGAGATGCCAGCAGGCCGCTGACACCAGTGAACCCCACGCCCACTCAGCAGCCAATTAAAAAGTTGGAGATGTTTTTCATTGAAGAGTCACTGACTTTTCCATCTGATAATATGTGGACTAAACAGTGATTATCTCCCATCTAGGTGGCGACAAAGTCATCGATGTGATAGATGTGGCGCGGCAGGCAGACAGCAAGATGAAGCTCAGCGAGTTTATCAAGTATTTCACCAACCCGCATCGACCCAAGGTCCTCAACCTCATCAGCCTGGAGTTCTCTGACACCAAGTAAGCTCTGCTGCTGTCCGTCCACTCAGCTGGATAAAATCAAAAGCTTCAGCACAGATTCACAATAAACACGGCAGCACAAGTCAGTCAGATCACACCTCCGAAAATGCTTCTGTATGCCACCGCTGGCAAATATGTCATTAGCAGTTTCATTTGGGCTTCATCCATTTTTTATTTTATTTAGCTGACTAGCTTTGCACAGAGCTTTCAGCTGTATCAAATGTCCCTCAAGTATTGTTCTTTCAAACTACCGCTTCCAGGGTCAAGAATGAACTTGCACAATGTTATCAACTTTAATTGTTGATTTTTAGGAGTTGTTGCAGTTGTCGACAATTAAATCCCTGTACAGTTGCATTTTAAAATAAGAGTTTAAGTGGTTAAAATGCAAACTTAGTTGTATCTTTTTGCAAAAAAAGTTCATTTCTAGCCTGGTTTGGTCAGTAAAAAATAGTTTCTCAGTTCGCCCATTCACACTTTAGGCCAGTGATAACCTGATTCACACTAGAGTTTTTAGGCCTTTACCTGGTATAGATATTTGGGTATTTAAAAAGCAATCAACCAATATTAAGTGAATTTAACTAAACACATAACAATCATATTAATCTTGCTTAAACATGCTTGAACATTTTGAATCTTTGTGTTTTTATTTGCTTTTAAAAATCTCAAAACAACCTTGTTATCAGTATTAGATATAATTAGCAACTTTTATAAGATAAACCTTTGTCATATTTGTTGAAACTGTCACCACATCCACACAGAAGCAGATGAGACAGATTTCAGTCTGTGAATAAAATCAGCCTCCTCCTACTTTCTTTATGAAAATATTTGAGGTGAGAAATAGGCAACGCAGAAACATAATCTTGGCTCTTTTTTTAACAGCGCTGCAGAATTTGACAGTTTGACTGCAGTTCACGAGCAGAGATTGATATGATTGACAGCTGTGTTTGTGATTCAACAGCGGTGATGGTTGTTTTCGTTCACGTGCTGCACGGCCATGAGAACTGCACAAATACACCAAAGAACATGATTTTTTCTTTCACATAGCATCAATCTCATGTACTACTGTGTGGATATAGTTACAGTTTCAGCACATATGACAAACAGTTATTTTTATCAGAGTTACCAACTACAGCTTTAATTACTTCATCGGTGTCTAACGTTCCTTTTGTTTCACTTTTGCCTCGTCCAACCACCCACTAAGGATGTCGGAGCTGGTGGAGGTTCCTGACGTGGCTCAGAAGATGTCCTGGGTAGAGAACTACTGGCCAGATGACTCCTTCTTCCCCAAGCCCTTTGTCCAGAAGTACTGCCTTATGGGGGTCAAGGACAGCTACACAGATTTCCACATAGACTTCGGAGGCACCTCCGTCTGGTACCATGTTCTCTGGGTGAGTGTTTGCTGAATGTGTTTGGAAATCAAGCAAAAATTAGCAAGGAAACACAATAGTTGTTTAATTTGAGACCAAGCAGCTCTTTCATTTGCAGAGCTCAAGTGATTTTCAGTGTGTTTGTATAAACTGAGGTATTTGGGGCAGGCAGTCACAGCTGATTGGCTAACACTCACTGAAAGGTCACCCGGCTTCTCACATCACATCTCCTCATCAGGCAGCTCCGGGGGCAGCACTGCTGTGTTGATGATCTCACCCTCCCTCTTTCATAAACTGAAGCTGACGTTAATATCAAGGTGTCTGTGGGTGGATGTTTGTGGGTGTTTAGAGCAGCAGCATCACTAAACACTCACAACTTTAAAGTGTCATTAAAGTGCAGTGACTGTTTACTCCTCTTCGTTTGCTCTGCAGGGTGAGAAGATCTTCTACTTGATCAAGCCCACTCCCGCCAACCTTGCACTATATGAGGCATGGAGCTCCTCGCCCAATCAGAGTGAAGTGTTCTTTGGGGACAAAGTGGACAAGTGCTACAAGTGTGTGGTGCCCCAAGGAACCACCCTGCTCATCCCTACAGGTCAGTAGTGGTGTTTATCCGTGTGTAGGGGTGGGCGATGTATCGAAATTATTCGATGTAACGCAGTTTTTTCCCTGTGTGATGTATAAAATGACTTTATCTTATACATTTATGTTGTTACGTGGTTTTTATAAGCCACTTGTGTTTCGGTTCTCTCACTCTCTCCTGCAGCTCTCTGCCTCTCACACACACACAAAACAGGGCTTTTGCAGAGCTCCAGACTATGACTGTTAAGTCACATTTTGCGACCATGGAGTACCTCTGCGATTTACAAATACTATTAACATATGAACTGGAGAGCTGTTAGTTTTCATTTGGTGACATAATTTACAGATGAAAAAATATATCGCAGCATATGTTATCGCAGTACTCAGCCTAACATTTAAAATCGCAGTAATATTGTATGACTGCATAAATATTGTGATAGTGTTGTATTGTCGGGTTATTTATTATTATATTTATTATTTATTGGCTATAGCGATGTCTGTTTTTGAATGCGATCTATTTCATTATATCACAGAGAAGAGTATTCATAATTGTTGAAAGCCAAAAACGAAACATTTTATTAATCACCTCGCCCGATCAGACAAACTGTGTCTAAAATGTTATATCAGTGGCTCCAGTTACATGTACACCAGTATTTCCCCATTATTCCGACTATAACAATATTCTGAATTTTATGAGGATCATCTAAACAGCTCGTTCCATTAAAATATTCCGAATTAGGCCGTTTTCAGAATTTTGCACTTTCCGATTAAGACGCGAGATATGTCAGTATTATTTGGGTTTTAGGAGCATTATTTTGGCTACGTTTTGGATATGTTGTACACAAATCAACTAGTGTGCAAAGCTATGGGGTCGAAATTCACGCAAAAGAAAATGATGGCGAAATTCGCGCTTTTAACATTTATGAAATACTTGGATATCAACATGTTTTTGGATATGCACAAATATCGCAGCACCAAACTTTTCAAAAGTTTACAGAAGGAAAGAGACAGTCCAACAAGCCATGGGTTGGAAACTGAAAAAAAAAAACTTATTTTGATGCAAAGACGTGGCTCCAGCTGTTCTACCTTCCCATATTTTGATGTGATATACGACATGTTGGCGCACGTTAATCAGAGTATACGGGAAATTTCATTTTCTTTCAACATGTAAACAGCTTTGTATTCAGTTTAAGAATATTGTATTTTTTGATAAAAGGGCAAAAAACAAACTTTTTTTGTGAATGTAAATGTACTCACTGAATTTGGTGCCTGACTAACTCTTCTGCACCAGCCCAGCTGACCTGTTGTTGGATTTGTTTGTCTTTTCACATGCGTTCAAAAGTAAAAATAATCACGTTTCCCATGGCTCCTGCCAGGAAAATACAGGCTTCTTGAAGGTCCTCTATCATTGCCAAAGGAAAATAACAGAGAGGGAGAATGTCTTCCTAAGCAACAACCCAAACAGTTCTTAATGATCATAATTGCAATGGAAAAAAGAGGGAAAACAGTGCTATTATGTAATATGATGAAAGCAGCGTTGACGCTGCAGATCACAGCTCCTTTCTGCACGTGACTTACATTCCTTTAACTCGCAGCGCTGCTGTTGTTAATTAGAAGTTGTGTTCGGAGGCTAAAAAGATGTTTGTGTTACGTGTCACTAACTGAATATGACATGCTTTCATTCACCATCCAGTCACACCATTATCCATCCGTCAGCCTCTCAATGGACTTTTTCAGCCCATAGTTTCTTTGCGCTCCCTGCAGACAGACAAAGCTCAGCTCAGCCCGTCAACTGCTGGACGTCCTCAATCAGTCTTGCAGCCATGCTTTCTCAGCAGCGTTGTAAAAGAGAGCTTTTGGCAGAGAGGGTGCGGAGAGGTGGGAATTAAGTGGGGGTCAGAGAGCACAGTAGGTCAGTCAGCCAGGGCATTATCAGGCCTGTCTATCAGCCTTACACCAACCCCCCTACACTCTGCTTTCTCTCACTTTGTGGCGTATAAAGAGCGCTGTTTATCTGAGGGGGAGCGCGTCATCGTACCAGACAACCTCATTTTTTTAAAGAGCGACTGTGGGAGGACAAGAAGTTTGTTTTTGTACGTAAACATTTGAGTCTTATGTGCACGGTTGGACACTTAAGTGCTGTAAATATCTTTATGCACATCAGTCCAACACACGTTTAACCCAGTGAAACCCAAACACATTGGTTTGATTTCTTGCAAAAAAATAGGGAGAGGGAAATGAGAAACTTTAAGAAGACATGGCCAAAAATAGCAAGATATCAGTGACAATAGTTACAAGAAAATTACCTGAAAATAAGCAAAAAGAAAAGAAAGAAAGAAAGAATATAGAATAGACCCTCCTCAAAAAAATTAAAATTGTAAAAAAAAAAAAAAAAGTATATATATGATTATTTTTTTCTGTAACATGATTTTAAACATATTATTACTATTATGAAAATTGTTTTATTTTTATTTTTCTTTAAAAGAACAGGTCTGTTTCTTGTCTGAAAGAAAGAAAGAGGTAAAAAAAAAAAAGAATATACTCACAAAAGAACTGAAAATTGAAAAAAATAATAATAAATTAAAATAAATAAATATATATATATATATATATATATATATATATGCATGTATATTTTTTCTGTTACATAACTTTAAATATATATTTATTATAATAATTATGAAAACCCTTTTCAGGACATTTTTCATATTTTTTAAAATTTCCCCTAAAAAAATCAGGTCTTTTTCTTGTCACCTTTTACTAATTTCTTGCAATTTGTGGGACATTTCTGCCAAGTTGCTCAATTACCCTTTCCCACGGTTTTGAAATAAATCAAACCGGTTTGCTCAAGTTTCAAAAGGTTAACCACCTTGTGAAATGCATCTGAACGCAGCACAAGAAAACTCATGTCGATCCAGGTTTCAAAGGGTTAACCAAGCGCTGTGATCTATGAATGTCTGGCAACAAAGTGTGTTTTTGTTGCAAGTCAGTGCATGTGTGTGTATAGACAAGTTTTGTAAACGTCTGTTCTCTGGCGCCCCCTGCAGGCTGGATCCACGCTGTTCTCACCTCTCAGGATTGCATGGCGTTTGGAGGGAACTTCCTTCACAACCTCAATATTGGCATGCAGCTCAGGTAAACCACTCGCATACCTCCAAAAACTGGTATGGTTTATAATATTTTTTTGTTGCATTATCACTACATTTCATCTGGTTTTTTTTGTAGGTGTTATGAAATGGAGCGTCGTCTGAAAACCCCAGACCTCTTTAAGTTTCCGTACTTCGAGGCCATCTGTTGGTATGTGGCCAAAAACCTCTTGGAGACACTAAAAGGTGAGTAATGCAAAAAATTTACCAGTTCACACCACACAATATTTATATTTTATTACTGATTTTTGTCTGGGTTTAGTTAAGATCAATGGCACACTTTTGGTTTAACAGTTTTGCACAAATTTGGTTACTTTTAATATTTAATCAATTTTAGGTTTTCTGAGATTTTTTCCAGATTTAATTCTTGTATTTTTGTTTCATCTCAGAGCTACGAGAGGACAACTGTCCGCCACCAACCTACCTAGTGGAGGGAGTCAAGGCTTTAATCAGTGCACTGAGGACCTGGTTGAAAAGAGAGGTGAGCGTCGGCCACTGCGTTCTCACGGTCATCTCCGTAAACCCGCACCTGCCCCGAATATCTCCGGTCCAGATGGTTATTGTTACAGTCGTCACCACTGCTGGCTCTTATCTCCTGGATGTGTGTCAGTGGCTGACAACAGACTCCTCTCTGTTCACGCCTCCTGTCTGAATGTGCTCTGCTGTGGCTTCGCAGGTGACTGAGCCCACCAGTGAGGTACCAGACCATATCAGGCCCAACCATCTAATTAAAGAGCTGACCAAGGAAATCCGCTACCTGGAGGTAAGAGGGGACGAGGAGAGGGTCGGAGCTTTTAATGCAGGTGTTGATGTCAGCGCTGAGAGGAGCTCAAGTCCTGAGCTGATGCATTGCTGCTGTTTTTTTTTTTCTCAACTGAATGCATCACGCTTCGGGACGTTTACGCTGCTGTGATTCCTGCTTTGTTTATTGACCTTTGTTACTCTACGTAAAATACAACCTGGGCCAACCACGCACAGGACGCACACTGACATCTGATTATGAGGCGACTTTAGAAATAATACAACAGAAAGCAATTCTATAAATGTGTGCTATTTTGTTCACCTGTAAATTACAGTTTTTGGTCAAAACTCTTTATGTTTTGTTTACATCACCAGGAGGAACCAGTCAGTGGTAGCAAGCCAGTGAAATCTCAGGGAAGTGGGTGTGGAGTAGCATCTGGAATGAACGGCTGCCCGGCCACTCGCGCCACACTGGAGAGGCTGTGTCAGGCCCGGCAGGCGAGGAGGGCCGCCAGGCGGCTGAGGGAGCAGCAGCGGCACGGTCCCAAACTGCCCACCAACCTAGACATCCTGGAGCAGCACACCAGGGAGGTGCTGCGGAGGCTGGAGGTGGGACCGCTCGAGGAGGTGAGCAGTCAGTGTTTACTGACGGTGGCACTGAGAAAGCATATCACAAAATCATTTCCTTTTTTTTTTCTCCATAGCGCAGTAAAGATGCCCCTTGAGTGTTTTGTGTTTATTGTGTGTTTATTGATGAAGCTGATCTGTCCTTAGGATGCGGCGTTCTGTGCCAAGGTTCGCGGGAAGCTCAACAAAGTGTCTACTGCATCAGCAGCTGCTGCGGCAGAGTCTTTGGAGGACAACCACCTGCGGCTGATGCTGGTCAACGGCAGAATTATCAGGTGAGAGCTCCCGTCTCTCAGGTCAATGCAGAAATGTTTGAGCTTCATATTAAGTAAAGCTCAGTGGTTATGCATACAGAATAAGTGAATCTACGTCTGGAAAATTTCTGTGCAGCTGTAAAATCCAACTACATTAAATAACGCAATCTAAATCAGAAAAGTCAGACATGCACAACACTTACACCCTCATACATCATGAAAATTGCCTTTATACAGGAAATAAAACAAATAAGTTGCACAGACAAATCCTCTGTTTGATTCCTCAGATCACAATTTTGATTATGCGAATCTTTTTATTCCTCAAATCTGCATTTGAGATTTAGCTTTAGATTTTTTTTCTGTTTTATGGCAGAATTACATTTTATTTCATCGTTCAGTCACAGATCTTTGCAGTTGTGGCATTCAGATCCTTTACTTAGGTAAAAGTGCTAATACTACACTGTGAAAATACTCCGTTACAAATAAAAGTCCTGCATTGAAAATGGTAAATAAGTATATTTAGGAAACTGTACTTGAAATACTAAAAGTAAAAGCACCCGATGTAAACAGATCTTTAAAAAAAACACTCAATAAACTCAGAATTATTAAAAAAAAACACCCAGAAAACTCAAAATCATACAAACATACCTCAGAATTGTTTTAAAAATACATTTTAAAAAATAGTAAAATCTTTATCAAAAGAGTTGGCAATTAATTTTCTGTGAATCGACTAATTGATTAATCAGTTAATTGTTGCAGCTGTACTTAGGTAAACTGTTTATGGTTTTACTGTTTAATTCATTAAAACTAAAGCAGTCAGATAAATGTAGTGAAGTAAAAAGTACAGTATTTCCCTCTGAAATGTAGCAGAGTAAAAGTATAAAGTAGCATTAAAAGTAAATGTGTTATATCAAGTGTTATACAAGTACCTCAAATCCATACTTAAGTACAGTCTTTGAGTAAATGTACTTAGTTACACTCCACCATTGGATGTTTGTGTGAGCAGAGATATGAGGCGACCAGGCAGCAGCCCGGTGAAGACGGAGGGTGAACGGTCATCTGTCGGCCCACCAAAGAGTCGTGTGGACGTGAAGTCGGAGAGGACACAGGACAGTCGAGAGCAGCACAGAACAGTCGAGAAACCCACACACCTCAGTGAGTCACCAGTGGCTCTTATTATTAATAAAACCATGCTTGTATTTATTTTTAGCATTTTAGTGTATTCTTTGTGGACGTTTTCAGCTGACGGCGTGTTCCTGTGTTTCTCAGGCGGTCTGGAGAGGGTGAAGACTGAACTCAGGGAAGAAGTCTCAGGACACTCCAGTGTGTCAGACGTGGATTCAGACAGTGACTCTCCCACAGAGGTGAGAGACATGCATGGAGATGAAAACAGGGTTCGCACAAGGGGCTTGAAGTGCTTGAAGTACATGAATTCAGCACTCAGAAATTGAAGTACTGGAATATCTTGAAAAACAGACATTGTTTAACTTTGTTCTGATATTGATAAATGATAAATTATTTGGTGAGCCGTGGTTGCGAGTCCTTGCTGATGCCGTATGAGGTCCATTGGACCAGAATGTTTTGCCAGCCTGCAAAACACTCCCACCGGAGCAGCGTCAGTTTTGATTTGTGATTCAGCAGTACATAAGCAAGAGTTAATTAATAATAAGTTCAATTTGGGTCCTGCGTGCTGGTTGCATTTAGGAGTTTGCAGTTTTCATGCAACAGATGGCTGTCGAGAAAACAATTTCATTCTTGAAAATAAAAATGAGTGCTCGCAGAATCACTAAAAAGTCCTTGAATTTCCACAGCCCTTTTCTGCATTTACCCTGTAAAAAGCCACAAATACAACATGTAAAAAACATAAATCACTCACAATGTAAGCAAAGCCGAAATTAAAGACGTGCACGCAGGTGCAGAACATTTGAACATCAGCTGGAAAGCGGTGCAGTAAATTAAGTGAGGTACATGTCTGTCAAACTTTTGATGCTGTGATTACTGAAGCATTCTCTCTCATTTTAAAATTTGCCAAATCAGCGCAAAGCGTCGTCGTCGTCGTCGTCTTCTGACGAGGATTCAGAGAGTTCCCAGGAGGAAGAGGAGAGGGGCTCGTCTCAGCAGAAAGGCTCAGGGCACACCATAGACCAACTCAGGCACAAACACAAACCACTCAAACGGTGAGAAACACAAGCAGAGGTTGTCCCATCGTGGCACCCCTCAAAGCTCAAACATATTATTATTATTTAACATTAGTTACATTAGATTTGTGTTTTACATGTACAGTTGTAAAGTTACTTTTGTGTTAAAAATTGCTCACGCATATTATTTTTATGTTCACTGAGAGGTAGTTAATAATCACGTTGCGTCTTCTTCCTGCAGAGAACGTCCTACCTCACCCAGCACAGAAGAGGCCATTCAGGGGATGCTGTCTATGGCTGGTCTGCTGTGCTCCTCCAAGACGGAGAAGGTGGCCTCATCCCGGGAGTCCTGGTGGTCGGGCTCCGGCCAGTGCTCGCCGCTGGAGCGGAGGGAGGAGGCGCAGCACCAGCACAGACTGCAGGGGGACAAGAGTCCGATGGACAGCCAGGGCAACAGCAGCGAGGCCTGGGACAATCAGGGGCTGCCCAGCCCAGACTACCAGTACTGTGACCCCTCAATGTCTCCACCGCTGCACCCCTCAAAGAGGCACGCCCCCAACCCCCCGCCCATCAGCAATCAGGCCACGAAAGGTTTGGAAATCAGATCTTTACTTCTTGTGAGCGATGTGCAGAATGATGCATGTGCAGAGTTTGACTGGGACGGTTTCGTAGTGCTCATCTGAGTTGAAGTCGTATATGCTCGAGCATCGTTTGTGAAATCTAAACAGGTCTGGAAGCCATTTGTGGGCAAATGTGCAACAAATGTGAGTGTGAGGCTGAAGACATCGCGTGTCTCCAGTGTTTGTATATTCATAGAGTCAAGTTTTTCGATAGGTTTTAATTTTACAAAGGTAAAAACTGATAAGTGGTAACTGAACTTTCTGTTGAACAGTTATAATTCAAACCAGAAAAAAACACATCTGGAGGAGAAATTTGATAAACTAATAGAAAAGGCAAAGAAAAACTGATGAAAAGAAAATTATGTGACATGCAGAAAGGACTGAGAGAGGTACTGATGTATAATTAATTAAAATTAATTGGATAAATTAACAGTAGTAACACATTAATTGAGCATACATACCTATATGACCCTATTAATGTGTAAAAATAAATATAATTATAAAAAATAAAAAATGAATAAAATAAAATCAATAAATATAAAAAGAAATAATTCAAAAGAAAAATAACATAAAAATTCTAAAAAATAATAAATTCAATTTACAACCATAACAAGTATGTAGAAATGTGATTTTAAAGTAAATATATTTTTACGACAAATACTTCGACAGATGTGAAATGTTTAAAGCCAAGTTTATTGTGTGGACATACAGTAACAGTTATAGCTACAATGGCTAGCTGATTTATCGATTAGTCACTTGAAGGAATATTTTTATTTGCACAGTCCTGGTAATATTTTTTATCATTTTAAGCAAACAGGCCTGAAATTCACTGGTTACAGCCTCTAAATTCTGAATGTTTTATCAGTAAACAATCTTTTGGGGGTTTGGACTGTTAATAAAAATAAAAATAAAACATCAAAATAAGACATTTGAATATGTGAACGTGTGCTTTAGTAAATTGTGTTGGCTATCTTTTACTATTTTGTAGACAGACATAAAATATGCGACAGGTTTTACACCAAGTAATTATTATTTACAGCAAGAGTTAACATTCATTGTCGACATTTAATCCTTTGTATGCTTCCCTCTGAGGCTGTTCTCCTTTGTCTCTTTTTTCTGCAGGCAAGCGGCCCAAAAAAGGAATGGCCACAGCCAAGCAGAGACTGGGTAAGATCCTGAAACTCAACAGACACAATCGCGTCTTTGTGTAACACTCCAAATCTTCAAAAGCAAAATGACACGTGGGGGCGTATTCTTGAAGAAGAAGAAAAAAAAGAACCATTGGTGTATTTGTTACCAGACACTTTTGTGCTGTAAAAATAGAGAGAAGAAGAAAAAAAAAAAACGAACACACTGCCTGGAGACTACCGAAACGTATCGAATCTTGACACGTAAAACACGCTCACTGTGCATGCTTAGGAGACAGGGTATCGGATTTGAAATAAGCAAGTGCACGGCTTCACCACAAGCACACTAAGAACAAAAACAGAAAGGAGCTACGGGAAGCAGAGAGGGACAAGCATGTTATGAATTTTTCTGCTGCAGGGAAAGGTGGACTGAAGCTCCTGCGGGCATTCGAAAGGACAAATGAGATGTAGGTCTACCAAACAAACAGAAAACGCTCGCTTTGCCGGGGAGCCAGTTCTGATGCCAAGATCATCTGCATCACATTTTTAGTATTTCCTCTCTCTGCTGAACGCACCCTCCACTCCGCACAAGCTTCACTCGCTTCACGGCTGTCTGAGACGAACTGAACAGGACGGAGGAGCAGATGAAACGGAGCTGTATATCTCTTGCAGGGTCTTTTTTTTTTTTTTCCTCTGGCTCTGAGGGGGGAAACGAGGTGCTAAGGAGGACGCGATGAACTGAGATTTCAAAATGGTGCTTATTGTTTGTACTTTTCTCCACTCATGCTTGTCCCTTCCAGCCCCTCCTTTATCTCAATCACACCAGCAATAATGACTTTGAGGAGAGAGGAAAATGAGAGAGGCAGCACTTTGGTGCATTCTTCGCCCAATTCCTCAGTTTGTAGAAGAATCTGAATGAGTTTGCAGAATTGAAGTCGCGACGGGTCGATAGCTCCAAATCTTGAGGACGCGATTCTCCGTTCCCTCTGCGTTTGGAGAAACTGCCTCAAGCAAAGGAGTTTAAGTATCTCGGGCTCTTGTTCACAACTGGAGGTGAGATGGACGGGTTTGGTGCGATGTCGGCGTGCTGGACCGGGAGCTGAGCCAGGAGGCAGAGCTCTCGATTTACCAATTCAGGGCTTCCCACACATTATTTTATCCGTGGTGGTCCGCCGTGATTGAAACATCTGCCGCCACGTGTTGACGTTACATATCTGGAGCTGCACCGTTCATTCGGAGAGTCCTTGGATTATGTATACTGTGCACCACACTATTGGAGCGCAGAGCGTACTGTGGGCACAGACAGAGCAGCAGAAAATTAGTCCAAGTGAAACATAATAACGTGCATTAAGTTGCCTCTGCAGCTCCTCTCATCCATCACTCTTATCTGATCAGCTCTGACGGGATCGACAGATCAATCATCCACCCAACGGTTTGAACTCCACAAACTGCAGCTGAGGAAAAATAAACTCGTGAAGAGCTCCGCCTGCGCTGCGGTCACGGACCGGCGAAAACGTCACAGAATGACAACCAACCAATTGGAGGCGCTGGAGAGATTTTATATATCGTTATATATCTCGTTTGGCGTGGGAACGCCCAGGGATCCCTCAGGAGGAGCTGGGAGGCGTTGCCAGGGAGACGGACGTCCGCAGTACTTTGCTCAGCCTGCAGCTCTCACGACTTGGCCCCAGATTTTTTTTTAAAAAAAGGATGGATCCAAAAAGGTGCTTTACAGACTTAAGTTCAAATTAAACTCACAGATCTGCGCCATTTCAGAGCGATTTTTTTCGGCCGCTCAAAGTGCTGCCTCTCTGAATTTGTTTCAAATAGGAATTAACGAGTCGTTTGCTCGATCTGAAAAAGACGAGAAATGACTCGCATGCTTAATTTATTTGTCTACGTTGTTGATTTTTTTAATGTGTTATTTTTATGGATTCTGAATGATGTATTTATTAATGAAAGAGATAATGATTTTATTATATTTTGACCCTGAAGCCTGAGCTATTCTGAGGGCTGTTTTCCTTTTAATGGGGTTCATTTTTTTCCCTTTTTTTTTTTTATCTTTAACGCATACTTTTTTGTAAATGTGGGTGTTTTAGAGTTCATGTGATCATCATCTGTTGAGTAGCAATTTACCTACAGAATCTTTTATTACCTTCTATTCTGTCACAACTCCCCCTTTTTCCTTCCCAGTTGAATAGATCCTGTGTTGATTCTTGTCTTTTCTGGTTTCCTCTTCTCCCTGTAGCCAGAGGTGTTGGGCTATGTGCGAATAGAAACTAGGTTAGGTTGAGAAACTTCCATATTTACACCTGAGCTTCTTCAACTAGTGCCAGTTATCATTTAGCAAAAAAAAAAAAAGTATTCTGAGCCACTGTGGTCGATGCATTCGGAAGAACGTTTGTCAATGGGATGAGTGGGGTTTTTCTTTTTCTTTTTTTTTTTAAATTACTACGATGCTGTTGTGAGATGTGTGTTTTGCTTGGGGTGCGCAGTTCTTCACTCTCAGGGAACGATGCCATGGACATAACCTTCGATTAACCACCAGCCACGTCATGGATGCAGACAGGAGTCCTCAGCGCTCGCTCAAGACTTTAAAATTCACCTCCCGCTCTGGAGCTGCTGAGGTCGTTTTTTTTGGATTTTTTTTTTTCCATTGCTCAAATTACTTCATGGTCGTGGTTTTTCAAGTTGTAATGATGCGCTGTGCTTTAACCAGTCAGTCGTTTTACTTTTTAGGCTTCACTACTTCTGTTGACATGAATTTGCCCCCCCACACTGCTTCTTAGAGTTAGACTTAACTCCCAAAATGACCATTTGTGCAACCATAAGTGTTGTTTTACCTTGAATTCTTGAAGAAAACTTTTTTTTTTTGCATGCTTCCATGGAAAACTGCAAACATGTTGATTTATTGATTGATTTGGTAACATGTTTAATAACATAACTCATGCAGTAAAATCCAAGTCCCATTTATCCGGTCGTATGCTTCCCAAACACAAGCATTTTCACTAAAAAGTTGCTATTAAAAACTGACCCGGAGGTGAAACTTATCTGTGCAAACCTAAAGTCATGGAATTTCACAATCACATTTTCTAGGCCTCAAAAAATAGTCAGAACTTGACTGACAATTTTGGAAAAGTAATTATATTATTAAATTATGTAATCTCTGTGAATAACCTTCCACGTAATATAACTAATGTAACGTGACGGCCACTTTATTTTCTGATGATGGCTTTTTATCGAGTGCACACTGAAGTCGGGGTGAACATACTCGGAGCTGATTGAAGTGATTCAGATCAGCTGTTCAGAGTGCAGAGTTGGACTCAGAGTTTGTTGAACCTCTTTTCTGGAATAACAGCAGCTCCAGTGTTCAGCGAGGTAAGTGAGTTTGGATCGAAGTGAGCATCGATAAGTTTCAGTTTCCCTTCAGAAAGGGCTGCGAGTTTGAGAAGTTTGTAGCATACGACTGGATAAAGTTATTTGAGTTTGTAAACACATACTGATATAGTTTGCTGTTAAACGCAGACCCGATGACTTCAATGCATGGAGAGTTTCCCTGCTTTCATGATTCTTTGTTAACCGTGGAGGCATGTTAGAAAAATGAAGAATTCAAGGTAAAACGGTGCAAATGACTGATATACAAATGGTCATTTCGTGTGTTTTCCTTTGACACATGTTCAGCTCAGTGTTAAACATCCTTGTTAGGTTGACTCTTAAAGACATTACACCCAGGCTAACTGTTGCCAAGTAGCTTTAAGACCACTCTTTGAACAGCGTGAGACTTTGAAAGCTTTGCTCAGGTTGACTTGAAGTGCACATGACCTGCGAGTGACTGTGTGATCAATCATCCAGCCCTGGTGAGGTGTTTCACATAATCCCTAACACAAAGAACCGACTTACTAAATTAGTGTTAATCACATTGCCAGACTGATTTCCTCCCCTTTTTTCTTACACTACACTTTGACCTTTTGAACTCTTTGCATGTCAAAACACAAGCTGGCCCGCAGGCAGGGTTTGTTATAAGCTGTAATATTCATCGTACAGAATCTGTCCCTTTTTGCTTTTAAATGCAGCTCTCTCGGCATTTGTGTTATGTGCGTTGGTTCTTGCAATGGTTTTTTCCAGATTTAAATGGCTTATGATTTAAAATATACAAACACTGGCTAACTGTGACACTGTTAATGCGTTGCATTTTGTTTCTGCATTTCAAAAATTGCGTGTAAATAAAACTAATGAAATAACGCACTTGTCTTTATCGAGCCCAAACTAACCCACGAGCTGGAAACATACTATGTTTATACTGCGGTTACACTTAAAAAGGCAACAGTTTAACAGATTTAAAGATAATTTTATTTATGTACAACAATGACTTTGACAATATCCTGAAGATTTTCACAAAGACTTGTCCAGCAGCTCAAATCCCTCATGGCCGTCTACAAAAACAAACAACAAAAACAAGATTATGTTTAAACAGTTAAACAACAAAACCAACAATATGCAGACAGTAGCCACTTTTATGGACATTTTTCCCTATTTTTTGATCAAATCTAATAATCTTAACAAATCACCTTATTCCTCGTCATCTGCTGGGACTCCGAGCTCCTCGTCTGTCCATTGAGAGGCATCAGGCCAGGGGAAGTGACCCTACAGAGGAGATATTGACCTTAAATTTCAAACATTTTACATCCTAAATTAACAGATATGATCCTGTCAGGATTGTCAACTACGAAATTCAATAAGGGATCAATATAGTCTTATCTGTCTCCATAAACTTACATCATTATTTATCTGTACATTATAGTTTGTATTTTAAAATCTAGGTCAGGAATATAGTCAAGTATAAATATTTAAGTTGAAGAAAAAATAAATGCTTAATTAAAATTGCGATTAACTTTAATACACTTTGGTTGATATATTATTTCCATCACTCTGCACACACCTGCATTAGTCATGCTCAGTGCAAATAAGGTTTAAAAGTATATATAATAACCTGTAAACTCATAATCAACTATTGTTTATTCAGAGAAAAAAATGACTGAGCATTAAGCTCTTTTACAACATTGCCCTGGATTCACATTCAGTGGGCCAAAGAGAGATAATATAAGATAAATAGTAATAAGACACAAAACTATAAACAGAGCAAAAAGAACAATATAAATAGTAAAACACAGGACACAAACCAAACAGTTTGAAAAAATTACATTTGCAGATGGAAAATAATGTCACATTATGGTAAACTGCACTTCAGTTTAGGTCCAGTTGGTGTTTTCCAAATAGGTTTTCACATACAATAAATAATAGCAGCAAAAAACTACACTCTAAGACATGTAAACTTACCAGTACGGCATCGGGATCGTGCCAGCAGTGCCACAGGATCCAGAACCACATGGCACCGCTCAGGATTTCAGACTCAATTTTCTGTTTGCTCGTTAACTGCGGATACTGTCTGTACTGAGGCTCGATGTGAGGTCCACCGCTGGCCCTGCGACATCAGAAACAACCACTTTTTATCAGTTAAAGTCAACATTGGACGGTGCGGGGTCTCGGATTAACGCGTGTGGTGGTCTGGGTGTAGAAAAGCTCGCTGTTTTCAGTTTACAGTCGTGTTTGTGAGCCGTTTTTTAAAGCTAACGTCAGGAGCTAACATGCTAGCGGGTTTGACGGTACTCACTTTCGGGTCGTTATTTGTTGTGTTCCGCGTCTCAGGAGCCGAGTCCCGGTCCGGAGGACTCCCAGCGCTCTTCCCAAAGAAGACATGGCTGCTTATTCCGAAAACAACCGTCTTCTTTGGGGTTTTTTCGTTAAATTTGCGTGGATTGTTATTCGGCTTGTCGAGGAGTCACCTTCTCCCCTCGTCAATAAACGACCTCCAAACAACGACAGCTGTGATTGGACAGAAAGTGACCACGTCCGTTGTTCCTCTGCGCTGATTGGCTGAACGAAAGTAGCGTTTTAAAAGACATAGCGCCCTCTGCTGTTCTCCCGAAGAAAGGCCGTTATTATGGTGGGTGAGATATTTATTTATTTATTTATTTATTTATTTATTTATTTGCGTATTTATTTTTTTCTGATAAACTGAAGAATTAGGTTCATTTCTTCATGTAAAAGTATGATGATCCTCAAATTCAGACAACTTTATTTATAGAATATGATGCATTACTGTAAATTAACCGAAAGTATGTAAAAGTAATAGTAGTTACAATTAGTAAACCCTTAAAGAACTACAACATACACATTAATGCACACACACACACACACACACACACACACACACACACACACACACACATATATATATATATATACATATATATAATGCAAACATTGGCATAATGGGTACTTATTTTTGATACTTTGAGTGCACTTTAAGTGAGTTTAGCTGATAATACCAATAGGCTACTTTATCATTGGGATACAAATGCAGAACTTTTACCTGTGATGAGTATTTTCAATGATGTTGCTTTTGTTTTTTAATAGTTAAAGGATCTGAAAACTTCTTGTGCACCTGAAGCATAGTTACAATGCACAGGTCCTGTTTTGGGGGGGTTATTTTTTAGGCATTGGTCTAAATGATTCCTCATCACTATTTCTGCTTTTGGCATTTATTTGCTGATATTCCATTGGGGCAAGAAAATCTTTAAATATGTGCACAATTTAGAGCAAGGACGCATAACAGAAACATAAATTACAGATACATTTTTTTTTCTTATTCAATTGTATCATTAACTCAGTGTAGTAACTTCCGCAGTACAAATAAACAGAAATCAATGAAAAGGGGAGAGGCATATAGCCTTTACATTTGTGCGTTTTGCCTGCAAAGGCCCACTAGATGGGGTCAAAAGCTAAAACAAAGCTGGTAAGAGTGAACTCTGCCAGATGATGTTATCAGAATAAAAATCGGCTTTATTGGCTAAGTATGTGCAGGCTATACATACAAGGAATTTGGCTTTTTTTTTTAAAAAATGTTATTTACTATTTTTAATGTTTTTACCTTTGCTCTTAACCCTTTAAAACTTGGAGCAGCATCACTCCTTGCATTTCTCTCAGATGCCTCTCACAAGCTATTTGACCCTTTGAGACCAGAACAAAGTGATTTCTTTGTGAAAGATGGGGTGAAAATGCAATTACCACTTTGGCAAATGTACCAAAAATTGCAATAAATTATTGAAAGTGACAAGAAAAGAACCTATCTTTTTTAAAGAGGGGAGGACTATTTTTAAAAATATCCAAAAATTAGGAAAAATATCCAGAAAATATATATCTACGGTTCTAATAATTTCAAATTAAAAAGTATGTTGGAGAAAAATAAAAGAAATACGTTTTTATTTTCAGTAATTTTAAAGGACATTGTGTGCTTGTGTTTTTGTTTTTTGTTTTTTTTTGCTTGTTTTCATGTAATTTTCTTCACTTTTTAAAATTGATTTATTTTCCACATTTTTGGCCATGTCTTGTTAAATATTTCCTCGCCTTCTCACTTAAAAAAAATCAAACCAATTTCTTAAAGTTTCAAAGGGTAAAATGCTTATGAAAGGCGTCTGAGAGACACACAGGAAACGTAAGTTTACAGAAACAGTTAGAAACAAGGTTATTGTGTTTTACATGACAGTTTATTCATTTTACAAGACCGATGAAAATGCCAAGAGGATAATTAAGTGCTTATGTAACTGTGATAAGTTGTTTAAAAATATTTACATGGAAAAATGTCGTTTAGTACAGCTCAGACGACCACAAACAAATGTAAAAACATGTGCACTGAGGTCACCTCTCGGTCTGCTGCTGCGGTTGTGAATAAAACTTCTCAGGATGTGAAAACAGGAAATAATAACATTAACGCGAGAACGCGCACGGCGCCGCCGCCCATCAGTGCGCGACCCGAGCGTGCACGACAAGAAAGAAATCCTCGACGCCATCTTGTTCCCGACAACGATAACGAATTTCGTTTAACAACAGGAAGTCGCATTTTATCACCCGACGCAAATAGCCTATTTTCCACTTTGTGCGCAAACTACACGCTATTATGTCGACGTATCTACCTTTTACCCACCGGGAAGGCTTTTAACGAAATTAAAGACACACACGGTACATTGTTACCTAATGGCGCCTGGTCGTAGCTGCTCTCCAGTTGCGCCCCTCTCCCCTCACAGCTCAGAGCCCGCCCACAAATACTAGATGCATGATGTCATCACAACCGTTTCTCAAAAATAACCATTTTCATCGACGTCTTTTTCAACCTCGCACCAACTGCGCGTCAATATCTCAACACAAAAGACGTCTGCGAAACGGAAACGCGACGAACAACAAAGATCACGCGTAAATGTCATCCTCTCCGGAAAAAAATAAAACATTAATCGCGTCGTCCTCCACAGCCGTTAAAGAGTATTTTTCCGTTAGAAGCCCGTGACGGTGGCTCGTGCGGTTTACTTTAACCTCCGTCTTATTTCAAACAACCCGACTGTGCCCGTGCACCAGCCGTTGCAGCGTTCCATCGCGAGTGCGCATGCGCGGGGGGATGCGGGTCTAGGGTGGGGGAGGGTCAATAAATGGAAACGATGAGAACATCCTCTCTCTACATATGATGTCAAAGGGATTTCTACAGACACATTTCTGGAGGTTTGACAGTAAAAAAAAGATTAACCACAACAATAAAGCTGTCGGAAAAAATGCAAGAAATATATTTTTTCGGTGTCAAACGTACCCCAGCGTATGTTCAGTGGTTTGGATGTTAAATAAATCAAAAATTACTGCTAGCTGATGGTTAAAGGCATAAAAAGACACAAATAACCAGTTTATTTGGCTCTTATTTTTGTGAGTGTATATAGACAGTAAATTTAAACGTTTGACAACCTGAATGATGTGAATGAAGTGAGTTTATATAGATAGATAACTTTATTGATCACAATTATGTTACAGCATCAAACAGTAGTTAAAACAAGATAGAAATCAAAGAAATATGGGCCCACAACCCATATCAATAATGTACAATACTTCTAAACAGTTAACTGGTGTGATAGTAACTAGCCTTATTTATGATATGGCTCGTTTTTGTAGTAAAACTACTGAATTTGTTGTTTTAAAGATTGACCTCCACAAATCCACACAATAAGACATATATGCAAATATAAATGTGTAATAAATTATGGACAGGGCTTTAGAATTTAAGATCAGGTGAAGTCAGGTAATGTGGGATGCTTTTTGGTGAGTGTATATAGACAGTAAATTCAAACGTTTGAAAACCTGAATGATGTGAATGAAGTGTTTATATAGACAGATAACTTTATTGATCACAATTATGTTACAGCATCAAACAGTAGTTAAAATAAGATAAAAATCAAAGAAATATGGGCCCACAACCCATATCAATAATGTACAATACTTCTAAACAGTAACTTATTATTATTATTAGTAGTAGTAGTATTATCATCATTAGTAGTAGTAGTATTGTTGTTTTTATTGAAGATAATGGTGATAATGATGATGATAATAATAATTATTATTATTATTCAACTACTACAATTAATTAACTGCTCAATATTCTTCCCAACCCTTTGAATGTATATTTAACATGTTTCACACATTGTAGTGTACATATTGTTTATATTTATATGTATTCTTATTCCTACTAGAGATTGTGTTATACATTGTAGCATCATACATATTTATATTTCTAATTTTATACACAAGTCAATATGTTGTATTGTAGCATGTTTTTTATATTCTTTACTCACGTTGCATTCTCAGCACATTATATTTATCTATATTTTGAAATATTATTCTTACTAGCATTAAAATTGAAGTATGATGCACATATTTTTTTATACTTCTTATATCTGCGTCTATAATTCTCTATGCTTTACATCAGAGCAACTTCAACACACCAAAATTTCCCCCACGGAGATCAATAAATAATTTACGTTTCTGAAAATGTTAGAAATAAAAATATCTGTTTATCCCCACACCATAATCCTGATATTTGCATTTGACATATGAAACTTCAAGCTCAGTGTGAAACATGCAAACTCGCAAGCTTTTGTCAGTGTGTGTGATTTATGACACGTTCAATAATGTGCTGGCCCTGTATGGTGTGTTTTCTTTGTCCGTGATTCAATCTTATTGGTCAGTGTTTCATAGGGCTACCCCTTCCCTAACATCAGTTCAATATACAAAACGCTGCTCTTGTGTAAGGGGGTTACATAACAGCTTAGTTGCCTCCTACTGCGTTGGGTAGCGGATTTAGGTGCTCCTTTTCAGCCATGCAAGTGGTAAAATCAAGGGTTTTGGTCCAAAATAGCCACATCTCGGTAGAGTTACAAGCACTCTCATGGCAGCATTAATAAAGAATCTGGGCCTATTAAGAAAACCTTTTTACAATTGTAGCTGTAGCTTATGTCTAAACCCAGACATAATAAATCATAAGCATTGTAGAGATTAAATGAAATATAAACTGGCTTTGTGGGTTCATTTTGAGGCAGAATACCCTTTTTCACCCTGAGAAGAAGAGGAGGAAACAGGAGGGGAAACAACAGTTTAAACAAAACCTCCTGATGAAAACATTTCCACAGCTGACTTCACTTTGAGGTGTTCAGACAGATTGCACGACCATTAGTGTACCCAGCACAAAACATTGTGCAACTGCAAAGTGCTGCAAGATTTGTTTGATGGGCTACTTTTTAAATTCTAACACTGATTAAACAGACAGTATTAGACTCTGGCAAGTGTATTTATCACCTAACACGTAAAATGTTACTATAATATTAGTGTTTTACTAAAAAAGATATTTGTGCACATTCTGGGAGTGAGTGAACATTATTTGCATTTTATAGTAATACCAGATAATTAGATTTAATTGTTTTGGATTTTAAAAACAGTTAATTAGCCTTATTTATGATATGGCTCGTTTTTGTAGTAAAACTACTGAATTTGTTGTTTTAAAGGTTGACCTCCACAAATCAGCACAATAAGACACATATGCAAATATAAGTGAGTAATAAATTATGGACAGGGCCTTAGAATTTAATATCGGGTGAAGTCAGGTAATGTGGGACACTTTTTGGTAGATAACCAAGAAAAGAAAAAAAAAATTAAAAATTAGCTAGCTGTTTAAATCACGCATACAGCATATTGATATGTTTAAACTTTTGTCAACATGGACATGCTCCACACATCATTAGCTTGGTAAGATTATTTACAATTCAATCATTCAGTTAATTTTATGAGCATTGAAGTAGACAGTATTACCACTATAGTAAACAAGAGAGATGAAAAAAGAGATTTTTAGATGTATACAACTATTTTTTAAAAACGTGATAGAAAAAATGATATTCATATTTATATATTTTAAATTATTTTACAAAATTATTTGAATTTTTAAACTTTTCTTCAGGTCATGTCTTGCTTAAGTTTTTTTTTTTTTTTTTAAACTTTCTAATTTTTTCCACTTTATTTTTTAAAGCAAATTTTCGGGTAATCGTTTTTGTACTTTTCACAAATTTATTGCTAATTTCTTCTTTTGTTGCTCAAAACCTTCTTTCCATGTTTTTGAATAAAGTAAAGCAAATTTTCCTTGGTTTTAAAGGGTTAAAAAAATAATTTGATTGTATTTTCATCTTTGCTAGGGAACAGTTTTGAAAGAAATTAGAAGCCCGTCCCATATAGACGCCTGTCCGAAATATCAGCCTGTTGAGTTAATTGATTTAAGCAAATAATAGACCAGGCTGTTAATAGAAGTTTTATGGTACACAGGATTACCACTGAATTTGAATTTTGTTAGTATAATCAATGTAATGTTTCCATATTAATTTGTTATCAATCACAAACCCTAAAAACTTCGTCTCAAAAACGCGTTCAGTTTCAACATCACAAATCTTTAGTTTTATATCCCCATTAACAATAGACATACTAATTCTTCGTTTTAGTGCTACTGTCTGAAGAGTGCAGCACGGGTTAAACCCGGAGCGTTACCGACAGAAATAGCAGAGTCTTGAGGAATCACAGTCGTGAACGCGCACGGAGCTCGGTCCCGGTGCCCCTGTGAAAGCGGGCGTGTAGCCCCGCAGTGTGTGGGGGCGGGGCTCGGGTTTAGTGATGGGGAGGGAGGGGGGCTCGTGGGGGAGGCGGAGTCTAGGCAGTCCTGGCAGGGCCGCCATTTTTGCAAAGGGAAAAGAGACTGGTTTGAGGGGATCTAATTTCTAAAAGTCGCCGATGACTAGGGCACAGTTTTAACGGTTTCGAATTGATTTCTGGGGTAAATTCGGGTCACCTCGTAGAACAAGAAGCAATAGATTTCCCCCAGGAGAGGACTCTTTAAAGGACACATTTAAATCCAAACATTTTAAAGCTTTGCTAGGGATCCGCAGTGTGTGGACAGAAGTATTGTTTTGGTTGTGGAAGCTGTGTGGAAAGCGACGGGGGTCTTACCCAGGTCCCCTTATTCGCTATTCAGATCATCCAGAGTGGACATAAAGCGGTGAGTAAACTGTATTAAATGGTTATTGTAGGGTGAACACAAATCTGACCTGGAAGGCTATTGTTGGCTTTAGTTAGCTGGCTAGGTACATCATGCTGATGCTGGCTAACGTATCAGCTGAGTTTAGCTAACAAGCTAGCACCGTTAGTCCATGGTGTGTTAATGTTTTGTTTTTTCGTCATATTTACCTCGAAAGAAATTTAAAAACCGCTAGCTGGATGACGCAAGTTCCCAATAAGTGTCAACTTGGCCAGCCAGGAGACCACTTGCTAACTAGCGCATGCTACTAGCTCAAATTAGCTTGACACAGACCGACTCCTCTTTGATAGTGTGGCGATACACGAGACGTCATACAAAGTACAGTATCATACAAATATTATAGTGATCGATGTAATTGTTTGCCATATAGTTACAGTAGCCTGCACACCGACACATACACATTATGGGTAAGACGAAAATTAGATTAATGGCTGTCCTAACATGTCTCCGCTACAGCATACACGGTCAACAACATTGCCAGCAGTGAACTTATCCTTAAAAATATTATTATTCGCGCGTTGACTTAACAGAGGGGGGACTCACTTTATGTTTAGCTTGACACAGAGACACTGCGGGCCATATTGCGCACGGTTTCATCCGCTTTAGTGTAAATAATGTGACCTAATAGACCCGCTTGATTTCTAACCACTTAATTTACTTTACATTAGCCAAAAAGTCCTTGCAGCTGTCAGTAAACGCGCCACTTCTTTTTTTTTTTTTTTTTAAACACATCCTCTTTAACTTGTTTGTAACACTGAATGAAAACATTTTAAGCATTAGTTACAAACTTGAATTTGTCGTGGTGGCTCCCACCCTGCTTACCAGAGCACGGGACATTATTTCCGTTCAGCGAAATTTCATATAAAGCCAGATAACACTGCTCTTTTACATGCATGTGATATGAAGATGTTTAGTCTGTAATGTCCCCACTCAAAGCAAGAGCAGCTGTTAAAATAGCTTAAATGCCTAGCTACATTGCGCAGTAATCTCACAGGCGACTGAGCTTTTATGGAAACATAGTTATCGCAATCAAGAATAGACCCAATGTCAAATACCAAACTGGCGACTATTTTGCCGTTATCGGACTTAAAAGTACATTTCGCGATCACTTAATTTAGATTCAGGGTGTATTGGGTTCAAATGCTGCAAGCGTGGGGGAGGGGGTGCTCCATTTGGGCACCCAGTCATACAATTTGTAACTCCATCTCGGATTGGCAACCCCATCAATGCTGAACTACACTGTGGCAATTGCTTTACCCGATCTGGAATAAATTTAAGTGAAATCGGCGCTGGTTTGCCCCCGAGCACGCATCTCTCAACGCTGATGTTGTCGCTCTTTCCTGTCTGTGACGAGCCAAGTATTAATCCACTTCTTTCGTGTCGGCGCTAGCTTGCTAACTTTAACCCTCTGCGCATTATGCCGTTAGCTCCCGTTGGCTAGCTCTGTAGCCATTTTTGGCCCCTACTCACGGTCCAAAACGAACAGATATTCCCAGTATTATTGTGTTAAAAGCTGCTTCTTTCTGCACAACTGTTAAAACAACAGCCAGATTTAATTCGGTTCGTGCTTCTCCGTTACATTTAGCCTGCTACATTTCCAGAGGCCGTTGCTGGCCGTAATTGCTAGCCGATTAGCTTACTGGCTCTGCTGTCGACGAAATCACAAAAACCCCTAATGATAACAACACAGAGACTGTACCGACAGAGTGATACTTAAGGTAGAGTGTATGAAAGAGGCGATTGAATGCATTCTTGGGGATTTTCCTCCCATGGCGAGGCTCCCCTGGCCACACGATTGTCTCGCCGTCCTGAGAAAAGCGCTATGAAAATGGCGACAGCACCAGGGTGTTGTGGTAACATAATAGCAACGTTGTACCCTCCACACCCCTATCGGCAGGACTGACTGCAGCGCCGACATACTCACTGGGAAGCAACTACACAACACAGGATTTGGAAAAAAAAAAATCTAAAGAGAGTTTTAAAACAAAAAACGTAAAATAATCTAAACAATGCCTTGGTAATCGTGCGTTTTTTTGGCCTGTCTTAGTGCAATCACTGACGCTGCTGTGCTCATTCCCAAAACGAATAACATAGTATCTCTGTAACATGCGTCACGGCTTATGCTATTGCTCGTGTTTCGTGTTGTAATGTTGGCTCTTGGGACATGAGGTTTATTATGAGAGAGCATTAGACACAAGCGCTGCAAAACACAGTAAAATACATTTATGTGCTTTTTGACAGCATAACGGTTCCCAAACACATCTCTGTGGCAATAAACATAGTGCACACTTGCTCCTTTACCACACATCACCTCCCTGAAATCCCCTTTACTAAGGGACTGTACTTAATTTATCAGAGTCGGGGGAGTGGCTGGGATGTGACATCATTGTTTTTTTATATTACGGTCCTCCCTCCAGTTACATATATTTTTCCCTGAGTCTCCCTGAGTGACCGGGGCCAAATGCATGACCCTCCTTCCATCATAAATAACCCAATTTCACATTTTCTGGGGGTGATAAACAATGCGATTTTGGAGATTTTTATAGGAAAACATGACTGTCTAACCCACTTGTGGGTTTTGAGGTTCTGACTGAGGATATTAAAAATAAACACAGAACATTGCCTTTAAGGTTGAATGTCCCTCCCCAATGCCAAATCATACAAACTCATCCCAGTACAACATAGGATTAAAAAATGATCTAGATAGAGTTTAGGCATGACGTTAACATCAGATAATCAACATCATATCTTGGTAATACTGTGGTTTTTTTTTTTGGCTTGTCATAGTTGCAATCACTGATGCTGTTGTGCTTATTCCCAAAATGAATAATATACTGGTAGTATCTCTGTAACATGCGTCACGGCTTATGCTATTGCTCATGTTTTATGAGGTTTATTATGAGAGAACATTAGACACAGGTGCTATAAAAAAACAAAAAAAACCCCAACAAAACAGTAAAAAGCACATTTGTATACATCTGACAACGTTAGGTTTCATAAAAGTACACAAACACAGCTGTGTGGAAATAAACATAGTGTAGACTTGCTCCTCTACCTCCTATCATGTCCCTGAAATCCCCTTTACTGAGGGGCTGTACTTAATTTATCGGAGTAGAGGGGTGGCTGGGATGGGGCATCATTGTTTTTTTATATTATGACCCTCCCTGGAGCTACAAATATTTTTTCTTGAGCCTCCCTGAGTGACTGGGGGGAAATGCATCACCCTCCCTCCACCATGAATAGCCTTGTTTCACAATTTCTGGCTGCGTTTGAAGAAAACATGCCTTTCTAACCCATTTGCAGGATTTTGGTTCTGACTGAGGATATTAAATAGAAATACAAGACACGTCCATTTAAAGCTTAATGTCCCTCCCCAGAGCCAAATTGAAAAAAAATAAATTCTCTTCCCATTGCTTAAAAACTATTTGAAGCGCCCCCCTTGCTTTGCACCGCCCTCATCCCTTTTCAAAAAAAAAGGAACCCCCCTAAGTTATTATTATGTAGTTTGTTTCTACACCTTTTATTTGCATTTCCTTTTTACATTTATGCCCTTTCGTGTGATAGAAATGCTCTAAATATTTTATTAAAACACATTGGGATGTAAGCTGGTTAGTTATGATGAATAATAATTAACATTTTGAATTATAACATTGGTTAAGAAGTATAATTTGATGCTTGTATTGCATGTCAAAAACAACTTGAAGGTAGAAATCAGTTGAATATTTAATTTGTTTTAGCTCAAGACCCAACCTTAACAAATATGGCATATTTATCGAGATCATAGAATGCAAGGAATGTACCAGTTAGTGTTAGGGGAGGTAATATAATAGCCCATGGTTGCAAGGCAGATAATTTAAGTACACAATAGTAAAAAAGAAACATTGCAGTGAACAAATGAGATTCGGATCTTAAATATTGCCTCAGCACAGTCCCTGTAATAGGATAAGTTTAAAATTGAATGTTTATTAATGCTGTAGACTACAAATATGCCCAAAAATTGCATTTTAAACATAGTACCATTTATTATCAACATATGAAAAATGAAAATACAAAGGCATCTTAATCAAAGCTTGTTTCCACGTTCTTGTTTAAAAGCCTGTGGGCTCTCATAAAGCCCTGTGATGGTGTGGCACAGCTGTCCTTTCCTCTACGTCACCCTGTGGGACAAACTTTGGCACTTTGTTCAGCTGAAATGCCTGTTCGTGACCAATGCCAAGGTTTTCTCTTTTCCTCCTGATAATTTTAATGTCAGTTGAGGGAAGAAAGGGAACATTTCAACGTTGCTGTAGCGTGTTGAACCTCAAATGTGTTTACATCAGACATCAACAACATAAATGTGATTTACATGACTGTAAACAGCTATGTAGCTGTCGAAGGAGGAAGTTGTGGTGCTGTCAACCACAGTGTGGACTGTCAGTGTCGGACAAATAGATGTTTAAAATGTAAAGGTGTTTGTTTGACTAAAGCACATGTTAGTAGAAGGAATAATGGATGACACAGGCCCTCAAACCCCTCCAGACTACTCAATGTGAAACAGACAAACATAATAGTAAGAGCCAAAGGGTCTTCTCTTGTGTGGAGGGTTTATTACTACTAGATGAGTGAGAGGGCCCGACTGTGCTTAATCAGACCCTGCTACACAATACACAAAATCCCCAACCATCTTCTTCTTCGTTGCAAAGGAACAGAGGCGTCTATCTCGATACTCACGACTTATTTCTCCCCTCTGTCTACATGACATTGGAGCTGAAAGTGTTAAATACCTGACTGGTCTTATGTGTGCTTGGTTGCCTTGTGCAGCAAAGTGTGTGTTTGCTCACTTTGTTGACAGAGATGGTGACGGGAGGTGAGTTGCCACTCCCCCTCTGCCATAGGGACAGGGCACTCTGGCAGCGGTCTCGGATGACACACCTTTCCTCTAAACCCTAACCCCATGGCACACTCTCAGACACACATACTATCAAGTAGCCAGAACAAGGGCTGCCTCATATGGCCTAAATGTTATCACAATAGAAAATTTCACATGCTTGATATTGATAATTATCAACCAAAAAAGTCAAATGATAACTTCTTTTAAGATTAACAGCTTATTTTTGCTCCTGAGTTAAAGGTGAAGAAATCACACTGTTAATTGTGGTTAAAATTGTTATTTATTGGCAGAACATGGCAACATTTTCAGGACAGCAGAACATTTCTCAGATCTGAGGTAGATTGAAAACAATTATAATTAAAATAGTGTTATTAAATAAAATAATAAAAATAATCACAGAATTGTAATTCTTTTCAGCAGCATGTAAAAATCTTTGGACAGGCGGTTTAAAACTTTTGTAAGTGTTTTAGTGACAATGGAATCAGAATAAATAAACAAAACAAAAATCAACTGTGGTCAGTACTTTCTGTACAAGTTTTACACCCACAGTATAATTTTTGTTGTTTCTCAATCAAAACAATAACAAAAGACGGACTTTGTCGTGAAGTAGCAATGAAAGTCCGTCTGATGTGACCGAGACAGAAGTCATGTTTAAATTACCTTTAGTCACGTTGAGTCATATTTTTGTATGGAACAGCCGGTCAGTCAGTCATGATAACTTGCTAATTTACTATTGGCATTGGCATTAGATGTGAAAACAATACTGAAGCTAATGTTATGAGGATAATCCAGTCACGGTGCAATGTTATCCATGGTCAAAACTATCAAGACTATAAATAACTTTTTGCACTTTTAATGTTGTGGTCATAAATGTTATAATGTTGTCATGCGCTTAAGTGACTGGCAAAAGATGTCTGGTCAGCTGGTTCTTCTACAGCTGCTGCTCTGTCTTCTTTTTCTGGTTAATGGGGGGTGGTAACTGACATTTAAGGTGCATTACTGCTCTCCTCTGTGGGCATATAGGTGGTTTAATCATATGGAGAATTTATTGAAAATTTATTACACCACTATCGAGGAAAATTATATTGAGATAATTATCGTTTTATCGCCCAGCCTACATAGAAATTTTTAATTTTTCAGTGTGCGTGGCAGAGAGAGAGATACAATAAAGAAGCCAAGCAGATTCACAGGATGTATCTCAGTGTATTGATATATTGATAGGGCAGATGAAGGCCACAGACTCTTTGGCTTTCTCTTCCTATACTTCGGAGGAGCTCCCTTTGTTATTGTGCTCTTCCTTGTCTCCAGATAATAAACTCATCCCTGTAACAGTAGCGCCAGTGTGTGATGAGGCGTACGTCTCTGAATATACACACTCCTCCATGCGGGGTTAAGCTGTGGCCCCGTCTCCAGTGATCTCACTTGTGCGGCGCCCTGAGAGACCCAGAGACAAAGCGGCCAGGCTCTGGGGCCCAACACGGTCACATGGTCTCCCAGCTGGGAGAAGCTGGGGCTCAGGTGACCTGTTTTTGTGCTGCTAGCTGGGCCGTAACAGATCCCTCCTTTAAACTAGCAAGCTGCCTCCCTGACAGGTGGCTTTAGGGCTGCTGAGGCTGCAGCCCTACTACGCCTCCCTAACCTCCTTCCTGTTGCCGTGCCCGCGCTACAATAGCATTCATGGGTGGTAGCGCAAGGCAGGATGGGGCAGAATAAAGAGGGGATGTGCCATCAATGTTGGTGATGTAACAGTGCTGCGGTCCAGGCGTGAAATTGATCCTCGAACACTGCTGTAATAGGACCTGAGTGGCTCTTACTGTCTTGTTTTGCCCTGTTTCCTCTCTATATTTTCTCTGGACACACATGCATAGCTCACATTTTTAGCTAGCTACATTGCATTCCCAAATGCTGTAATTAGCTTCCAGCTGCGGATGTGCCTGCTCTGACATTCAGGATAGCTCTCCAGGACTGAGAGACAAAATATCGGCCTTCACATGCACACAGATAAAGATGCAGCTTTATGTGAATTGGTGTGTTTAATGCGACCTGTCTAATTTGCAAAAGGAGCTCACCTTTGACCACACAGAGCCTGCCTGTGATACACTGTAAGAGGCAGCGAGATGCAGAGATGGTGCCCTGGGGGTTCTCCTGAACAGACATTACTCAGACTACAGGAGGGCTGCCCCAGCTTTGCTGCCAGATCCAGTTCCTACTGACTTTAACTTGGCTGTTTAAGCCAAGCACAGAGGATATTGTTTTGCTTTTTGGCCTTGCAACACTGTATCAGGATTATATGGCCCTTTTTTTACACACAGATCTCACAATAGGGCCGCTTCGAAGACTGTTTATTATGCCGGCTTTGCTTGTTTATACAGAAACAAACAATGGACATCATGCCGCTCAAGTTTGTGATTTTTAGATACCATGCCGCCATAACGGACACAAAAGAGGCGTGATGTTAAATACAATAGCGTCAGCCTCTAATGGGACATATAACATAAGCATCAGAAGTGCTTTACAAACAATGGCATGACATGGCAACAACAATTTTAAATTTACCATCCCTTGGATATGGCTGCTGATTTTGTCCGCTTGTCAGAGGGTGAGGAGCTCCCAAATCTCATTTTATTCCAAATTTGCAAACATTTAAAGCTGCTGCACTTCTTTGACTTACCTGCTAACTGCTGCTAGCTGTTTGTCAAATCTCCTCCCAGTCGGTTGCATGCATAACACACCATTCAGTTTCACTTACAATTACATGTAAGTTTTGTTGTTGTTTCACTACAGATTTACATGCAGATCAGAATGAAGGAGCGTGTCTCAGGGATCTCACATGTAAAATATAAAAATATAAAACAACAATAAATGCTAAAAACACCCTCACTGTCAGTGAAAGCAATCCTAAAAATAAATAACAAAAAAAAAAAAAATAAAGTAGTTAAAAAAGTGCCCAGCACAGGCCCATGATCCCATCCTGTTGGCTGTCTCTTTTACACTGACCTTGATTCGTGGCTGTTATTACCTCTGTTGCTTGCTCAAAGGTGAGACAACTCTGTCCCCCCCTTCTTAAATCAGGCCTTTTATACAGGACAGCGAGGCGACATGAACAGTGATGCACTTTTAAGTTGCCCTGAAACCTCTTAAATTTTCCTCCTTTTTTCGTCATCAGCCCTCTGCACTCCCAGCCCTTTATTGTTTACTGGTTGCTAGTTACTGGACATGAGCACTGCAACACTGCTGCCTCCTCATCATGTGACTCCGAAATGGACTGATCTTTAGCTGGGGTATTGGCTTGCACCCACAACAACAGAGTTCCTATTGTGGCCACGAAAATTGCTTTCACATCCATATTCCCTGCTGTATTGATGTATGACTTCACCTTCAGTTGCTCGAGTGCAGAGGGAGCGCTGGCAGCTTCGGGTCGGGCACATGCTGATTTATGAAGGACATGGCAGATGCAATGTGTCCCACTGTGGGCACTGGTGAAAAAAGAGGCCTACATTCCATCTGGGTCATGCTTCCTATGTACATGACTGTATTTGTATGACTTTTATCCGTTTGTTTATGAGCTGAGTCATTGCAAGCCAGCTACAAGGACGGTGTGAAGTCACATCAGCTTGGCAAAAAAAAGGGGGGGGGTTGTGGGATTTAGTTGGAATCCCTCATTTTTTCTGTTGCTCCTCCTACTTATCGGAAAACATAATCTGCCGAGACTTGGCTGTGAAAACAAGAATGAAAACAGAGCGGTGGTAATAAGCCGAGGAGAGAGGAAAGCTGTTGTCTGCAGCGGCGTGGTTTTTGAGCGTGGCGGTGTGGGTTTTCCCTCGCTGACTTCAGTGCGGTTCTGTCTTAAAAGGATAGTTATTCCCTACACAATGACGTGACTGTGTCCCCTCGCCGAGGGAGGGAGGGGAAGGAGGAGAGACTGGGTTACGCTATGTGCTGCCACCCAGAGTCCACCCAGGTCTCAGCTGTGTAGCGTCACTGTCAGACAGACCCCGTGTACACCTCCCCCACCCCGCTGCCCTCTGAAAATGGAGGGGCTGTGGATGATTTCTAAAGCTCCCTACAGCGCATGGAAACGGCTTTAGAGAGAGGCACTGCAAACCGCTTCCATCCCATGGCTGGTTTTACTACCGTCCACTTTCGCTCCATGTCTTTCTGTGTACCTCTTCTACTCACCCTCCCCTGTGCATGTTCCCCATTTTCCCCACCCCTCGCTCCTCTTGTGTGTTTCCATAACAGCAGTGGATTTGGCCAAAGGTGGCTTTAAATGGTCTCTCCCGAGCTCCTTCTTGTAATTAGGAACTGCGACACTCCCCTTCCCCTTCGCTCTGCGTTACTGTCTCAGGTTTATTTAGGAAATGCACAGAGGGGGGAGAGAAATCCGGCTGGGCGGGGTGACTGTGCACACGAGGGGGGGGGGGTGTATTTTTTTTCTTTCTTTTCCTTTCTTTGGCTGCGTTTCTTCGCCGTTATGGACAGCGCTTCTAGAGGAAGTAGGAGGAGCAGGCAGAGGCAGTCACAGCGCAGCTCAGATTTAGTCAGGAATGCTGCTGTACTGTACTTGTTTTTCTTTTTTCCAGCCGCCTTTTGTGGGTCTTGACTCTGTGTCTGGCTGCAGCGCAGTATGTCAGGGTTCCTGCAGAACCTTAAAAAGGCATCAAATTCATTCATCTATAAATTATTAATTGGTATTAAAATGTCTGAAATCACTCACAAAAGTCTTAAAATGCTCAGACATGGGTAGTAGGATATTATGAACCATTTTTTCTGACATTGCATCAAAAAATCTCAAAATAATTGGTCTGTTTTTTAAAAATAATTTACTGAATTTAAGGTCAAGCATAGAAGGACAGAAAAACAAAAAAACACATTCACAACATCCGTCACAAGCGTTATCACAAGTGTATCACAAGCGTATCAAGGAAGTGATACTTTTATGATATAATTTCATTGTTTTCCACCTGTTCCATTCTAAAAAGTTTTAAATCAACTTTTTGACTTGATCTAGTTTTACATTAGGGTAAAAAGTATTTGATGTTGGTTCACATTTAATTTTCCTCAGTTTTGGTTATTGTAAAAGTGGCATTAAACTCAAAACAAGCTTGCCTTAAGCTGTAGGAAACCCTGGTATGTTTGTGGCTCTTCCTTATGAAGAGGAATGTTAGAAAGGACAGGCCGAGGGGTTATCTGTTTGTGTGTGTGAGGAAGGGGGGTGAACGTGAGCTTGTGTGTGTGTGTGTGTGTGTGTGTGTGTGTGTGTGTGTGTGTGTGTGTGTGTGTGTGTGTGTGTGTGTGTGTGTGTGTGTGTGTGTGCGTGCGCATTCCTTAGTTGTGACAGCAGGATTCCCTGGATGAACTGGAGGCAAATGGAGTGGATGAGGGAACAAACAGGCTGCTTGGGACGAAAGTGCAGAAACATACTGGGCCTCTCTGATCATACAAAGGAGGGGGGGTCTGTCATTTCAGTGTTTTTGGCAAACTGGCCTCTCCTTGTTGAAAGAAAGTGTTGGGGCTCCATCACAAAATGCCGTTGACAGTGATAGAGTCCTACTGTTGTTTAACCCAGTCACTGCACACAGGACAGGAGAGAATTTGGAGGGTGATCCCATCAGTGGCCTTGGCTCACACTCAGACACGCAGGGGTCTTCTTCCTGCTATTAATTAGGCCTGGGGCCGACAGCTGTCATGTCTGTGAGCATCTCACTAGTCCTGCTGGCTTAGATACTGCATTTGGGTGAATTAGTACCTGAAATTACTCCCACGGCTGTTTATCCTATTTAAAGAAGTATTTCACCGCTGGAAAGATGTAAAACTAGACTGTCCGTGCAGTACAAAAAGACACAAATACTTTTGAAATTGGTGCTATGCGATCGGACTTTGCTTCCAATTAAGATTAGAGAACCTACAACTACTGATGTCGTATGCTTTTTGACTTCCACAGGCAACAATCTGGTGGTTGACTGGTACCAACGATCTCTAATTACAGCTAAACGACGCACTAAAATGTGTTTCTAAAAACATTTTAGGGAACAATTAGGCGACGTAGTAACAGAATCTTGTGTTGCATTTGATTGAAACTCATGAGCGACATGGGACACAGTTATAAACTCAGCTCTGACAAAATTTTACTTAGAAGGTTGTATATAACATAATCTTTTTTTTAATATAACAACACTAGCTGGTATTGATGTTTCATCTCAGTACTTTCAGATTCCATACTACAATACAGGAAACAGTATGGCACCCACTTCCTGTTCACATATTCTGGTATAACTGCCAAACAGTGCACTAAAATATGTCTCTAAAGACATTTTAGACGAGAAATAAGTAATGCAGAAAAAAATCATGGTTCATATTTGTTCAGCGTTGATTAGTTTTACAGTTGAGCTCAGTTTTTCAGCCTATGTTTTTACACTACCTTAAACAGTGTGGTGTCCACTTCCTGGTCACAAATTCCTGAGTTAAAGCCAAACAGTGTGCTATACTGTGCTTGTGAAGACATTTAGGTGATAAATATGCAATACAGTAACAGATCAGCTTTGCCTAGTTTTACTGTTTGATCATCATTTGAGAGAGAGTGGCAGCGGCTCTCTCTTGATCAGTTTTTATATACTCTTTGTGTCTGTGGCAGCATGATCTGGTGTTGCGTGAACTACAAGTTTCTTTGACAGGGTGCTTGCTGTCAGGGTTGACACTATCTTACCTGGTAATGAAATACAAGTTTCCTAGAGAGAGATGTGCGTCGCTTCGACATGCATTCTCGCGAGCGCCTCAAAGGACAAGGTTTGGCCAGAACAGGCAGATACCTCACAGGCATGCACAGACAGGTTTTTGGTGCAACTGTGTGTCATTGCTCACAAAGTATGTCCCTACTCGATACGTGACACATCCTCGCTTTGCAGCCCCTCTTCCATCTCCACCCCAAGCCTTGATCTGAGCCTTTTGTTTGGCCCCAGTGTGCATGAGCAGGCGGAGGTGTGACCTCCAGCCTATTTTGTCTCGGCATCTGTCCCTCCCATTAATCCCGCTTATCAACAGAGCTCTGTGTATCAGGGGCAGCCACACTGACACATATGCTCCCGTCTGGATTCACATCAGACACAAATACACGGCTTAATATTCCCATTAATACTGGTAGTGTATTATTTATTAGTCCAAGCAGACGCCTACTTGGGGACCAAAGGGACACTTCTATTCGTTGCTTGATGCCTAATGTAGTTAATTATTGATGGCTTGATTGTACAACACTAGCAATGGTAAAAACGTAAGCTCAGTAAAATGTGTGTCTTTTATTGGGATAACTGGGTGTGAGAGCACAGAATAGAGCAGCCCTCTTCAGTCGAAGGGGGAAAAATGGCCTCCGTGTGTTGTTGCGTTTTTTTCCTCCCTCCTTTCATGGCGGCTTGCTGCTCTGTGTTCTCTTGCTCCCCTTTGTGGGAGCTTTCTTACAGTGCAGCCTCCTGCATTCCTGGCAGTTAAGTGTGCAGAGGTCGCTTTAGCGCAGTTCACAGCCCAGGCTTCACCTCACAATACCGTGTCCTCTTGCTTTTCATCAGTCAATAACCTCTAGCTCTCTCAGAGGGGAAATTCCTGTCACACACTTCCCTGACAAACTCTGAAAGTATGAATCATGCAGTAACATATGCTGGAAATACCCCGTTTTCACTATGATTTGTAACTTCGGGTTTGCAAGATACTGCAGCTGTGAAGGTGCTTTTGTTCTTGAAAGAAATGACATGTTGCTGAGGTGATCATCATTATCCCCAAACTGATTTTCTTTTGTTCTCTCCATGTTTAGGCCTTGTGGATGCACTTAGATGTCTGCAATGACTGCTGTGGCTGGCATGCCTCAGTGTTTTGGACTCCCATTCTCTGGACTCAGTAGGACAAGAACTGATCAGCAGAGAACGTCATGAGCATAGTCATCCCAGTAGGGGTGGACACAGCAGACACCTCATACCTGGACATGGCTGCGGGCTCAGAGTGAGTAACACGCCAACAAACACTCCAAGCCTTCACTGTTCACACCTCGTCATGCCCCCTCACTTCCTCATATTCTCTGTGCATTCATTCTTACATACCGTCTTTGGTGTTTGTCAAAAGTTCATTTGCAGTTTCGCTGCAACTGCTCTTCTTCTTTGGTACTGCTGCTCTAAAGCTGGGTGATATGACTAACAATGTTATCATGATTTCATTATTCATGATCAAAATTTTCATATTGGTCAGTATCGATAATTATCTACCAAAAAAAGTCTAATCATTATTTCGTTAAAGTTTAAAGGCCGGCTTTTGCTCCTAACTGAAAGTTGAAGAAACCATGTGGTTAATTCTAGCATAAACTGTTGATTGTCAGAACATGACAAACATTTGCTAAACAGCAGAAATTTCTCAAACCTGAGGTAGATTCAAAACAATTATAATCAAAATAATGATATTTAATTAAAAAAATAAAAATACAAATCTTAATTCTGGTCAGCAGCATGCCAGACGGTTTAAAACATTTTGTAAGTGTTTCAGTGACAATGGAAACAGAACAAAAATCTGAACTGCGGTCAGTACTTTCTGTGCAAGTTTTACTCCTACGTTATAATTTCTGCTCTTTCTTAAATAACAACAATAACCAAAGACAGACTTTCAGGACATTGTGAAGTAGGGACGCAAAGCCTTTCTGACGCGACTGAGACAGAAATCATGTTTACAGACTTGTTAAAATATGAAAGTTTTATTCACATCATCTTTAGTTAAGTATTGTAATACCATTATATAAAATAGCTAGTTAGTCAGTCATGTTGACTTGCTAATATACCACTACCATAAATGAGTGAACTTTACACCAACTGTAGCTAACATTAGATGGCTTACTTAGTCACAGTGTGACGTTACCCATAGTCAAAGAAATCATACTCGAAATTGATGTAATGTTAAAACATTGCCATATGCATTAGTGGCCGGTCTGCTCTGTCTTCTTCTGGTTTATCGCAGGTTGTTACTGGCGTTTAAGGTTAAGGCGCATTATTGCCCTCCTCTATGGGTGTATGGATGGTTTAATTATATCGAGGATTTGTCAAACATTTATTATATTGCTATCGAGGAAAATGACATTGAGATAGTTATCGTTCTATCGCCCAGCCCTATGCTGCACACGTGCATTTGATGTAATAGGACTTGCTCTGCCCTCTGTCATCTTTTTCTTAGCTCTACAGCTTGATTCAGTCCTCTCTTTCCACATAGATCTCCTCTAACATTTACTTTTAATGGGAAAAGAGGTTGCTGTTCATTGATGCATGCCTCCTCTCGTGTCTGCCCTAATGGATAGTTCATTCTTGCCATTGATTATACTTGCACTCAACCATTGCTCATCACATAGACATTCAGCTACTAAGTACATCTGCCCATATGAAACTGGCAGCGCGCCTAGAATGTAGATGTTTATAACACTTGCCGTGTGAAGCGTACACACCGTAATTTTCCCTGATCCTTTACTAATGCTGTAACTCGATGTTTGCACATGTGTACACCGCACCAGTGAGTAAACCAGAAATGGTGCATGGAGCCATGGAGCCATGGCAACAAGCCTCCGACCGCCCCTCCTCTCCGTTTCCCGTAGTCTCGTCAAGGACATTGCCGTGGTATTTTCTGGTCAAATAAATGAAGCAAGAGGTTCTCATATGACTAAAGAATAACACACGTCATCAACTTATGGGGGCTCCTGTCTCTTTAAAAGAGAGAGACAGCGAGCGAGCGAGAGAGAAAGAGAGATAGAGCCCTCCCCTCGGCCTTCATCAGAGCGGTTGCCGTGACAGCTTGTGTTGCCATGGTATCTGTCCCCCTCCCTCCCCTCTGCACTGCGCAGGGCCCGTTGCCATGGTCACTGGCCTGAGTGACAGGTGGTCTTCACATAGACATGGCGTCTTAAACAGTCCCACTGCGTACCCCCATCCCTCCTCCCCTCCTCGGCTCCACAGAGCTGCTGCTGCCACCGGGGGCAGGAGTAAGCCCCTCGCCTTGACTCTCTCACTCTTTGTCCGTCCGAGCTCTGCGTCCGATCGCCTGCTGCAGCTTTATACAAAAGCAGATAACAAGCTTGAAAGGGGCTTCCACCTGCTGCTGCGCAGGTCCCGTCCAGACCAGAGGGACATATACATAGACGTGGCATTGACTGTCAGCCCGTTGCTATGACACGTCAACGGAGCCACCATATTGGACAGTGCAAGACCGGCCTGTAAACAGAGAAGCTGTGTTTTTCCTGGATAATATGCACGATAGCGTTTATATTTCTCAACCAATTGCAATGAGTCGTTTTTACATTCATGAGTTCATGATCTATGTGTAGTAGGAAAATAAGTTTTGTCTCTAGTCAATCAGAATCCTGATATTTAGGTTATAATCACTGCTCGACGCTTAGTAGAAGAGTGTATTGTATAAAACATGTCCCTGCTTATCCCAGCTATGCGCAGGTGAAGCCAAAATATCCTAGATAGAGCTGCTGCCGTCTTGGACTGATGACGTAATTGGGAGTCTTGCAGTAGCAAGCTCCCACCCAAACACCTATCCGACCAATCACGAGCAGCGCTATTGAGTGTGAGCACACAGATTGGCACACACAACTGTCAATCAGGCTGTCAAATGCCCTTTTTATAGCATCAAATAACTCATGAAAACCAAACTTATCATAAAAACAAATACTTGAACAAACAGGGCGATGGGAATTACCTTAAAGTAGAGAAACCATCTTTGGGAAAAATTTATTTGCCGAGTTTTTAGTTTGTCATGTCCCATTCGCTACCGTGGAGGGGGCGGGCTTTATGACCTATACTGCAGCCAGCCACCAGGGGGCGATCAAGATCTTTTGGCTTCAGTTTTTGGGAGCTGTTATGTTGTCTGTCTTTATTATACAGTCCATGTTATAAACTGAATTACTTAATGTCTCCTGGTGAAATATAATTAATTGTCATAAGAAATTGTAAAACTCACATTTGGTTTTCTGTCCTTGGCTAAATACTTTTAAAGACGTCCCCATAGAATATAATTTAATGTGGAAGTAGACAACTTTTGAACTAGCAAACTAACAAGTTCAAAATCAACTCTGTGATCATAACAGAATATAGTAGCTTCACCACAGCTCATTTTAGAGTTGTTTATAAGTTGTTGACCTCCATAGTAAAGTATATCATATAGGGATGTCCTACAAGTATTCAACTCGGAAAAAAGCCAAATCTTTGCTGACCAGACATGAGTTTTTATAATTAATTATTAATAATAAATGCATTTTTATAATAAATTAATAATAAAAGATTATCAGTTCTTTTAAGCCTGACACACACTCCTTTTTTCAGCATCCAGTATCAATTATAGCCTAAATAATGAAATTCTAAACTAGAGACAAAACTTTTTTCTCTGCTACACATAGAATATAACCCCATGGATATAAAAATATCTCATTGCAGTCGGTTGAGAAATATAAATGTTATCAAGAAAATCCGCAGCTCCCGTTTGCACTCTCCAATATGGCGGTGTTGTTGACGTATGATCCAGCGGCCAATGAGGCATCTATGTTTCTATATCTATGGACACACACACACACGGCTCTTCGGAGAATCGTGAGGGCA